>NC_143016.1:170012903-170319949 GCF_055824585.1 Amblyomma mixtum
TGTACGGCAGTTTTGGCATTAGCAAACGGATGCCAGCTTTGATACTCCCCATGCGATTAAATATGGCGTCCTCATCGCCTCCTCGGTCCGCGGAACATGGGAAGCTGCTGAAAATGGCCCTGTTACTTCGTTGCGCTAGAAAAAGAAACCGCTTGAAACTTTAACGACGCGCGTTTTGCCGTCAGCCATGCGCCGCGCGATTTAAACGTTGGGTTAATGTTTTACGTTACGAAGGTGTTACTGTTCGTTGACAGCTGCTCAACAGCTACACTCTGTGCGCTAGCTTTCACACTCGAAAATTGTTGCTACAGGCGTTCCTGTCAATGCGGCGTGCGTTGCTACAGGTGGGTTCACCAAAGCTGCCGCGTCGCCAATACAAGTACGAGAACGCCGCTGCGACCGAAGCGGTGAACTCCAGTCATGCGATAGTCCGGAAGCATGGGTGCGCGCACAAGAATCTGAGACATTAAATCCTGGACGCCTGCCTAACGTTAGACGTGAACACAGGACTGAAAATACAGCGCCGCAACGACGACAACACAAGAAGGGAAAAGGCAACACATGCGCAGTTTTTTCATTCTTGTGCTGCGTTTGAGCCGCAGTATTTATTTTCACTCATTCCCCAACTCGCTCCACAGGCTATAATTCTAGTGTGAACAGTGGAGAATTTATACACGTCACCCTTTGAAACTATGCATTCTCGCTCCTCGACAAAATCAAGGAGGCTATGCACAAAAATAAACGCCCAGGAAACTGCACTGAACGTACGTGTTAAAATGGTTTCATAGCTGAGCGATTTTCGGTAAATGTTTGTTATTTGTGAAGGGCACCTTAGTGTGCCCCACAGAGCCGACACTGTTCACGTTGTCTCCCTGCATTATAGTGCCTGCTGAGTGCGCGCACTAATTCGGGGCTTCCGCGTTCGTTGCTGGCCAAGCCCTCAGAGAGTTCAGAACATTCTCTAAGAAGTACTTCGTTGTTCACAAGGAAAAAAACGTTAAAAGCGTTCACATCACGTTGTTATAAGACATTCACCGTTCAGTCATCATCATCAACAGCCAGACTACGCCCACTGCGGGACAAAGGCCTCTCCCATGTCTCTCCAATTAACTCTGTCCTTTGCTAGCTGCGCCCACCTTAGCTCCGCAAACTTCTCAATTTTATTCGCTCACCTAACTTTCTGCTGCCCCCTGCTACGCTTCTCACCTTTTGTAATCTAATCCGCTACTCTCACAGACCAGCGGTTATCTTTCCTTCACATTACCTGACCTGCCCAAGCACATTTTTTCCACTTGATTCGGAGAAGAATGTCAAACCACGTTCGTTTCCTGGCCCACTCTGCCCTCTTCCTGTTTTTTAACGTTACACCTATCATTTATCTTTCCAGAGCTCGCTACGTTGCCCTTAACTTAGGCTAAATACTTTTCGTTAGCCTCCACTTTTCTTCCCCATGGGTAAGTAGCGGTAAGATGCGAGTGTTGTATACTTTTGTCTTGAGGGATAATGGCAAATTGTCATTCATGATCTGAGAGAGCCTGCCAAATGCGCTACACCCCATTCTTGCCCTTCTACTTATTTATCTCTGGTGATCAAGATCAGCGGTAACTACCTGCCCTAAGTAGACCTATTCCCTTACCACTTACAACTCTTCGCTACCAATTGTGAACAGCTTTTTTCATGCGAGACTGCTTATCGTTGCTTTGGTTTTCTGCATGTTTCATTTTTAGACCCACGGTTCTACTTACTCTGCCTCTCTAACTCATTGATCATGTTTTGCAGTTCATTTTCTGAATCACTCAGCAAAGCGATATCATCAGCGAATCGCAGATTATTTAGGTATTCTCTATTAACTCTTATCCTCGACTGTTCGCAATTCAGACCTCGGAATGACTCTTGTAAAGAGGCTGTGAATACCATTGGTGAAATCGTGCCTCCCAGCCTGACGCCCTTCCTTATTGCAATTTTATTGCTCACTTTATGGAGCACTTGGTAGTTGTACAGCTGCTGTGGATATCTTCTAGTGTTTTCACATAAGGCACTTCTACACCCTGATTTCGAAATGCCTGCATGACTGCCTAGGTTTCCATATAGTCAAACGCTTTCTCGCAATCAATGAAGGCTATATATAGGGGTTGGTTGTATTCTGCGCATTTTATTATCACCTGATTGATAGTGCGAATATGATCGGTTGTGAAATAACCATTACGAAAGCCTGCATAGTCATTTGGTTGATTGTAGTCTAAGGTTGCCTTAGCTCTATTAGCAATTACCTCAGTAAATGCATTGTAGGCAATGGACAGTAAGCCAATCGTGTTTGACCAAGAAATGTGAGTAAAATCGCCCCTTGGGCCTCTTTCAAGACTTGTAGCTGTTTACGATATGAGATGTATCACCAACCCTACCTCCTTCCTGTTGCTTCTGCGTCACGCTCAACAATTATCTAAGTTCAACAAAAGAATTACCAATATTTTGCACACTCCGAAGCCTCGTTTCGTAAATCTGCATCTAAAAACGGCTCGTTCAATGCAGATATAATTGTGAAATAGACCCGTCGGCACTTTTTCGTGCAGAGCTCCTATGTGCAATGAAACGCAGAGCATGAAAAATAAATTAATTTAAACTCCTTCCGGCAGGATGGTCCACGTACTTCGCCTGAAATATATGGAGAGCCTAGACGACGTGCGCAGCCAAGCGAAGCTAGCACGCAACTTGGAAAGCCATCTACATCTATGGCACCTGCGCCCCCTGATGCGCCCTTCGGATGGTTTATTGCATTCCTGTGCTTCGTGGTGAGCCTGCTGTATGCATCCTTCTACCGCTGCTCTGGCTTGTTCTTCACGGCCATCATGTCCACATACGGCACCACAAGAGCAGAGGCATCGCTACCACTCGCCGTCTACGATGGGTTCTCTCATCTCTCTAGTAAGAGGAGATTAATTTACTTCTGTTCGCATTCACATTTTGTAAAGTCAAAATCTCCCCATATTCTAGCAGACTCTGCCACCATTGGAAGCGAATGCGCCGGGAACGCTCCTGATATTAATTCAAGTGATCTCTTCTAGACTATCACACTCCTCAAGACTGGATACCTGGGCAAAAAACATTCAGTAAAACACTTTGTTAGGCTTGTTGGTGGATCGCATTAAGAAATTAAACCGACCAAGAAGACGCACACAAAAATATAGAAATAGATAGGAAAGAGGTCAAACTGCTAAACTCGGCCTTAGGGTTTCTTGCGATATATTGATGATTGTTTTTCTAACATAAAAAAAGAATGCACTCGCCGCCTTCACATAGCACATCAACAGCATCGCAGAGGCCATTACGTTCACTCACGAGGAGGAGGTCGCCAACCGTCTGCCTTTTTGGACGTGTCAGTGGAGGGAGATGGCCGCCGCCTTTTGTCTCAAGTCTTTAGGAAGCTCACCAACACTAGCAGGTTACCTCCATTTTAACTCGTTCAATCCGTCATGCCACAAACCTGCAGTTGAGGCTCCGCTGATTCAAAGATCCCAAAAAATCCGTTTAAGACCTGTAGGTCCTGCCTCGGACCTGATACAAGTGCGCCGTGACTTGATGAACTGTGGCTACCCTAGGAATTTTGTGGACTCCATTGATTGTCCCTCGGTGCTGTCAACGGAACCGGTCGGCAGCCACTGCCAAGCACGTGTCGCCATACCTTACGTACCGGGCATAAGTGAAGCACTAGACGTGTCCTGCGCCCGTACGACGTGCATGTTGCCCACGTTCCCGCCTTCAACTTACGGAGCGAGAGCGTGAACGTCAAGGGCAAACTGAAGAAAGAAAAATTTTGGTTTGTTGTGTACAGAATTCCCTGCGCTTGGTGCGACTATGTTCACATAGGCGAGAGCGGAAATTTTGAAAGGCGCCTGAAAGAACATACGTTCGACGTGCAGAACAAGAAAGTCACTTCCAACGCACTTGCGGAGTACGTTGTATCGGCAGGTCATGATATCTGCTGGGAAGGGGCTTCTGTCATCGCCAAAGAAAAAAATTGGCTTTCACGCCAGTATCTCGAGTCTTTGGTGATTCAGACTACTGAAAAAAAACTTTATCGTGACGCCGGAAATCTTCCGCTAACATACGCAAGATGCCTGGGGCAATTATTGAACCATATTTAAGCGTTGCGCTTCTAGAATAAATTTCAGTGAACAAGGCTTGCGTATAGAAGCCTTCCCTACGCCGGGTGCTTGTTTTGACACAAACCTTTGGTCGGCGTCTTTTTTTTTCTGTTCCAATGAATTACTTACTATCCGAACATACAAGATTTTGTCAAGCCTTAGATTCCATTTTATCAGCTGTTTATACAAAATTTGGGGGTGCACATACAAGCAGCACACTCAGTCACACCACCATCTATCAATCGCTGTCACGTTGACCTTCCGTCGTGGGAGCCAAATATGCAATGACCGCAAAACCTTCTATATTACAGTTGATCTCACTGTCACAGTTTCCTACTTCTACTACAAAAACATCTTTCCAAAAGCAGCGTCAGATAGTCATTGCTAGAATCAAAGTCATACACAATACAACAACAAAAGAGCAAACTTTGGAACTCTTTCGGAGCATAAGTATCAAATAATAAAAAACGCAACATGCAGAACGGAATTTTTCATTCTTAGAACACACTCATTCAGTATCCATGGTGAAAAAGGGTGAAAAAAACAGCGCAAACTAAGACAGAAAACACAGAAAAGAGTGGAGACACTACAAGCGCTGACTCGCAGTATCCAAGCCTGGTGGTTATGAAAAAAATTTTCTGAAGGCAATTTCTTACCTCAAAGAGCAACAGAACAATCACTGCAGCATGCTTCTCATTTTTTTGCAATCAGAAAGGCCTCTAGAACCTCACGCGCTGTCTTATCGCGACTCTTGATACCTCGATACCTGATCTTGATACCGTCGAGCACCGGCTCACATTTCCACTTTTGTCAGTGAAGGGGCAAATTGGACCCAGTCGCCTTTTCTAGAGATTTAGAGTGCTCCCACGCTCTGTAGTTAATACAACAACCCGTTTGCCTGCATAGACTTCGCCGCAAGGCAGTGATATTTCATACACTACACCAACTGCACAGTCCAAGAAGGAATTTCCATGCCTCTTTTCGCACTGGGGCTACTTCCTTCGTCTGATAGGTACGAACAAGCCGCTCAGCTTTCTCGGGGCTGAGATAACGACAGGCACGTCATATCTGACAGCAACGTTGTTTAGGCTGTAGACCACACGGTGCGAGTAAGGGACCACTTGTAGTCTCCCTTGCTTGGGTTGGCTCTGGTGCTTTTCTTCACTTTCATTTTTTGTAAGAGAGTCTCTGCTACTGCAGACAAAAAAAATGCATTGGAAGCCCGCCTTTTGAAGTATGTTGATCTGATTGTTAAAACTATCCTCACACATGTCAGCAGGGGACTTGATCAGCGCAGATTACAAACAGAAACGATGGCCCTTTTAAATGTCTTCGAATGAGCCGGAACATAAGGCAGCAATTCTTTCTTTACTGTGGGGAAATACATCCAACAGGCATGTCCTCCTGAATACTTGATGTTAATATAAAAAAACTGCAAACAGTGGTTCTCCGGGAGTCTATTACTAAAAGTAAGGCTTTTCCCTAGTTGCCTAAAGAGGCACAAGATCCCTTCTGCAGTACTGGCATGTGTGAAGGAACGGCTAGTTCTTATAATCACCAAAAATTCGTTAACATAACTAAAAATTCGCAGGATGGAGCCGTTGTAAATAAAAGATGCAAACACATGGTCAGTGGAACATAAGAACTTAACGGTGTTTTATCTTTGGTCAAACCGAGTGAGAAGCGGTAGCTTCACGATGGTTACCTGGCAAAGTCTTGCTGTGCTGTTCGTTGAGCGTCTCTTTGGTACTCGGTTTGGGATGTCATGACGTCACGGCCTAGTACGGGAACACTAAATGTCGACTTAACCCTAGTGGCTCCGGTGCTCCTTCTGTCACGTACTCGGATAAAGATGACGTAAACAGCGCGTTTAGGCTCTTCGGCAAGCCCAAAGTCGATCACGTGACAAAATTTTGATTGACCTTGACATGACCCTGACGCCCCCGGCTTGGCCGTCACATGGCCATGAAATGACCTTGACCTTGACCCTTGACGTGTGCAGTTGCTTGACCATTGGTCTGACCGATGACAATTCACCAGTTCTCCAAACTTGTAAGCTCAAGGTGTGAGCTTGGCTGAGTCTTGAAGGTCATCGGCAACGCACGGCGATCTGAGCCCGAGACCTCCAGTAGAGAAGCTACCGCTTCTTAATATATTGTCTAGCACCAGGGCAACACAGAACCCTAGGCAAATGCCCTTTTTTGAACTAACATGCCTCTTCCAAACGAAACAACAGGGGAGTGAAGGTAAAACTTTAAAAGCTACAAGAAACTTTCCACACTAATACCTGCTGAAATCTGAATGGATGTAGCCCGACTGAAAGCAACACACTCGCGTACTCCCTCAAACAGGTATGAATGCGGCACAGAATAGATTAACTCTTCAAAATCAGTTGAAAAGAAAACCCTAACGTCATTCTGCTCTTTTAAATAGTCTGTCACATCTGTCGCATTTGTATTAAGCTTACCCAAGTGTTCAAGAAGAAAACAGCTAATTTTCCATGACCCGCACTCGCTGTCAATACATCAGAAATGTATATCGAGCTTATCCATTTCCCCATAAAAAAACACTTCTAGATAAACCTTATTGCATTTTCTTATGCCACTGGCTAATCTGGTGAGCTGCATGTGATTACACAGACCTATAGCTTTAGCTTTCAGTCTGCAGGCTACTCTGCTCACCTGAACAAAGTTTTTTGAAAACGCTAGGGAGGCCATTTTGTTGTAGGTTGAACTTGTCATCGACACAAATCGGCCTTCTTAATCAGCATGCAGAAGTCGCACGTTGTTGTCTTCCTAGTAGTTCAAACTCGCTGCCTACAGTCCTTTGGGAAAATATCCTCCTCCTGTGCAGTCCTCAGGATGCTGTCCGCCCCGTCCAAAAGGCACCTCTCACCATCTTCACCAGCTTTGAGAGATGAATTTTGGACGGTTTGGAATCTGCGCTGATCAAATCCTGTGCTCACATGGTTAAGGATAGCTTGAACAATCAGATCAGCATACTTCAAAAGGCGGATTTCCAATGCATTGTTTTGTCTGAAGTAGCAGAGACCCCGTTACAAAAAATTAAAGGAATGAAAAGCACCAGAGCCAATCCACGACCAAGGAGAACATAAGTGGTCCCTTACTAGCACAGTATGGTCCACAGCCTAAACAACGTTGCTGTCAGGTATGACGCGCCTGTCGTTTTCTCATCCCCGAGGAATCTGAGCGGCTTATGCGCACCTGTCGGGTGAAGGAGCAAGCTCAAGTGCGAAAAGAGGCATGGCAATTCCTTCGTGGACTGTGCAGTTGGTGTAGTGTATGAAATACCACTGCCTTGCGGCGAAGTCTATGCAGGTCAAACGGGTTATAGTATTAACGATAGAGCGTGGGAGCGCTCTAAATCTCTAGAAAAGGCGACTGGGTCCAATTAGCCCCTTCACTGACAAAAGTGGAAATGTGAGCCGGCGTTCGACGGTATCAAGACTCTTGGCAGGAGTCGCGATAAGACAATGCGTGAGGTTCTAGAGGCCTTTCTGATTGCAAAGAAAGGAGACGCTTGCTGTAGTGATTTTTCTGTTGCCCTTCGAGGTGAGAAATAGCCTTCACAGAATTTGTTTCATAATCACCAGGCTTGGGTAGTGAATGAGTGTGCTCTAAGAATGAGAAATTCCGTTCTTCATGATCCGTTTTTTATTGTTTGATACTTACGCGCCTAAAGCGTTCCAAATTTTGCTCTTTTGTTGTTGTATTGTGTATGACGTTGTTTTTAGAAATGATGATCTGACGCTGCTTTTGCAAAGATGTTTTGGTACTAGAAGTAGGCAACTGTGACAGTGAGATCAATTGTAACATATAAGGTTTTGCGTTCATTGTAAATTTTGTTTCCACGACGGAAGGTTGATGTGATACCGATTGATAGAGGGTCATGTGACTGAGTGGGCTGTATATGTGTGAACCCCAAGCAGTTAGTAGTCCAGCTTCTTTCCTTGCTTCTCGTCAATATTCGTGTGTGCGCCTTCTTGTCAGGTTTAATTTCTAAACGCAAAAAACGTTTATACACCACTCCAGATGGTCCAGGCACCCGAATTACGTAGACCAGCATCTTTTGCCTTCAGTTAAGAAAGCACGAAAATAAAACAACGAGAACTATACTCATATCAAGAATAAACAAAATTTATTAGGCATGGAAAGAAAACGCATAAACAACATCTGGTCACACCTTTAGGAAAAGTAGGCAAAGTATCTAGTATATCTCGGACAACATCGACACCGAAGTAATAAACAATATCAATGCGACAGTCATTTGTTCAATCAGCTGCTAGCAAGACGTGAATAGGAACAAGTGATTAACAGAACGCCTAGTCTTAATAACCATAAGAAAAAACAAATCGCATGTATGAGAATACTGTTTTGTTCATTCAAGACCCAGAGTCAGCTTCTGGCGAGTCAATACCGAGGGTGTTTCCCCTGAGTGCACATAATTTTTAAAAATAGCCTTTTTCAGTAAGCAGAGCGCTTTTAGGCTTAACATTATCAGCGGTCTAGCACATCAGAATCAGCTAAAACGTGCTAACTGCATGCTGGTTAACTAATATTTAATATTTAACTTTTTTAATATTCCTGTAAGGCTTCTTAATTTAGAGGCGTGTAGCCTACATTGGGTGCTATCCATATAATTTTTTCAAAATTTCGAAAACGCGTTCGTTTAGCCTCGGGGCTGTAACGAACAAATTTTGGTTACATCGCGCCAGAATGCATGCGTTTTCGAGAAGCTTTTAGGCAAAGCAGCCGCTCCAGTGCACGTAACATGTCGAAATTGACAAAGTTGGCTGGGTCGTAGCTCCGAAGGCTACCGCGTTTTAGAAATTCTGAACTTTAAAAACCGATATGAATATAAATTACGTCGGGCTACACTCCTCTTCGCTGTTAGGGAGCCTAACAGTAATAGTTAAAGAGTTAACTATTCAATGTTAGCCATCCTGGTAGTTAGAACATCTTAGCTGTATTCTTATGTAATGCGCCGCTGGCAATGCTATGCCGAAAGCAGCGGTCTTGTAGCTCAAAAAGGCTCTTTTTAAAAAACTACGAAACTTTGGGTAAAACACACTGTATATGAAATGTTTTGCTAAGGACGTAATTATTGCAGTTCGTAATTATTGCAGAAGCGAGGGTTGGTTCTCAATTCTGTACTGTACTGAACGATGCATTTGCACGGAAAAAGCAATTTTTTTAGAACTCCCGCCACGGCCCCAGTCGAAAAACCCAACAATGTTTTCTGTCGCCAAAACATACATTTTTAGTATATTTAGCCATGAAACTGTAGTGACAGCAGATATTTTCCTCGTAACAGCGGTGTTTTCTGTAGTATTGTGCTGTCCATAGTCGTAACGACATAACTAGAGAAATGTGCTGAAGATAAATAGAGCAATAATAAAGAAAAATTTGTCCTTAGTGCAAAATACAACAAAACATTTTGTCGTATTTTGGTTACGATTTCTCCGATTTTTTTGGACTCCAAGTTTTTTTTTTCCACTATCGAGATACGCGCGGCCGCATCTCGATGGAGGTGACACGCAAGGCGCCTGTGGGCTGTGCGACGTCACTGCACGTTAAAGCACCCCAGGTGTTCGAAAGCAATGAGAAGCCCTCCACTACAGCGTCCCACATAGCCCGTATCACTTTGGGACGCTAAACCACATATACCATGCCCCTCTTCTGACATGTCGAAAGAAGACAGTACAGAAAAACAACTGGCGAAATATTGGGAATACGTACGGTCCCCTATGCACCTGTCCAGAGCGCTAGAACGGCGCAGAAGGGAGGACAGTTGTGTTCATAACGAGCGTGTCTAGTGCTCGAAACCTGGTTACATCATGCATGCACATTGCCAAGGATTATGCTGAACTTCTCATGTCTATGAAAGGTAGACCCCTGAAACACAGCTTTTAACTTTCAACGACGCCTTGGTCAACCAACCCGGCCGTGTCGTCGTGACTCTGCGTGCTTTCGGCACGACCTTCTTAACCGAGTTGGTTGTCGCTGACAGCCTAGTTTGGCTGGTGATCCTTTTGGCCGGGGATTTTCACATGATTTTCTACACCCTAATTCCGCAATGCTGGCATGACTACTGAAGCTTCAACCGAATCAAGCGCTTTCTCGTAATCAATGAACGCTATATATAGTTGTTGGTTATATTCTGCGGATTTCTCTGTCACCTGAGTGGCAGTGTGAATAAGGTATATTGCCTAGTGTCCTTTACGAAAGCCTGCCTGGTCATATGACTTGGTGAAGTCTAAGGTTGTCCTGATTCTATTAGCGATTACCTTAGTAAATACCTTGCAGGCAACAAACAGTGAGCTAATCGATCTGTAATTATTCAAGTGTTGGACGTCTCCTTACTTATGAATTAAGATAATGTGAGTGTGAGAGATAACGTGAGAGGTAAGGCTCGCAGGCTCATACTTAACATCGGTGGTAACGTGTAACCCCTGGGCACGGCGTACGTTTTGGGCCCAGGCTCACTGGTTGCCTGTTTGCAGCCTGTGGCTCCAGCGCCTTCCCCTCTCCCCCAAACAACAGAAGCCTTGCCGTGAGAGTCCTTCCAATTTGGCCCCAATCTGACCTCCGCGGAGCTCACCGCACTGAGCGCCCTACTGGATCAACACCGTGGTTGTTTCGCTCTCCTTGACAATGAACTGGGGTGTACTTCCTAGACACAACACAACATCGACACTGCAGGCCACGGCCCTGTGCGCCACCAACGTCGTCGTGTCGCACTGGCCGAACGGTGTGTTATCAAGCAGCACATAGCAGACGTGCTCAGCGTAGGCATTATTTCTAACGTGGAAAATTGGGCGTGTTGGTACATGTCTTGAACAAATAAAAGGCAGCGCAAGGAGACCAGGACTAGACGAGACAACAAGGACGGCGCTGAACCGAGACACCTGACGAACTAAAGATAGATAGTTGCTCTAACCGAGATTCCCAAGGCGGCACAGCAAACTTTGGTCCGAGAGAAAGAACACGTTCCACATAGGCTGGCGAGGTAACGTCACCTACGATGTGCACGTTGCAGGATGGGGTGGCCGAGCCCTGGGCAGGCTTGGCTCTAAGTCGTCTCAGCACTTGTTGCCAGAGGAACTTCGTTGATTCGTCAGCCAGGATGTGGAAGTTCCGCACCTCACTTTGGTGCGAGGAGACCTGTGTCCTGCTACAGACCTGGGCGCTCAGGAGGTCACGGTACAGGCGAGATTGCCGACGCCATTCTGATCTCAAGACCTTGACAACCCGTATTCCATGGCTGGAGGAAGGCGCAATCCCACTGAAGAGAGCAGTAACTTCGTCGCGTAGGCGCTTGTTTCGTAGGCAGAAGGAAAATTCCCAAGCACGGCACACTGACACAGCGATGCACGAAACGATGGCACACGGATCGGAATGGGCGCACATAGATAAATAGCCCTTTGTACTAGAAATGAACTTGACTAACGTGGAAAATTGGGCGTGTTGGTACATGTTTTGAACAAATAAATGGCAGCGCAAGGAGACGAGGACTAGACGAGACAACAAGGACGGCGCTGAACCGAGCAACTATCTTTGGTTCCTCAGGTGTCTCGGTTCAGCGCCGTCCTTGTTGCCTCGTCTAGTCCTCGTCTCCTTGCGCTGCCTTTTATTTGTTCAAGGCATTATTTCTCTTCATGTAGCCCATGGTCTTCTGCCGTTGTCCTTGTGCGGAAGAAGGACGGGACGATCCGCTTCTACGCGGATTATCGCAAGCTCAACGTCGTCACCCATCTAGATGTTTTAAGCATGAAATGCTTTTAGCTCCCGTTGTCGGCAGTGTGGTGACGTCACGCCGAGACCGAGAGCCATCATCCGGGCACTGAATTTCCAGTCATCCGGGCTCTGAAACGAGAACATCCGGGCACCGTACGAGACTTAACGAGATTTAACGAGACTCTCTAAGCCCTCCTACGCGACCGGCATGCAAGCGCCGGTTGGTCTCCAAGCGAGTCACAAAAAATAACTGCTGCCAGTGCCTTCTCAATGTTTATCAAGATATCAGTCCAGCTGTGCGTTTGATAATGCACGGAATTATATTTCCGATTTCTAATAACGCGTGAAAAAAGCACATACATGCCACAATATTTAAGCATGAAATGCTTTTAGCTCCCGTTGTCGGCAGTGTGGTGATAGTCACGCCAAGACCGAGGGCCAACATCCGGGCACTGAATTCCACTCATCCAGGGGCACTGAAACGAGAACATCCGGGCACCGTACGAGATTTAACGAGACTCTCTAAGCCCTCCTACAGGACCGGCATACAAGCTCCGGTAGCTTCGCGCCGAACGGGTGGTGGCGTTGCTCCCTTCCTGTATGGTGCGGTTCGGGTGTCCACCGAGATGACAGTGAATTACTGCTCCATTTCCTTTCCTCAAAAACTGTTTCATTCAAAGGGCAACGCATCGCGCCGAACGGGTGGTGACGTTCCTCCCTACCTGTACGGTGCGGTTCGGGTGTCCACCGCGATGACAGAGAATTACTGCTCCATTTCCTGTCCTCAACGAGGAGGAGGATAAACTTTATTTTCGTCGACAAATGTATCTGACGGTGTCGGGTTACAGTCCCATCAAGTGGCCATGAGCCCGTGGCGTTCGGCGACTCCTAGGGCTCTTGTCACAACCCGGATCTGTGTGTCCGAGTCGGAACTGAGCAATGCGGCCTCCCACTGGTCTGGATTCGAGAGCTGCAAGCCTCGAGGGGGGGAGTCCCGAGGGCAATCCCAGAGTATGTGGGGTAGAGTGGCATGTTGGCCACACAGTTGACAGGAAGGGGTGTAGACCCCAGGGTATATGCGGGCATATATCGCGGGGTTGGGGAAAGTGTTCGTTTGGAGTTGCCTCCACGCAACTTCTTGGGGTTTGGTGAGAGAACTATGTGCGGAGGGATATAGAAGTCTACCTAAGCGGTAGTGCATGGTTACGTCATGAAATGTAACCATACGATCTCTCGCCGTCCGCAGGACGGGCGACACCACATCCCGGTCGACGAATCCTCGGGCATAATTGTGGGCCGCCTCGTTCCTGGATGCGATGAGTGCGCAGGGACCCAGATTAATTGGATTTGGGCGGAGTTGAAGTTTGGTGCAGTGGAGGAGAGAGAGAGTGACAGGGGAGACCCGGCCTTTGGCGAAATTACGAATCGCAGATTTAGAGTCGCTTAAGATGGTTTTGCAGAGGTGGAGACCATCGCCAAGGCTATGGCCACCTCCTCGGCCTCTTCAGGCGATCTGACGGGAATGGAGCACGCAACTAGCGGCCGTCCACAGTAGTTTACAACCGCAAGCGAAAAAGCTTCGCGGTCGGGGTATTCGGCGGCGTCGACATAGACTGCTGTCCGATCTGTTAAATACTTTTTGTGCAGAGACTTAGCCCTGTGCTTGCGGCGAGCGACATGATACTCTGGGTGCATATTTTTAGGAATAGGGGTAACAATAAGGCTACTGTGGATATGGTGTGGAAGCTGGACCCTGTCGGGTGCGGTTGTTTCGAAGCGCATTCCAAGCTTGTCGAGTATGTGACGTCCCGTGGAGGTGTGAGTGAGACGCTCGTACTGAGAAGTGAGATGAGCTTCCGAGAGCTCCGTCACAGTGTTGTAGACCCCTAATGCCAGTAGTTTATACGTGGGGGTCCGGTGGGGGAGATGAAGAGCCGCCTTGTATGCCTGTCGAATAAGGCAGTCAACGCGGTCCTGTTCCTGGCAGCTAAGGTAGAGGTAAGGGAGGGTATATGTGAGGCGACTGATAACAAACGCCTGAACAAGACGTCGGAGGTCGGCCTCTCGCATGCGTCTATGTTCATTAGCAATGCGACGAATTAGACGAATGGTCTGCGATACAGAGACTAAGTTTAGCTAGTGTGTCGGTGTTTTTCCGATTGCTCTCGATGAGGAGCCCCAATACCCTGATGATGGATACTTCGCGTATGGGCTCACCACTAGCGGTAATGCAGATGGGAGGATGGCCGTGGAGGCCGGGTTGACCTCGGATGAGCAGCAGCTCGGACTTCTGAGGGGAGCACGAGAGGTCCGCTGCGGCTACATGGCGCTCAATGACATCGACCACTTGTTGAAGTGCGGATTCGACCTCAGTATCGTTGCCTGTTGAAACCCAGAGGGTAATGTCGTCTGCGTATAAGGTATGGGATAGCCGGGGGATAGCGTCTAATTTAGAAGGTAGCGTGAGCAAAGCGACATTGAAAAGAAATGGGGAGAGAACGGATCCCTGGGGGGTACCATTGCTACCGAGGTTTATAGGGTCTGAGAGGAGAGAGCCAAAGCTAAGTTCAGCTGTACGACCAGAGAGGAAAGTACGTATATACTCGTAGGTACGGTGACCAGGATTTAATAGGGAGAGGTTAGTGAGAATAGCTCCGTGCGAGACGCTGTCAAATGCTTTAGTTAAATCAAGCCCTAGAATAGCATTTGTGCCCGCTCTGGTAGAGGGGCACAGTATCGCTCGTGAGAGCTGAAGCATAATGTCTTGCGTAGAGAGATTTGAGCGGAAGCCAATCATGGTGTGAGGTAGGAGATGGTTATCTTCAACGTAATTATTGAGACGGTTGAGAATGACGTGCTCCATCAGTTTCCCAGCACAGGAAGTAAGGGAGATGGGGCGGAGGTTTTCGAGAGCTAGTTGTTTGCCTGGCTTCGGTATGAAAGTCACGCGTGCATGTTTCCATGCTGCGGGGATTTGACCCTCTCTCCAGCAATCATTCATAAAGGCAGTGAGGGCCTCAATGGACGGGTCATCTAAATTACGGAGAGTTTTGTTGGAAATGCCGTCCGGTCCCGGGCCAGAGTTAGGACGGAGCTGAGTGAGAGCGAATCTTACCTCAGCTTCCGAAATCTCCTGATCGAGGGCAGGGTTGGCACCGCCCATGTAGGGGAGGAGAGGGTCCGGGGAAGTAGTATTGAGATAGCGTACACGAAGTTCATCGAGAAGATCCTGGTCTAAGCCGGGGTGTTGATGGACTATGCGGGAAATGCTGTCTCGTTGGGATGTTTTGCAACCGTCTGGGTTTAAAAGGTAACGGAGAAGGTGCCAGGTGCAAGTTAGCCCGAGCTGTCCACGCATGTTGTCACAAACTTGACCCCATTGCTGGGTAGTCAGTGCGATAGTGTGCGCCTCAATCTGTTTGTCTATCTGAGCTACTCTACGCCGAAGCCTTCTATTGTGGCGCTGTTTTTTCCAACGGTTTTGCAGGCTTTCGCGGGCCTGCCATAGGTGGAGGAGACGGCTGTCTGTATTGGATTGATCAGCGTGACAGGTGACTCTTGAGTAGTAGCAGAGACATCTGCCTGCAGTTTGGAGATCCACTCGTCCAGGTTATTAATCCGGGTAGGGGCGTTCTGAGCACGTAGGGAACGAAACTTGTCCCAATCCGTGATTAGGGTCGAGCGACCTCTCCGGCCGAACGGGGACATGTTGAGGGTGGTCGCGAGGAGATAGTGGTCGCTGCCGAGGGTATTCCCAGTGTTGAGCCACTGATCGAACCGTACGTTTTTGCAGAATGTCAGATCAGGTGAAGTGTCAACAGACACGCTGTTTCCTACGCGGGTGGGGGTGTGAGGGTCAGTAACAAGGGTGAAGCCCAGTTCCTGTGCTCGCAACCACAGAGTGTTACCCTTTCGGTTGGCGGTGCGGTAACCCCGAGCGGGGTGGTGGGCATTGAAATCTCCTACAATGAGGAGACCGAAATGGTGCGCGAGCCTGTTGACCCGGGAAAGAAGTGTGGTCAAGTCGCGTCTTCTGTCTTTTGGAGGGCTATAAAGGTTAAGAATGAAGAGTCTTTGGTCGCCCCTTTTACGAGGGAGGAGTTCGAGCAAGACGCAGTCTACCCCGACGTCGTCTAAGGAGTGCTGGACGGCCGTCAGGTTGCGTTGAACCAAAATAGCGTGTCGGAAGTGATGACATCTAGGGGGGAGTATGGTTTATAGCCAGGTAGTTTCACTGGGCCATGAGTTTCCTGAAGGGCGATGATATCAGGGGGGACGTCGGAATTTTGGACATACTGCTGCAGGTTGCCTCGCTTGCGGCGAAACCCCCTGCAGTTCCATTGCCACACATTAAGTAGGTGGCGGGGCGCCATGGTGAAGTGTGGGTGAAGCTAAGATGGGTTGGGTGGTGGGAGCGTGCGGCAAGCGACCGTATGGTTTACCGCGCGTCGTGTGGAGGGCGGCCGTTGCGTCTCCCCTAGCTTCAAGGCCTGTGACGCGTGTTTGGATGTGTTGCATGAGGGTGTTAAGTTGTTGTTGGATTTGCTGCTGCATTTGTTGTTGGAACTGGAGCATTTGCTGTTGGATTTGATGGGAGAACTCAGCAAATTTCGCTTCGAGCTTAGCATCAATTTTAGCCTCTAATTTTTCCTCTAGGCGAGCCTCAAATTCCTCGAGGTCGGCAAAATTAACGTATCGTTCTGAGCGGGAGGTAGCTTTCCGCTTAGAGGGAGGACTAGAGGTAGTATCTTTGGGTTGCGGAGTAGTAGATGGGGGCGCCTGAGGTGAGATGGTAGGAACAAGTTGAAGTGGTAGAGTGGCATTTCTTTGAGGTGGTGGATCCGGTGCAAAGGGTGGACGCTTTAAAGAAGTGTTTCCTTGTTGGAGTCTATGATTGCTAGCTTTAAGGGCTGTTATCTCGTCGCGCAGGGCTTGCAGCTCTGAATCACGAGACTGAGATTGCTGAGAGTGAGAAGCCGCAGCTGCACAGATCACCTGGTTTTTCGTGGAGGGCCCTCGGTGAGGAGACGACTTGGAGTCCAGGGGTGGGAAGGACTGGGAGCGATTCCGGCTGGAGCGCCGGTAAGAGGAGGAGGAGCGGTTAGAATCCATTTTGGCCGAGGTGTTTCCAGACCCTTGGTGGTGGTGGAAAACATTTATTTACACATGCACTACTGGAGGTATGGCATGAGCTGACCCAGAGGGGGCCAGCCCTTACAAGTACTAGGTGGAGGTCCCTAGTTCGGGACCCCAGTGGCGTCGGCCGCCGCCCGGGCTCGCGCGACCAAGGCCCGTTGGGCCTGCAGGTCAGAGCAGCCGAGCAGGGTCGCCTCCCAGTCCTCCCGGGTTGGGTTGGGGTGAGGGGGGATAGCAGGGTTGGAGGGGCAGGCCCACACCATGTGGTAAATGTCCGAAGACTTCTCCGCACAGTGCGGACAGCTGCCCGAGAAAGAAGGGTCGAAGTGTTTGAGAGCTGCCGGGCACAGCAAAGTATTGGTATACAGGCGAAGCAAAAGCCGCTCCTCCGCCTTTGAGAGACCTTTACACGGGCGGGGAAAAAGACCATGGCCAGACTGATAATGTAAAACAATGTCTTTAAAGGAGTAAGCGGGAGTGAATTCGAGTTCCTGATCGTCGGGGTCGGAGGGGAATGTCCGGTGAGAGAGCGCGCGGGCGGCGGCGTCAGCTGCCTCATTTCCCTCAAGGCCCATGTGAGCAGGAGCCCAAACGATACGCCGGTGCGCGGGGTCCCCGGTGTAGACGCTGTTTTGGAGAATGCGGTAGGCTAGATATGGTACCCAGCCCTGCTCGACGTTCCGACATGCCCCTCGCGAGTCGGAAATAATTGTTTTTGAATTGGAATCAGATGCAGCCAACGCAATGGCGACCTCCTCCGCGTGTGTTATGTCACGGGCTCGGAAAGTAAGGCCGTTCACTGTTTTGGATTGGTGGATGACAGCGGCCGTGTACCATCCCCCGTGGTGGGGGCCGGAGGCATCCACGTAGAATACGCCGGGTTTCGATCCATAGTGGCGGGCCAGGGCTTCCGCCCGCGCCAGGCGCCGGCCATTATGGTCTTCACGGTTCATGTTCGCGGGAAGAGGGCGCACGTGGAGGGCGCATCTCCACTGGGATGGAATACGTACGTGCTCTTCCATAAGAGTGTTGTGTTGGATGTGCAGTCGGGCAAGCAGGCGGCGACCCGACGATGTCTTTGAGAGACGTGTGTATTGGTTGGTCAAGTGGGCTTCCCGGAGCTCCCGAAATGTGTTCACCATGCCCAGCCCCAGGAGGCGCTTGTTGGAGGTGTTCACGGGGAGGCCCAGAGCTCGCTTAATAATTTTGCGGAGGATGACTTCGAGTGAATCCTCGTCTTGCTTCCGCAGGTGGAGGTATGGAGTCGAATATAGAATTCGGCTGGTTACAAATGCATGCGCCAGCCGCAAGGCGTCCTTACATCGTAACCCCCCGCGCTTGTTAGAAACCCGGCGGACCAAGCGGCCCACCTGGTCCCCCACCTGACGGAGTTTGGCCAATGTTGTTTCTGACCGTCTGTTTTGATGTATGAAGAGCCCCAGTACCCGGACTTCGATATTTTCAGGAATTGGACCTGTCTCAAGAGACAATGAAATTTTGGCTGTGCACTTTGGTGAGGGGCGTATGTGCACAAATTCAGACTTTTGGGTGGAGCATTGGAGGCCGCAGCGGCGAGCATAACGGTCCACTATGGTCGCCGCCTCCTGCAGGTTGGCCTCAATGTCTCCAAGGGAACCCTGTGTAGCCCACAGGGTGATGTCATCGGCGTACAGCGCATGCTGCACACCGGCGACAGCGCCCAGCTGGGCCGGTAGGCGCATCATAGCCAAATTGAACAACAGGGGAGACAGCACCGCGCCCTGGGGTGTACCCCTGGTTCCTAAATGAAAAGGGCCATGTTCTTTATCCTGGACTCGAATGTAAGATTGTCTGTCGGTTAAAAATTGCCGAATGTATTGAAAGGCGTTTTTGCCGCAGTTAGTTTGAGAGAGGTGGGTGAGAATGATCTCGTGGGTAACGTTGTCGAATGCACCCTTCAAATCCAAGGCGAGTACGACCTTGTCATTGTGAGGGCATTCGACGGGGTCGAGGACATCCCGATTTAGTTGTAGCAGGACATCCTGTGCAGATCTTTGTGGGCGAAACCCGAACATGGTGTCTGCGAAAAGGTGTTTGGATTCCATGAACTCGGACAACCTGTCACGTACCATCGTCTCCATGAGTTTGCCCACACAGGAAGTCAGAGAGATGGGGCGGAGGTTGTCCGTGTTGATGGCCTTGCCAGCTTTAGGAATGAAGGTGACCAGGGCGGTCTTCCACTCGATGGGGAGTGGCACTTCCCCAAGCCAGATTGAGTTAATGTAATTCAATAAAGACAGGTATGCCAGGTCGGGGAGGTTGGCTAACAATTTGACTGTAATTTTGTCCCGACCCGGAGCGGTGCCGCGTTTCATTTTTGCCAGGGCCGCCCTCAGGTCGTGGAGCTGGAACGGTTGATCCAGCTCAACCCTTGGCGACGGGTCCGGGATCGGGAATGATGGGAGGTGGAGGCACTGTCTGAGTCAGCTTGTAGCTGGCGTTTCAGTACGGCAGCAGGCACTTTGTAGCGGCGTTTACACTTGGAGGAACCAATCTGGTGAGGACCAGAACAAACTATACAAGTGGGGGTGCATTCATGGGTTTCGTCAGGGTCGCAAACTCCGCAGTGAGGACACCTGGAGAGCTTGGGAGACGGGCAAACGTCCTCTCGGTGTCCCGTTTTGCGACAGTTAATGCAGGCTTCCACTTTGTTCTTGAAGATGTAGCAGCGCACAGCACTTCCTGCGTACGAGACTTGGCGGGGGACCTTTGTCCCTGCGAAAGTGATAACAATAGATTGGGTCTTGCCTAAACGGCGGGCGTAGAGAATGCAGTGTTCTGGATTCTGGGGTATCAAGTAGTCCATGATTTCCTCCTTGGTCTCATCCACATATTGGTGGTGAATGATACCTCGGACGTATGCGCCTGGTGGGGCCAAATAGGTGGCAACTGGGTAGCTTGTCGGACCCAAGATGATTTCCTGTAGCTTCGTGTAAGTGATGGCGCGGTCCCGGCTCGGGGTGGTAAAGGTGAGGGTGTTGTGAACGAAATTCACCCGTAGGCGGTCCTCTGCGGTATTGGAGTAAGTCAAACGAAGACTTGAGGTGATTGCTCTGCGAAGAGCGTTCTCGCCCCAGGCACGCAGATTGAGGCCCCCGCGAGGGCGAATGATGACTTTAAAGTCTTCAAGAGGGAGACGTGGCAGTGACGGTGCACCTTGAGGTAGCTTACGTGACGTGGAGGGAGGTAGCTGCTGGGACGCGGTATGCTGGGCGGACGCGGAAGGCGTCTCCGTCAGCGGTGGCTTGGGAGTGCGTTTCGATGAAGAAGCTGTGGAGCCGCGTTCGTAGCAGCGGGCTACGTAGGTCCAGTCTGTGGGTATATAATCTTGAGGGGCTAGATCCTGTCCTCAAAATTCCTGTGAATTCCTGTCCTCAAAAAACGTTGCGTTCAAAGGGCAAGGCATCGCGCCGAACGGGTGGTGGCGTTCCTACCTTCCTGTAAGGTGCGGCTCGGGTGTCCACCGAGATGGCAGAGAATTACTGCGTAATTTCCTTTCCTCAAAAAGCGTCGCGTTCAAAGGACGAGGCATCACGCCGAACGGGTGGTGGCGTTCCGCGGACTGCCTGGCAGCGCTACAACACGCTGTCGCGTTCCACTCCTAAAGGCGAAGCTTAAGCGTCATTAATTAGCAGTTTATTAGTATTTAGTCATTAATCAGTCATTACACACTAATCAGTAATTTGTCATTACTTCGTCATGAATTATGTGTGACGTAATCCAGTGGTAACATCACCAGTGTCACATACGCAAAGCGGTGCTGAAAACGCTTTCGCCTCTACGCACTTCGGACAGTTTCGAACGCGCTGCATATACATTCTTGTCAGGCCTGCGTCTCGTCGTGTCCGCGTGCGCTTCGCATTATGCCCGTAAACATTTCATGCTTACTCTACTCTCCGTTACGGGAGAGGAAGAGTTTTTATTTATCCGCTGCCTAGCTTTGACCGCCTGAAGGGGTCCCAATACTTCATCACCCTGGACCTCTTTTCGGGCTATTGGTACTATTCAATCCCGAAGACGGCAAAAAACGGCTTTTGTGATCCCCGACTGCCTCTACCAGTTTAAGGGAATGCCCGTCGGCCTCTCCAACGCCCCAGCCAGGTTCCAGCGCCTCATGGACCGTGGTTGCACCACATGAAGCGGACCATGGCGCTGGTATTCATAGTGACACGTCAAGCTTGTTCTCGAGGTGCTTGCAGCCGTGGGGCTTCGCTTTAACTTGAAAAAGTGCTTTTTCGGTTTTGCTCAGGTGACGTACTTAGGTCACGTCATGAATCTGCACGACATTCGTCCCGACCCTGACAAGCTATGGGCGCTCATTGCTTAAGAGGCTCCAATGACGCCCACGGAACAAGTTTCATTGGATTTGCGTCCTACTTTTGCAGCTGTATTCCGCACTTCGCCAAGCAGACCGTGCCGTTAGCCTTCCAACTGAAAAAGACGCAAAAAGACCTTGGCCCAACAACGAGCGCTTGTCGACCGTGCACTCCTCGAACCCTCTACTTTGGCCCACCACGATTATTTAGCTCCGACCATTTTACCCAGGCGCCAGCCAAGATAAACTCGAGGCTGTCCTTTTGCGGGAAGAAGAGTCTGGCGACGAACCTGTCTTTGCTTATGCCAGCCACCAACTCTCGGATGTTCAGCGGTGCCGGCACTGGTCGGAGCTCGAGTGCCTCGCTATTGTCTGGGCGATTGCGAAGTTTCGTTCATACCTGCACGGTCCCCATTTTACAATAGCCACAGACAACAGCGCTCTGATTTGGTTGCAGCCATCCACGCATTTGAATGCGACGTTCGCGGGCTGATCGCTCCAGCTGCAAGATACGATTCCACTATCGTGCATCACCGCGGCTCCGCCCATCAGGACGCCTCTTTTCTTTCGAGCCACCCTTTATTAGTGACGTCTTTGACACACATGCGGACTGCGCAGGCTGATGATCCCGACGTGGCTGTCATAGTCCACTCCCTCAGCGCCGGTGCTGCGACGTGCACTCGCAAGCTGTGCCGCACCTATCGACACATGGACGGTCCCTTGTAACATGTAAAACGGCTCCGGGGTCGGCCCTCCGTGTAGTTGGCGGTGGCCTGAGTGGATCGGGTCTTGAGTGGCTTGGGTTTTTGGGTTTTGTCGTGGCTCCTGCATCCCAGGGTCATTTCTTCTCGGCGTGCCCATGAGCCCGTAACAATTCATATACACGCCCGAAGGTGGTCGCAACAATCTCAAAAGGACCCTAAAATACGCCGCCACAAGATCCTTTTAAAGGCAGAAAGCAATATCCATTGCATGGAAAGTTAGGCCACAAATGATGGAAGCATGCGTGGTGACTTGAGACGATGAAGTTGAAAAATCGCATATAAAACAGCCCTCATTTTTGGTAAGATAGTTTAGCAAAACTTGTAGAAGGGCTAGATGGTGCATAACTGCTTTGAAGCGCTTTTTGAGCATTTGAGGTCAGAGCTGTGGCGACAAGTGTGAAGATGCCAGGACTATTTGCGTGTTGTGTGTTACACGTTCGATCCCGGATGGATGACAGAGATCAAGCTACGTGCCGTTGACACCTTGCGGCTAACTTGACAGAATCCCTGGGGACACAGACTGTAAACCAGGCCTTGCGCTCAGCAATGGTTAAGCAAATCAGGACACGACAGAAGAAAGATTTGACAGTCACTGGTGATGTGGTGGTGCTATCGTGTGTGCTATCGTGTGCTATCGTGTATTTCTGGTCCGTTCCGTGAGTGTCTTTTTCTGCGCTATCATTTCATTCCAGAAACGTTATGCACCGTCTAGCGTCGCATAGCTAATTTTATGCACCATCCCTTGCCATATAGCAAGCAAGAAGAGAGGTTAACGTCTAGTCGCATAGAATTTAAATCCACGGAATATAACAGCACCAATCTTCAAGCTTCCACGATTGTCAAACACTGACAGATTTTAAGCAAAATGTAAGTTTCGAAAGGCCACAACTGAAAATATTACTATTTTTCTGTAACTCTCTGGTCCAAACAAGGTTTTATATTGCAAGAACGCATCATTGTGTTCCCAGAAACAAATGTGTTACTCTTGGGGTAAAAGTTTCTGTACTTACTCACCAAAACGCTAACGTTCGTTTGCATAGAATGGCGTCTCTAAGCCCATGTCAGTTAGTTTTCTGAATTTGTCATAAGTTAGGGAAAAGGCGTGGCAGCATTTAATGCCTTGGAGATAAAAATATATGACAGCAAAAATTTTCCTTAAAAGGTAAGTAAACAAAGTGTTTGCAAATGGTGACGTATGTACCTATTTTGTCATATTGCAAACTGCCAACGGCTGATCAGCATTTCTTTCTATTTAAACGCAGGTCTGCCTACCGGACCCCTAATACAGTCGTTCGGTGTACGATGCGCTGCAGTCATTGGAGGACTCTTAATTTCTTTAGGGTGCATGGTGTCGGTGTTTGCGACTGGCGTACCATTCTTGGTCGTGTCTGTTGGAGTTCTCGCAGGTAATCTTAGAGTTTTGAAGCCGCAGCACTTCATTGTTTTTGATAAGTCATGTCACTCTAAAGACCTAAACTAAATGTTCTAATTCGTAACTGCCACTGATTTATCTACATATGTGCAGGTTCCGGACATGGCGTCCTGCTGTCAAGCTTGATAGCGCTCATCAGTCAGTCTTTCACAAAGAGACGGGGAACAGCTCTTGGAGTCAATTTAGCGGGATCTGCTATGGCATCTTGCTTTTTCACGAACATATTCAAATTCTCACTTGCCGAATATGGCCTGAAGATGACGTTCGCATTTGCTGGAGCACTGATGCTCAATATTCCAGTCATTTCAATTTTATTTCACAACCTGCCTTTGATTAAAACAAAGAAACATACAAAAAGCCCATCCACATCTGGCAACTGTAGCTTATCAAGTGATGGAAGTGGCAAATCAGTGTTCGTCAAAGCTTACAGAAAAAGCTCTTCAGAGCTGTTTCAGCCCCTCCATAAATCATTTCCATCTTCCAAAGAGGATGATGTATTTGACATCCGGTTGGAACTCTCAGAAAAGAGCCCTAAAACAAGAGCACATTTACTAGAACCTGGTTTAAGTTTAAGCAGCCAGCATGCGCATACGCCCGCCAGCGGTTGTTGCAGCCTAACCGTTGTTGGCTGCACTGAAGTGAACTCTCTAAAAACAGAAGTAGTATTGAATGTAGGCAAGCTTCACGCCGAGGTAAATTCAAATTGCTTCAAAACGTACAGTGACCAAACTAGTCATCAGCCGTTTGAACTAATGAAGACTACGACTGGAGTTTTAGTGAAATTAGGAGAAATAAAAAACCTTAATCCAGCACGCGATCATGCTGATATCTACATCGACCCCGAAGCCGAGAGCGACGAGAGCGGCGGAAAGGCGTCCATTCCAATACAGACTACTAGGTCTGATAGCCGAGAAGGTGAATGTGGACGAAATCAGAGAAAACGAAGCATCGAGGCCCCTAGCCTACTCTTTTCTCACACTTTGAGTTCGAAACGACATCCAAGTCAAAACAATACTGGTTCTCACCAAAATGCCGTTCTCATCCTGACCAGTTTCAAGGAGGTCCTGTCAATTTCCAGGTATTACGTCTATGTTGCCTCTTACTTTTCGTACTGCTTCTTCATGGACACATTGATGTCAATCATTGTGGACTGTGGTGCAGATGTAGGAGTTAGCGCGGCGAGCTGTGCCCAGATTGTTACTTTCTTTTCAATCACCGACACAGCAGGACGCCTTTTGATTCCTGTGATCACTGACCTTCATCTCCTCGCACCTTTGAGTCTAATGACGATTTCCTTCTTGGTCGTAGCTGTCGTTGGCACCTTGGTACCTTACCTTCAGAATGACATCGTATTTTACGTGCTTGTCATTGCTTTAGGTCTTCCAGTTGGTTATATAATGGTGGCCCTTCCACAAACTATGTCCGCGGAAGTCGGCCCTCACAACCTTCCGATTGGGCTTGGCTTTGCATCCGCCGTGACCGCCGTGGGAGCATTCGCGACACCTGCAGTTATAGGTAAGCTGCGGGCAGCATGTCTTCAATGCATCTGCATGTACTTAATATTGCATGTATTTCATGGTGCTTAACAGGCGGGAGGAGGTTTTCTAATATAAAAACACAGAGCAATACAGAAGAGGACGAATTATAACAATGCACTTTTTGCATCACGCACAATTTCCTCAGTCATAATATGTAAAATTTCTTAACACATGCCCTGCCTTATTTAGAAGGTTTCTTCCGGGATACCCTTTCTATTTTTTATTCTCAAGAAACACGGTGACTTAATTTCATGCAGACCGCGCTGAAGCTTCAACCAAACCATCGGAAAATTTCCGCACTGCACCTCGACGCTTCTAATTGTCGCTGTCAATTTCTGAGCAATTTTAAATACCCGTCACAAGTTTTCGCTATCCTATGGGTTGAAACTAAACTCTTTGGCGTTTAACTGAAAAACTAAATTATGCATACAATTCGATCTTCAACAGCGTTAAACAATCTAAAATGCAGAGGTGAGAAAAATTGCCCGCTTGAGAACCGGAAACTTTTCATTTACGTCGATTGGTGTTGAACGTTCCTCATTTTGTAGGTTTTAGAAATACAAAAAAAGGCTTCTTACTTCGCCTTCGGCCAAATATATTCCATTGTTGCAAGGAACTAGAAATGTTATTGAGTCAAATATAAGTATCAATAAAACAACTTGTGAAAACAAACATGCGTCTTGCAATATATGGGTAGCTATTTATCTTCGAGATGGATACGCTTGAAGGCTAGGACCAGTAACTAGTGTTTACACGCGACCACACTGACTGATATCATGATTAAATTTTATTCATTTCGCGCATCATGGAGCTCAGCAATACATGAGCATGTATGCAGTAACCCTATTTATAGTTCTGCAGCCCCCTGACGAATCATTTTTTAGCGTAAATGTTCAACATGGTACGAAGTATGATCGTTATTGCTGTTTTATTTTCCTGTAACAATTTCTGATGTGTGTTGTTGTATGTGTTTTTACCTGGCCTGGCTCGTTGATGTTAATGAAAAGCTTCTTCGTATTAGTTGAAATGTTATGCATGTTACCTCTTGTGCTATGCTGTTATACGTAAGCTGCGGATAGCATGTCTTCAATGTATGTAGCTTTGCACGCCTGCTTGGTCTGTCAAGGCCACAGAGTCACTGTGAATAAAAAAAGAAATGTGGCCATTTAGTCTCCGCGCTGTCATCTATTGATGAACCAACTAAATCTTTCAACGAGTTCTACTTGCCTTAAGACGCACGCAGTGGGCCATGAAACAAACGACAAGCTGGGCTCCTCATGAGCCAGAAATTAAAAGTCGGTTTATGACGAGGCAGACTCGTCTATTTCTGCTAAGGTGTTAAGATTTACATTTCAAGGCCAATCGTGTGCACTAACTGCCACCATAACTTTTTTTTTTTTTTGCAGGATTCTTTCGTGACAGGCAAGGTTCATACGATGGTCTGTTTTACCTCATGGGAGGAATGATGTGTTGGTCTTTCTTACTGTGCTTGGCTTTGTGCCTGACAAGCAAAAACAAAGTTTGAGACGTGTGGTCTTGGTTTCCAAATAAAATAAATAATGAAAAGTGCGCTATGTGAGGAATACGTGTAAATTTATTATCAAAAACATATTCTTCTCAGCACCATCTCTGCCGTGTAATAACAGGAATCATTTCTTTGTGGTTTAACTTTTTAACATGTCCTTTCTCGCTGCTTGCACTCATTGTCTATATATGTGGCTTATGGACAATGACGCGGTGTCTGTGGAAGTATATGTTCTATCGTATTTGCACAGATAGACTGAGGATAAGGCAGGTGTTGTAATCTATGCTTAATAGTATACTCAGCTTTCGAAAAGAAGGAAACCATGAGGGAATTTTTTCATTAAACGTTATGTTGACCATGGGGGCAGTTAATTGTGGACCCTTTTTTTTTATCCATATTAGTGCTCGACCAGCTCAGTTACGGCAGCGATTGCCTCGCCTATGCTATTAGAGAAGGCAGCTTTGTCTACTCAATAACTTTACAACCGTCTACCGTCTGGCAGTCTTAGGGGCATTGTGTCCGACGTTGTACGTAGCACTTGTGGTGCAATGGTGCAACAGTGCACTGGGGGCTTTGTCTCTCGTAAATGCTTCCTCCGTTCGGCTATAGCAACGTGAGAACAATCTATAAGGATAGTGTGGATTATACAATAATATTGTTTCAGAAATTTCCCTTCAAAACATGTCATGCGCAAAATATGTAACAGCATCAAGGTGTTGTATAGGTCTAACATTAAGGTTTCTTTGTAATCCCCCCGACAACTTGTTACACCCGTGCTCACTGACACTCATTGACTTGATTTGCACGAGTACTGTTCGCAAAAAAAAAAAAAAACAAGCATTAAAGGAAGCGTGCACATGATGGAGTTTGCAACGTCGTCCTTTCTACTTCTTCTTGGAACGTATCCTTTACTGTTGCTTTATTTTGTCGTAAACATGAGCGAACTGGCCCAATAAGTTATGCTTCACCGATACTGTTCGTGAGCTTTCTCTGAAATAAAGAATTGCCGAAGTCTCATTATAACCTGGTGCGGACATTTAGCCAATAAATAGCATATTCGGCAAGTTTCAGCCCAGAGCAATAAAAGTCCTAACAGATCACATGTTCTGACCCATACTCTGAAAAAATCTTCACATTGACTGCTACGCTCTTTTGTAGTTGAAAATTTCTCAACTCACAGGCAACTTCTTTTTTTTCGAATTGATGTGTGTTAAAGGTGCTAAGCACTGGAGGAAGACCTCAAGGAATGCGAAATGGCAGATTTAAAAAAAAATTCTTTCCCAAGCAAACAGCTGCATGACAAAGTCTCTGAGAGGTACGCAGGTGAGAAATGTTTACAATGTCGTCCTCTAAGTCATTCGTGCAGACTGTGGCAAGGTCTTTTCTAACCCTTTCGGCCCTGGATTTTTTATTTCGGTCATAGATTTTTTTGCTCCGCATTTTTACAATTCCCAAGGCTCCATAACCACGCAGCAAAAATTTAAAGCTCGTGGTGGGAGTATTAACTGATTTAGAGGTATGGTGTCAAAATCGTACATCACGGCTCAATGGGTGTAAAATGCGAAAGGGACCGTTTTGGTAATCGCTACCGACAAGTAAGAAATGATCGCAAAAATATCTTATTTTGCTGTGTGGAGACCTCTAAAGAAGCTTTTTTTAATTTGTAACGGATAGATAGATCTTGCAGTTGCCCCAAAACACGCCGCTCGCTCTTGCTTACCCTGCGTTTTGTATCAGCTCCTCGTTTTTTTTCGTTTTTTTTTGCTGACAGGCTTGTGTTTCAGCGTGTGTACGCCGCATCAACAACACAGATGTTAAAAACTTGCGTAGCCTTCCTGGAAGGCGACTGGGGACACGATCCATGCTTTCCCCGAATCTTTAACGCCTTCCTCTATCGAGCTTTATGAAGCGCTTCCATCAGGCCCAGCGCGGAGCTCTGCACATCTAAGTTCTAAGCTTGCGGAAACATAATGCATCTGGTTTGCACCTGTTTTCAAACCAGCTGTTTGCTATAGAAGAATTCATAAAGTGGAAGATGATCTCATACTGGTGAACAGCGCAAAAAAGGCGGGACAACAACAAGACAAGCCCTGACTATCAACTGGGTTTATTGAAGGACGGAAGGGTATATATACAAAAACTTAACACAAAGAAGTAAGAGATAGTGTGAAAAGGGCCGTGAAAATCAAAACTTATGTCACATGTGAAGTGATGTAAGCCAATTCCTTGTTGCTAAGTGCCACGGAAGGACTGCTGATGCATTCGACACCTTGCCTGTGGATGTGATGCGCTTCCATTATTTCGCGCGTGAGTTTATCTTTATGGCGGAACAGAACTTCGGTTTTCTTGTACTCCGGTGCGCACTTGCACTTTTTGCAGCGGAACTTTGTGCGCGGAAGCCCGCCGTCCTGTTCCGATTTCCTTTCTTGCTCCCTTTCATGATGGCATTTGCACTTTTGACAATGAGCGGCAACGTGGCTAAGAGGGTCACTTTTCCTTGTGTTTTCATGCTCCATGAGCCTTTTGTTTACGCAAAGCTCGCTGATGTCTTGAAGGTCTTCAGTGAATACGGACGCGGCCTCAAGTTTACAACTCAGGTTCCAAGCGGCAATCAGCTTCAGTTCTTGGATTTGGCTTTATTTATTGAACGTGGACATGTTTGCTTGTATTATTGCCCGAGGTATGAAAAACCATTGTTGAATTTTTCATCGTGTCACTCCAAACTTATAAAACAAGGTATAGCGGTATCGTGCCTGAAATCCGCTATCAAAAAGTCGTGCCATGAGAAGACTGCTGATAGCATCACAATGCAGGTTTGCAGATTACGCGCAAATGGTTATCCGGATGAAATAATTTCCAGGGCTTCCGAAAAGCTGATAAAATTTGTAAAAAATGGCCGACCCAATGAAGGCAAGAAGGTGAAAAGACCAGCGGTGGTTCCTTACACGCACGGCTTGTCTCACGGTCTCAAGAAGGTTGCCGGCAGGTATGATGTCGATGTTGTGTTTTCTGCTCCCCACAAACTGAGCTCCATGTGCAAGCAGGTTGCACAGGCTAAGGAAGAGAAGAAGGAAGGCTGCCAGGTACGCCATGTTTCACCCTCTGTACCATGTGCAGAAAACGGGGTGTACAAAATTCCCTTCTCTTGCGGTGCTGTTTACGTCGGGCAGACCGGCAGATGCGTAAACAAAAGGCTCATGGAGCATGAAAACACAAGGAAAAGTGACCCTCTTAGCCACGTTGCCGCTCATTGTCAAAAGTGCAAATGCCATCATGAAAGGGAGCAAGAAAGGAAATCGGAACAGGACGGCGGGCTTCCGCGCACAAAGTTTCGCTGCAAAAAGTGCAAGTGCGCACCGGAGTACAAGAAAACCGAAGTTCTGTTCCGCCATAAAGATAAACTCACGCGCGAAATAATGGAAGCGCATCACATCCACAGGCAAGGTGTCGAATGCATCAGCAGTCCTTCCGTGGCACTTAGCAACAAGGAATTGGCTTACATCACTTCACATGTGACATAAGTTTTGATTTTCACGGCCCTTTTCACACTATCTCTTACTTCTTTGTGTTATGTTTTTGTATATATACCCTTCCGTCCTTCAATAAACCCAGTTGATAGTCAGCGCTTGTCTTGTTGTTGTCCCGCCTTTTTTGCGCTGTTCACCAGTATGAATGCATACCAACTCGCCCAGATCTCAGCCTTACTAGAAGATAATCTCGTCCTGTCTGTCTCTTCAGCGAATGCTGTTCTCTACAGGCGACAATAAATTCCATCTCATCCATAGGCATATGAGTTGGGGATACCTCTCGGCCGGGGAGAAAGCAGAAGCTGTTTATCAGCACACCAAATACGCTTTCTCAAGAAAACATAGCCAAACACTCTGCATTGATCCTAGCGTCGAGGGTGCGCCGCACTTGCTGCACGAGCGGTGGTGCGCGAGTTGCAGTGTGAATACTACAGTCGCTTCTTGCAGCTCAGAGTCTATGCTCACAGGAGGAGAGCGGTAAAACGTGGAATAAAAGAGCTAGGTTAGGCGTGCATTTATTCTTGCTATTCCTTTGGTCCGGTTACTGTTCGCTGACATCCGCATGGTCATTTCCAGGCTCGATCCAAATATTCACCTCGTATGATAGCGAAAATTTCTTCCAAATTATCAAGAAGATAATTTTATTCGTTCGTCCATTTTCTGCGATGAACATTCATGTCAGCAGTCCAAAAAGGCCATTGGTATAAGTGCATCCGCAAAAATGCTAGCAGGTTCTCTTCTACAAAGATCAGCTATCGTCACTCAATGGCCACCGCTGGCAACCGTTGAGCCCTGATGGTGTCAAAATCGTACATGTCAAAAATGTGTTCAAACGCAGCGTCTGCGCATTCAATTATATTTACGACGGGGATATGAGCTTGGATAGGCGTTTCACACAACATATCAAATTCTGAGCGCAGTAGAACGAATGGTTAGTGAGATATTAATCCACAAATTTGCCACACCTCGGCTTCTTCACTCCATGCCTCCCATGCTGCTGCTGCTTCTTCCTTAGACCGCACAGCTCAATTTAAGGGCGTGAACAGCGATGCCGATAGCAACAGGGATCCCTAAGGAACTACTCCATTAAACTTTAGTAATATTTTCTTTTGTTACTGAGGCGTGAACGGAATATTTGTGTTGTGGTGTCAATTGACACCGCCAGGGCCTAAAGGGCTAACGCAGGGTATACATTTAAATACCCCGACCTTCCGATGAAAAATCCTGTTAGTTTATTAGTGGCAACCACGAAATGTTGTGCGAAAGCAGGTCTTGCAGCTGGACACCAACTCCACGTACTACCTGAAAACGCGATTGAAATCTCCTTTCCTTTCCTTCCGTCACTTGCGCACAGACGGAAGCTGACGAACACGTCGACGTGCAGTTTGCAGTTTATCACCAGGCGTGATCGGGTAGCCAAAATTCAGGTTTGCGCAATTGATGCGGTGTCTATCTTCACCGCCCTTGTAGCTGTGTTGTTTTCTGTGCAGCTGGTTCAGTGCCGTCACTAGCTGCGTGGTTTGTAAATAATATGTATATATGACCACTTTCTGTACACACATAACCTCGTTTACTAGATATTATGTAGAAAAACAAAAAAATACCGCGCTAGCACAGCGCTCTCATGCAGTAGCCAGCGAAGCTGATCTGTTCGCGCGACCGAGGGTTCGAAACCCAGAGCAACAGTATTTATTTTATTTCTTCAGGTTGGCCAAGGTCACCCTCATTAAAAGTCTCGCTTATTTCTCGCGATTTCCCGCTTCACATGTCTAACTTCAGAGGTTTCACCCCACATCTCCGTTTTCCAGGTTATGAGGCCAATAGTACTTCACACTAAATAAAATATCCGTGATGGAAAAAAAAAGAGATGGAATGAAATTGTTAGACATGTTAACTTTTGGTGCAGGCCTCATTAGGCTATAGTGATAACGGGGAATGAGCAATTCTATCGCGTGTTTACAAAAGAACTCAGTCTTGGCAGTGGTTTGTTGAAATTTAGAAGCCATAATTCTTGACTGTCTCCGTGCTATTACGGATATAATGCCGCTTTGTGCTAAAGTCTAACCTGCATGTGCTTCAAAGTATAAGAACGTGATGGTTAATTTTGCTTGTGGACCTCAATTCACTCCTACGCCGCATTTTCCAACGATGCCTTTTATTTTCCATTCTGCCAGATAAGGCAGGGCCTAAGGATTTATAAACTTTTTACGTTCTACAATGAATTCAAGAGAGTGAGCTATCTCATCGAAAAATGCATGGTATGTAAACAGAAGTAAAAAGGCTTTTGTACTTGACCCAGTCATAAAACGATGCTAAAGAAAGCTATTTCTTTTGCAAATACTGAAGTGAAGTATGCACCCTTAAGATGTGCGTCAAACGCAAGTGTGACGCAAGTGTGAGAACAAGGTTCTCACAAGTCGTTTTATTCTCTGTTGGTATTAACCTGGATTAACCTGCGTATGATCGCAGCCTACGCGTGCGCAACATTTTTGTTCAACTTACACCGATGGAGGCCACGCACCTCTGAATTCGTCAGCCGGCTCACCGCACACCAACGCGCGCCTTTGCCAAGACGAAGCAAGCCCCAATAAGGCAACTTTGGCCTGACATGTGTGACATTATACTCGCTCTCTGGTGGGCACCAGTCTGACAGCTCCTACACAAGAATGGCTCTGTAGCCTCTGCCCATACCGTCAGCTAGGCTGCAGTTTCTGCCGTTTGAAAATCAAGCATGAAGGACGGAAAAATGAGAGAGGTCGTGATGTCGCTGTTTAGAAGCCATCCCGCGCCGGAAGATGCGGTGGCGCCATCTACTTGAGAGAGCTCCCGCCTCCTCAGTACCGCTCCTCCTTCTGCGGCGGCTACGGCCAGAAGCGGCCTGTGTGTGACGGCCGGACGCTGCCCTCTAGCAACAATGGTTTGGTTTGCTTTGGTTTATTGGGGTTTAACGTCCCAAAGCGACTCAGGCTATGAGAGACGCCGTAGTGAAGGGCTCCGGAAATTTCGGCCACCTGGGGTTCTTTAACGTGCACTGACATCGCACAGTACACGGGCCTCTAGAATTTCTCCTCCAAAGAAATTCCATCCGCCGCGGCCGGGCTCGAACCCGCGTCTTTCGGGTCAGCAGCCGAGCACCATAACCACTGAGCCACCGCGGCGGCTTCTAGCAACAATGATAGCGATGCTATTTGCCCCATAGGACTCCTCAGAAACGACACGTGACTTCCGACACGTGCTTCCCTGTGCATCTGGGATACATGAGGCTTATTTCTCTTTGTTCCTCCGTGAAATCAAGTATTGCATTGTCAACCGCCAAAGCTCATTTTAGCGCGATAGCGTTAAGGAGATCATGTTGCAGAAAATCCGGCGTCGTCGTCGTCGTTGACCGTGTGAAAAAAAGCCATGAAAAATCCCCAGAAAAACAACCTAGGAGGCAGGTGGGCCACCGCACGTCACATAACCGAAGGCTTACATCACGTAACCTTGTAGTGTCATCCCCAGCAACCAGCGGTTTTGAGCAAACTGCACACCGTGGCAGGTTGAGCTAATGATTGGTCTCTAGAAGTTCCTCGGCATGAGCAACCCGGGTACCACAAGCCCCACCGGCGGCAGCGCCGGCCATCGCAGGGCGGTTACACATTGCTTAACCGCTGCACCACTGCGCCAGGAGTGCTATGAAGACTCTGAGAGATCTGTGAATTGTAAGTAGAGAATGAGCAATTACGCATGCATGGGCATTAAGCTGTTGCGTCATACTCTTGTTTATGTATCTGCTGCATTTTTTTTTGTTCTTTTACTACAGGCTTAAAACAGGTACCATATACAAGCTTATGCAACAAGCATGACATTAACAAGGGGCAGCAGCTGATCTACTTGGCTACATCTAGTCTCTCTAACAGGCGGGAGAACCAGGACACGAAATGAAAAACCCTATACACGAAGCTTCTCTTTTTCTTCTTGTGAGGCCGCCGTGGTCGTTCAGTGGTTATGGAGCTCAGCTGCGGACCCGAAAGACGCAGGATTGATCTCGGCCGCGGCGGTCTAATTTTGAGGGTGGCCGTAACTTCCAGAGCGCTTCACCACGGCGTCCATTATAGCATGGGTAGCTTTGGGACATTATACCCGCACAAACCACAAGCCATCTTTTTGAGTTGTCATGCCCTTCAGGCTGTACAGAAGGTGATCTTAGTGAGCCAACTAGCTCAGTTGCGGCCCCTTGTTAATTATCTTTCTAGATCGCTGAGCTTGTCTGTCCTCTTTTAACGTGCATGCCCTACATCCAAGAAATAGCCTTGTGTCTTAAGTGCTCGGTTTTATTTTGTTGTAGTGCCGTTTTGCGGTTAAAGAAGCATGACGTCTTCTGTCGCGCCCTGCGTCCCAGATAAGCCACGGCTAAAGATAGACAACAGCGAAATAGGATATAGACCGAATCATTAAAAAATACGCTGTATGCTTTGTCACCTTTGCACATGCGGTGGTGAAAAATACAGGAGCAACTCGAAATGGCCAACTGAGTTGTTGCGCATCGCTGCTAAATTTTATCTCTAGACACCTTTTTTCTTTGGGCCCAACTGAGCAAAGCCTGGAACGACAGATCGCTTCGCTTCTGTTGCCGCTTCACTTCTTTAAAAAGGATTCGGCTTATCTTCGATGGCTGTTCTCTCGCTTCGCGATTCTTTACTCGGACACAGGAACGAAGATAATTTCTTTCATTCAGCAATTTCTTGCCGGATCAGAACTTCTTCAATCATGAATTTTTTTTTCTAGATTGAGGCTCATGAAGCCCACTTTTCATGTTCATTCAAGTCTGTCGCAAAATCAAATTTCATCATTTTATTTGTACCGATTTTTTTCTGCATTCTGTTTTTATCAAAATAACAAAGCTGGAAGTCACCGCCTATGTCTTAGCGGATTATTCCTTGTGGGTATGTGCCATCATCTAGCGGGGTGAAAAACAACGATTAATGAATGCTATATTTCCCACCTGGACAAAAAAATCGAGGTCCAAAGCTAATTGCATGCCTTCCTCTATAATGTGCAGAGGTACTTCACCTATAACTACCGTGCTCTGTGCGAAAGGCTTGTAAGGAACAATGGCGTCGCGTTCTCTATCCTTGGTGCTTACATAGAGTTGGCAACAAAATTTGTCCGTATGTGTATGCTGCAGCATAAAATCGCTGCAGCACTTACTCGGGGTTTCTGGGTGGAGCATGCTGCGAGTTAAAAGACGCAGACACTATGACTGGCGCAGGAAGAACCCCTTTTATTGCGTTTGTCTCCCTTTTATACCCCGTGGGTCTGGCCAATGTGACTAGACAATATATATGGATACATCTTCCGTTCCGCAAGCAAATTAAAGTAGACAATATTGTCACAGTGCAGTGACGGCAGTCCAGCGGTCAGGAAGACACCAACCAGTCTTGGAAACGAAGCTCTTTATTTGGGCTGACTTGCGCCCGGAAAGAACTGAATCGCTCGGCGGCGGCGTAAGCACCGAACGTGCTCGTCAGTCGTCGAACTACGAATGCCCGCCGCTCGCGGCATCGCTCAATTTAAAGCCACCAAGGAAACTTCGAGATAACAGGTCAAGATCACCTACAGTAATCTAGAAAAACGTAGATGCAGCTCTTCATGGCTGTGATCAATGGAGATTAGTCCGGTCGCTTCTCGCGTCACAAACAAAAATGATGACACCCCTTTCCTGCGGCCTTGAGCGCGAACGAACGGACACTAAAATGATACGTGACATTACCCCCCTCTCAAAGAAGCATCGCCTCGATGCTTTAGAAATGAAAATAAACACAAAGAATGTAATCTTCGAGTCCTTTACCGTCCATAATACGGCTTCAGGCGTACGACATGTACGACTTCAGGGCGTGTGCGGCGTCGCTGAGATGCTGTCGTGCCGTCGGGGATGACTTCATAGTCTAGGTCACCAATGCGTCGGAGAACCCTGTACGGGCCAAAGTAGCGTCGCAGCAACTTTTCACTCAATCCACGGCGGCGAACTGGCGTCCATATCCAAACGCGATCACCAGGCTTGTAATGCGTGTCTCGTCGGCGCAGATTGTAGCGTCGGGCGTCGGTGTGCTGCTGGTCTTGAATGCGAAGCCGCGCAAGTCTTCGGGCTTCCTCGGCGCGATGAAGGTAGGCGGCGACGTCAAGGTTGTCTTCGTCTGAAACGTGCGGGAGCATTGCGTCGAATGTTGTCGTGGTCTTCCTGCCGTATACAAGCTCTAATCGGGTAGACCTGGTTGTCTCCTGGACGGCAGTGTTATAGGCGAAGATCACGTAGGGCAGAATGGTGTCCCACGTCTTGTGTTCGGCGTCGATGTACATGGACAGCATGTCTGCAATGGTTTTGTTCAGACGCTCTGCGAGTCCGTTGGTTTGCGGATGATAGGCAGTTTTCCTCCGATGGCTTGTCTGACTGTAGTGTAAGATGGCTTGTGTCAGCTCCGCTGTGAACGCCTTTCCTCTGTCTGTGATGAGCACTTGGGGGGGCGCCGTGTCGTAGGAGAATTCGTTCGACGAAAAATTTTGCGACTTCTGTTGCGGTACCATGCTTTTGCTTCTGCGTTCTTGACGAAAAGTTCTTGACGAACAGCCGGTAATAAGCGCACAATCCAAGGAATCTGTGTATAGCTTTCTTGGCATTAGGTTTAGTTTTTATGGGGTTTGCTATGGAAACTCTGCGATCGCAGCCATCTTCTGAGGGTCTGGGCGAACTCCATCCTTGCTTACGACATGACCAAGGAACGGCAGCTCCTCGTAGGCGAAGTGGCACTTCTCTGGTTTCAGTGTTAGTCCTGAAGACTTGATTGTTTCCAGCACTGTCCGAAGCCTTCTTAGATGGTCTTCTAAGTCTGAGGAGAACACAACAACGTCATCTAAGTAGACTAGACAAATTTGCCACATGAAGCTGCGAGCACTGTATCCATTACTCACTGGAACGTCGCTGGGGCAGAGCAGAGGCCGAATGGCATCACCTTGAACTGGGAAGAGTCCGTCTGGCGTGATGAGCACAGTCTTCTCGCGATCTCTTTCGTCGATTTCAATTTGCCAGTAGCCGTGGCCAATAGTACTACTCCTGGATGCGGCGCAACGTGCGAGCAATGCCGAGATGCCCTGCAGTCGGCCCTGCCCTGCACAGCCGATTCAATGTGTCATCGATGCGAGGGAGGGGGTAGACATCCTTCTTCGTAATGCTGTTCAGGCAGCGCTAATCGACGCAGAAGCGAAGGGTGCCGTCTTTCTTTTTCACTGGGACGAGTGGTGCTGCCCAGGGGCTCCTCGATGGCTGGATGACGTCGTCACGTAGCATTTCCTCTACTTGCTTGCGGATGGCTCGGCGCTCCAGCGGCGATACTCGGTAGGGGTTCTGCCGCAGTGGTCGGGCGTGTTCGTCTGTGACAATGCGGTGCTTGGCAAGCCGGGTTCGTCGCACATTCGATGCCGATGAGAAGCAATCGCTGTATCTTTGAAGCAGACTGCGTATTTGGTCTTGTCTGCTCCGGGTTAATGCTGGATTGATATCAAACCTGGGTTACTGACCTTGGTCGGATGGTTCTACGGGTTGGTCAGGGAGGGCAAATATGTCTCTGATGTCTGCCAGCTCGTCGAGAAAAGCAATCGTCGTACCTTTGTTTACATGCCGGTATTCATCGGTGAAGCTCGTTAGTAGCGCCTGGGCTTGACCATTCCGGATGTGGGCGACTCCCCTTGCAACGCCCAGTCCTCGATCCAGGAGTAACTGGGTGTTCCCCTCGACGACGCCTTCGGCAGTTTCGATGTCTCCAGTACCTATGCAGGCGCGACACTTGATCGGGGCGGCAAGCTCAATGCTTCGTCGAGAACGTTTAAGGCAACGTGATGAGTCGCTGTCGTCGCTGCAGATATGGCTTTGTCCGTGGAAAGCTTGAGCGTCTTAGATCGAAGGTCGATGATCGCCCGATGTTCATTCAGGAAGTCCATTTCTGTAGGACCAGAAAGGTTGTAGCATAGGTTGGCCCATTTACTGTAACTCTCGCGGTGCAGCGTTCTGACGGCGTAATAAGGTTACCACCTGCAGTGCGGATCAACGGGCCATCCCAAGTTGTTGTCACTTTCCTGAGTCGGACAGCGAGTGGCCCGCTCATGACGGAGTAGTCAGCTCCCGTGTCGACCAAGGCAGTAACCGCGTGACCGTCGACCGTAACTTCAAGGCCACTTGTTCGTGTTTTCGTATTACACGTGGTCTTCGGTGTACGATCTCGGCTTCGTCGAGTAGTGAGGCTGCGATGGGCGTACTCCGACGTTACTTCTCTGGGCGGTGGTAAAAGCTTCGACTCTGGCCGCGTAGTCGTCGTCGTCGTCGGTGTAGTCGTCGTAGTTGAGGCATGGTCTTGCGTTTCCGTCGATGGAGGATATTTTTCCTTGCGCTCAGAAGCAACCTCACCTCCAGAGGCTGCTTTATTTATTTTAACCTTTGGGGGCTGGGGGAGCGTCCACGCACTGCGTAGCTTCGGCTAGGAGATACATAGCGCGGTGACGATGGCGACGGAGAACGCGATAGGCGGCTCGGCGATGAGTATTCTTCCCGACGCAAAAACTCCTCTATTTTGGCTGGTCGCTGGCCGGGTCGGGGTCGTGGGGCGTCGTAAGAAAACCCTCGGATGACCATTCTCCTGTATGGGCAGTACCGGAAAATGTGACCGGCTTCGCCGCAGTGGAAGCATAGTGGTCAGCGCTGGTCGGGTGTTTTCAACTCGTCGCATTTCCGCGGCCCTGTGCGACGCTCGTAGGACGGGTAGGTTGGGGCGAGAGGGCGGCGGTCCAGCGCAGCTGGCTGAGGGCGATAGGGGCTTGGGTCCCGACGTCGAGGTGCACGAAGGCGCACTGCTGCGGCGTAAGTCATGGCTGGGGGCTCCATAGGCTGCGTGGTGGTCGGCGTCACACCCAGGGCCTGTTGAACTTTGCCCCGGATGACGTCAGTGAGCGATGTAAGCTGCGGCTGCGTTACCGTTGGCAGCAATCGTCGGAGCTCTTCGCGAACAACTTGACGTACAACCTCCCGCAGGTCATAGTTGTTAGCGGTGTCCAGGCAGCTTGCTGAAAAAACGCGCTGCTGGCGGTCATACTGGCGGGCTCGGGCATCAAGAATTTCTTCCATTGTGGATACCTCTTCTAGGAATTCCGCGACGGTTTTCGGTGGGTTGCGGACGAGGCCGGCAAAGAGTTGCTCTTTAACTCCTCGCATAAGCAACCTCACCTTCTTTTCTTCGTTCATGTTTGCGTCGGTACGCCGGAAGAGACGCTTTATCTCAGCATACACTGCAACGGTCTCGTTTGGGTGTTGTATGCGAGACTGTAACAACTGCTGGGCTCTCTCCTTTCGCACGACATTTGTGAAGGCCTTCAGAAGCTGGTCCATGAAGGCTTCCCAGTTCGTGAGACTAGATTCCTCATTTTCAAACCAGATTCTTGCTGGTCCGTCCAAGGTGAATAAGACGTTCCTTAATTTCGTGACATCGTCCCATTGGTTAAAAATGACCACACGGTCGAACTGTTCTAGCCATTCTTCGGTGTCGGCGCCAGGCGAAGCGTCGAAGGTTGGTGGCACCCGGGGCTGCTGAAGAATGACTGTAGTCGTCGTCTGGGGCAAGCTCATGATGGATGTTGCTACTGGCTTTCGCTTCCGGGTAGGGTCCGGCAGAATCCCGAACTCGGGAGCGTCCCCTAGCAGATGTCGGCTTGCGCGGTGGACAGGACTCAGGTCCTGCGGTGAATGACTCAGAGGGCTGGCGTAACGACTTGTAGGGGGTGTTCGGAACATGGAAGGCTACCCAGCACCTCCACCAGATGTCACGTTGTAGTGACGGCAGGCCAGCGGTCAGGAAGACACCAACCAGTCTTGGAAACGAAGCTCTTTATTTGGGCTGACTTGCGCCCGAAAAGAACTGAATCACTCGGCGGCGGCGTAAGCAACAAACGCGCTCGCCAGTCGTCGAACTACGAATGCCCGCCGCTCGCGGCATCGCTCAATTTAAAGCCACCAAGGAAACTTCGAGATAACAGGTCAAGATCATCTACAGTAATCTAGAAAAACGTGGATGCAGCTCTTCATGGCTGTGATCAATTGAGATTAGTCTGGTCGCTTCTCACGTCACAAAAAAAAATGCTAACACCCCTTTCCTGCGGCCTTGAGCGCGAACGAACGGATACTAAAATGATACGTGGCATTATAGAGTAGAATAGGATAGAGTAGAGACAAACATATAGGCAAAACTGAAAGTCTGAGGTAATTGCTGAAACTCTTCAAAGTACGTAAGCCAGGATGGCGTGCGCCTGATGCATGGAGACGTGCGCAGATTGCGCAAATCGTCACCCATATCGGATGCATGTTGACCACATTGATTTTCGCCACCTGACAGTTTGTCTGACCTGGCCTGGGTCACCGACTCATGTGAAATGCCGGGATCTGTTGACTTGTGCGCTGAAGCTGGCCGCCGTGCTGTAGCAGTTTTCCCATCTTCGTCGCTGCGTCCATGCTCTGTCGAGCTTGTGTAGTGCGTGAAAAATATCTCGGCCTTGGATCCAGTCTTCATGCTCCACTCTCGCGTCTCTTGGCAGTTATTCTCTCGTTCTTCAGATGTGTGGCCTGTTACGTCGTAGGGTGTGGCCCTCTTCCGCCCTAGGCAGATAGGATCGCGACGCAACTTCTTGGACTTTTGCCTTCGCTGTCCATCCGGAGTCGTCCTAAATGCGTACCACGTTCCTCCCTGAGAGGACAGGAAGTGAAATAGCTGGCCTAGGTCTTTGTACGTGCTTCTTGACCTGCGCTGCAGGCCGAACTCCAAAATCAAGGAGGCGTCCCCGTAGTTGTCGTCTCATTACTAGTTCAGCTGGACTTCGAGCATCTTCCAAAGGCAAAAATTCAGGGGGCACATTGTTGACCTAAAGTGCGGTGAGGCGAAAGCCCTAAGTGCAGTGTTGCTGCTTGTGTCACTGATGTGTGGTTAAGATGTTAAGCTTCGCCTCTAAGAGTGGAACGCGACAGCGTCTTGCAGCGCTGCCAGGGAGACCACAGAACGCCATCGCCCGTTCGGTTTTACACCTTGCTCGTCGGTAAATTGGTTTTTGAGGAAAGGGAATGTATCTGTCTCGCATACCTTGGCGGACACCTGAACCTCGCCGTAACGGGAAGGGAGGAAGATGGGAGTGAACGAAGACACCGTATTCACCAGACGCGCCTTTGTTCATTCCAAACCATCGAGCTTGCATGGTGGAGTGGTAGCGTGCTCGGCTCGCACTCCGGAGACCGGAGTTCGATTCCCGAGCTCGACCAGATTCCTACTCGATTTTATTTATTTATCTGACCGGACTAGAAAGGGTAATTAGGCTAATTAGGTAATTAAGCAATTAACTCAACTCATTACCACTTACTTGGAGCATCACTATACGATCACTGTAATTGGTTGCATGGTTACTAGCCAAAGTACAATTGGCCCCGTTTGAAATTCGCGCGCTATGACGTCACGACCGTTCCGACCAATTGAAAAGCGTGACATTTCTGTCGACAACTGCTTACAACGATGAGGCATTAAAGGCTTCCGCCTTAATAAGCGATAGTTTACACTCCGACCCAGAACTGGTCTCGAGCATCTTCGGTCTTCTTCAGGAAACGCTTGACGATCTGAACTCCTTTTTCGGCAAGGCCGTTGGTTCGGGGAAGTCTCGGGCTGGAGACGGCGTGCTTAAAATCACAGATTCAGGCAAAGTCGCGAAAAGCAGTCGTACTGAATTGCGAAACACATTGCTATGCACATCTTGTGGAATGCCATGCAGAGAAAAAAACCATTTTGAGCTTCTTGATTACGCTTTCACTTGAGGTCTGCGCTAGACGTTCCACCTCGGAGTAATTTCAGTACGCATCATAGATGATTAGATACGAAGGCCCTGAATGGTCACAGAGATCGATTCCAACTCTTTTCCAGGAGAGAACTTTTGACGACCGGCTCTTCTAGTGTACGAAACGGCTGCGCGTGCGGAACTTTGCAGTCATGTCCTCTATCTGTTTCTGCATTCCTGGCCAAAACATCAGCAGCTGTGCCCTTGCTTCCTCTCTGTTTATACCAAGTTGCCCTTCAAGAAGACGCTCCAGTATTTCCTTACGCATTTGCGCATTTTTCTGAGGATTATCACTTGGCAGCCTTTCATCAAATGCCACCCACGTAAGATTACTCTGACTGCTGACTGGCTTAAGGGCCAGCTTATCTAGTCGAAGTTTCTTAGTACTTCCTTCAGTTCCATATCGCTTTGCGTTTCTGTCTGCAATTTTTACTTCGTTTACACACTAACGCTTCCCAGTGGGCCTCTTCGACTTACCGCCCTCGGGCAGCCCGCTGGCTACCAGAAAGTTTGCCTTTTACAGGAAAAAGCATCATGGTCACATGGGCTGGCGCCACCGGAACCAGCCAGCCGGCAATCATGGCGGCAAGCAAATCGCGGATCACAGAGGGCAGATGCCCTCTCTAGCTTCGCGTTCTGTGGCGTCTCATTGCTACGCATGCGTACGGGAGAAATAAGCCCGCTTGGTACCGAAAACAACGACCTGAAGTTATTTAGGGCTGCATGCCGCAGACTGCAGAACAAACAGCTGGTCAAACTCGCACTGGTATACAATCAAATCAAATCAAATCAAATCGTCTTTATTTCTCTCTCAAGGAGAAAAGGGGGTGACGGGTAAAAGCCGCATGACTGCGGCTTGACAAAGCCCGGCCCCCTCTATGCACAGTTCGGCAGTATTGCTCGTGCACATACAGAATTAAATTTCACACTTCCTCTCAGACCTAATTTTTTTTTTTGCACCCTACAGAACAAAATCACTCCAAATGAAAGCACATGCAGTTTTAAATACATTCGAAACACACATTCTAGAACACATCAGGTTTTAAACATAAAAATTTCAAACACACTCTGATTAAAAACACGTTCAGTTCAATAATTTTCAATTTAAAAAAAAAAACAATGGCGACGACAACGCGAGCGTGTAACTTCGGTGCACAGTGTGCTGCGTAAGCTTCGAGCAATCCTCAAAAACCTGCAATGAGCAGTCGCAATCTAACGTGTTTCATTCGACACCACATAGGATGGAAAAACTGCCCGTGCGTTGTTTATCAAACGACACGCCGTACTCTCGGTTATTGCGTGTTTGTTTACTACGCAGTAAGTATATATGACTGGTATGACCGCGGACAATCGACTCTGCATGGTGATTAACTCCGCTGTGGTCGTTGCGATTTCTACGCTCGTGGACTGCTTCCTGTAAGCTGTAATCAAAAAAGAATCGGGATACGTTTCGTTCAACTGTAGTCTGTTGGCCGCCGGCTTTTGCTGCGGGCAACGAATGAACGCATGATCTCGACAAAAGCGCATATCATGTAGTTGTACGTTCACCTAGAACAAGCGGGTCTACTGTATAAATTTAGCTCCGTATCGTATCTGTAATAATACAGGTTTACCGCAGAGAACTGGCACTGGAATGAAAAGCGCTATAATAAAGCTCTGCGTGTCGGCCCCTCATGTTCCACGTGTGTTTGCATGACGATCAGCGCTAAGAGCTCATTTTTATCTTTTTTTTAATAAGCCAAACGCGAGGAGATGCATGCCTTCGGTACTTCTCAGATATTTTGAGCATATGTGGCAGAAGGCCCGAGCATGAAGCTGTACAACAGTTGGCGACGACAGAATCAGCACTTGGTCGGCTGCGGTAACGGCGACAACTGTGTGGCCACATATATGCCCGCAGAGATGCCTCGAGCAATGTGCTCGTGAGGGCTTTTAATAGAAGACATGTTTCAGTCAAGGTTTTTTCAAAGCATATCCGCCTTTGCAATGTGTCGAACGCACTGAAGACCGTACGCTCTCGTATCGCGCTCAACACAAACCTCGCAAAACACGTTCAGCACATGCATATATGCGCGCGTTTGAGCGCGTACTCGCTGGTGGTGGTGGTTGAAACATTTATTGCCAAGCAATGCAGAGGGGACAAACCCTGCCTCCCCTTACGTGGCACGAGGCAACCCTTAAGGGGTTGACCTTAAAGGGCAAAGGACAGTCCTTGGAGGGCTATCCGCTTCAACAGCAGCGGAGCTGGCCAGGAGAGTCTCCCAGTATGACTCCGCCGTGGTTGGGGATGGAGGGTGTGGGAAGGTGGGGCATGTGAGAACGATATGAATAAAGTCTCCCGGTTTCCCGCAGAGCTTACAGGAGGAAAGGAACTGATCGGGGTAGCGGGCATGAAGAAGAATAGGGCAAGGAGCAGTACGGGTCTGGAGTCGGCGCCAGTGGGAGGCCTGGGTTAGGGTTAGAGAGGGAGCCGGTGGTGCGTAAACGCGCCGGGTATCTCGGTAGTGGAGCTGGAATCTTAGGCTGCTCACGTGAAAATCCTCGAACGCCATCGCAATATCAGCCGGGCACACGAAATTAAGAGCCGAAGTATTTTATGAATCAGAAGTACCGACTGTTGCGCAAATCAGAGAAAATCGAAGAAAAATTCTCTCGGCTTAACCGCGCGTTTGTTCAAGCTCAAATTTCGCACAGAGGTTGCATTTAGTGGTCAGTTTTGTTTTATACTACATTTAGGTGGGGTACTTGCCTGATTCGGACAGAATTATTTGGAAATCCCCATCGTCTGTGGCGACGGAGAACCAAAATCGAAAGACTTCGCAGCAATGGTACGCGTAGCGCCATCTCGCAGCCATCGGAGAAACGAGCTCTCCACTTAGCACAGCTGGGTTTCTCCGGTGGGTGCGAGATGGCGCTACGGGTACCATTGCTGCGAAGTCTTTCGATTTTGGTTCTCCGTCGCCACAGACGATGGGGATTTCCAAATAATTCTGACTGAATCAGGCAAGTACCCCACCTAAATGTAGTATAAAACAAAACTGACCACCAAATGCAACCTCTGTGCGAAATTTGAGCCCAAACAAACGCGCGGTTATGCCGAGAGAATTTTTTTTTTCGATCTTCTCTGATTTACGCAACACGCGATATGCGATCGTAATATGAATCGAGCATTTGTGCTTGCGAGGTGGTGAGACGACGAAATATGATTGCGCATACGCATGCAAAACATATCAATATTCAGCAATAACTACCGCAAAAGGTGTCGTTGCAGGCGACACAGACGATATGCACCGTGGCCTAGTCGAAACAAGTGCCTGCATTGCGCAAAGCATCGCATTAAAAACCGCGGTCCTTCTAGTCCATATAAAAATTATGCACTGACTTGGCTCTGGTTAAGCATGGATATACACGCGAAAAGCTGCAGTCGTGCTTGGTTTGACGTGATGGCTGTCGCAGTTGGCGCACAATGCACTGGGAGCACCACGGTAACGGTGGAGGCGTTCGGCCGTCCACACACTGCCTGTACGGAGGCGGAGGAGGAGACGCGCGTGTAGTGAATACGGTGTTGTCTTACAAGGTTGCTTTAGAGACATGTACTGTGGTGTCCATTCCTTTCGGGTGGTACACCAAGATTGAGAGGCAGGCATTTCCTTTCCTTAAAACCAATTTTCATTTCATTTAATTTTCTTTTTTTCTTTATTGATTTCATTTGATTTTCCTGAAGGCCCTTACGGCGTGGTTCGGGTATCCACCGAGATATGAGAGAGACAGGCGTCGTTACCTTTCCTTATAAACCAATTTTCTTTTCACTTTCCTTCCCTTACGTAGCGCGGTTCGGGTGTCCTTCAAGATATGAGAGTTTCCTGGCGCTAAATCAACAGGAAGCAGTATACTGGCGGCAACTGCAAACGGGAACCTTTGCGAACTTATATATACTAAGCAAAATGTACCCGGATCAGCACAGGGACATATGCCCATGGTGTGGGGCCAAACCCACCCTATATCATATCACGTGGGAATTCAAAAGAAACAAGGCTTTCCATAGAATACAAAATCGGAGTGCGGAACAGTGGGAGAGTCTGCTCTCCAGCGGCAACCCGGTTCTCCAGAGAGAACTGGTCATCCATGCCCAGCGAGCAGCCAAACTCAGCGGTGCCCTGGAATAGGGGCGCCGACCTCTGTCGACCGTAATAACTTGCAAAGTAGAGCAAATAAAGTTTATCCTATCCTATCCTATCCTATCCTGGCGCACTGTTTGTGTTTTATTTATTTATTATTTGTGCCGCGCGTGACGTCACTCGATTTCGCGCATGCGCAGCTGTGGCAAATCTTGGCTCCGACGGCTCACGCGAAGCGCGGCATTGGTGCTGGTAGAGAGAGAGAGAAAAACTGTATTATGGCAAGTGTGTTTAGACCCCCCTTGGGTCCCTGGACCACCGCACGGTCCCACTCTACGTCGGAACGTTCATGTGGTGTTTGTTCATGACGTCGGCACCCCGAAGCACCGCAGCAAGCTGCGATGACGGGTCCAGAGACGAGAGCACGACCTCCCAGTCCTCCCAACTTGATAACAACTCCCAAGCAGGGGCGTGAATCCTGCCTCTCGCGAAGTTGAACAGAGCCGTTTTGGAGTCGCTAAAGATGTAGTTAGCATTGGAACGTGCAAGGGCTAGGGCGATGGCGGTTTCCTCTCCCTCTTCAGGCGTAGAGCCCGAGGGAAGGCGGTGTGTGAGGGGCTGTGCTAGGGCTGGATTGTAACCAACCGCTACAGCTTCATGCGTTCTGCACGCGGCGTCTACCCAAATGGCGCCCTGGGCTTTTCCGTAATACTTGTGAAGGGCCTTAGCGCGAGCAATGCGGCGAGGGATGTGGTATAGGGGATGAACGTTCCGGGGAAGGGGTTTCGCAACGAGGGGGGTATGATTGTGTCGAGCAATGGCTATAAGAGATGTCTGATTAGCGGGAATGTTGATGCGAAGGGAAGCGAGGATATGCCTGCCAGTTGCGCTCGCGGCAAGTTTTAGATACTGTGTCTGAAGGTGCGCGTCTACTAGTTCCTGAAAGGTGCTTTGCATGCCTAGTTCAAGGAGCTTGGCTGTGCTAGTGCTGCGAGGTAGGTTTAAGGCTGCCTTGGTTGCTAGACGAATCATGGCGTTCACTCGCTCTGTTTCCATGCGGTTCAGCTTAATATATGGGGTGGCGTATAAAATTTGGCTAAGAGTAAAAGCATGCACTACTTTCATGCTGTCCGCTTCGTCTAAACCTTTGTGCAGGGAGGATACGCGGCGTAGAAGTTGCAACACGGATTGCGTGGACGCCTTGAGTGTTTTAAGGGTATGATCGTTGCGTCCGGAATCCTGCAAGTAAAGGCCAAGGATACGGAGGGTGGGGTTGACGGGGATAGGGGTTCCTTGTAAAGTGATTTAAATGGGCGAGTTAGCGGCAGCGGCAGATTTGGGTCTTATGAGGACAAGCGCGGATTTAGAGGGGGAGCATTTATTTATTTATTTATTTATTTCGGATACTTTCCAGGCCCGAAGGCATTACAGAAAGGAGTGGTAAGATATAAAATGAACAGTGCATGTTAAACAATATTATTTACAAAACGGCAGAAAATACAGTTTTCTTGAAATTGCAGATGTCAGAAATGGTAGCGATGGAGGGAGGAAGGTCGTTCCAGTCTGCGCTCGTTTTGGGAATGAATGAATTATGACACATTTTTATTCTGGAAAATGGAACAGCAACTTTAAACATGTGGTCAGAACGGAACGATATGTATGATGGTCGAGCAAAAAGATGATCCTTTAATACAGGGTTGTGATGATACATTCTATGGAAAAGACAGAGTCGAAAACATTTACGGCGTGAGGAAAGGTCTGGCAGGGTAAGGGTGTTTTTCATGGAAGTAATGCTGGCGTGACGGGAATAGTTAGATAAGATGAAACGTGCTGCGCGATTTTGAATGGATTGAAGTGTGTTGATTAATGTGATTTGACTGGGATCCCATACTGCGCAAGCATATTCGAGCTTCGGCCGCACTAATGTTTTGTAAAGTGTTAGTTTTATTGGTAGAGGCGCAGCAGAGAAATTTCGACGTAAATATCCAAGAACCCGGTTAGCGTTATTAGTGACATGCTCAACGTGCATGTGCCATGATAGGTTACGTGAAATATGAACGCCTAGGTATCTGTATGACTTGACGGATTCAAGGGAAGTGCCACGAAGAAAGTAAGTGCGCGTGTTGTCAGTGATGTTAGTGCGACGCGATACATGCATTGTTTTACATTTGCTAGCATTTAATGCAGAGCCATTTATCACACCAGTTAGATATGCTTGTAAGGTCTTCTTGAAGCTTAATAGAGTCAGTGTGGTCAGTTATTGTGCGATAAATGACGCAATCATCTGCGAAAAGCCTGATAGATGAATGGGAAATGCATTTAGGTAGGTCGTTAATGTAGATAAGGAAGAGAAGAGGTCCCAGTACCGATCCCTGCGGTACGCCCGATGTTACAGAAATGTGAGAAGATGAACAGTTGTTAGCAGAAACGTACTGAGTTCGATTAGAAAGAAAGCTTTTAATCCAGTTTAGTACATGCGGATCAATGTTAAGCATGCTAAGTTTAAAAACTAGGAGATCGTGTGAAACAGTGTCGAAAGCTTTCGCAAAGTCCAAAAACACGCAGTCTACATCGAAGCTCATGTCAGCATGGGTAAATAGGTCATTAGTAAAACATATAAGTTGTGTTTCACATGAGAACGTCTTTCTAAAACCGTGTTGTTCAGCCGCAAAGAAGGAATTAGACTCAAGGAAAGTGATGAGATGCGAATAAATAACATGCTCCAAAAGTTTACATGGAATACTCGTGAGTGATATGGGACGGTAGTTACTGGGGGAATGGGTGTTACCTGATTTAGGGACCGGAACAACCTTGCCAACCCTCCAATCGCTTGGGAGTACTGAGGAACCTAGAGACTGTGAAAAAAGCATCGAAAGCATAATGGACGAATACGGTTGAGTAATTTTGAGCATTTTACAATTGATTGAATCTTCGCCCGATGAAGAAGATATTTTCATGTTATCAATCAACTTTGCTATGCCCGCAAAGTCTATAGTAATGGAATTCATTGGCAAGTAAGAGCAATTAGGTAGAGACGGAAGAGTAATAGGAGCACTTTTGAGGAAAACGGAACAAAATACATCATTCAAAACGGAACAGCACTGGTTCGGAGGGATCGGGACATTGTCAGAAGTGGCTAGTTGGATTACTTTGCTTTCTTTGCCTCCAACAATACTCCAGAATTTGCGTGGATTAGATTGTAGAAGCTATGGGAGGGTGTTGTCAAAAAAATTCTTTTTTGTACTTTTGATTGCGATAGCGTATTCTGCGTGAATGTGATGATACGCAGCCCAGCGTTCAGGAAGGTTAGTTGCTTTGGCGCGACGAAAAATACGCTTCTTTTTGTTACGCAGGCGGCGTAGGGTTGCAGTAAACCACGGTGAGGCAGAATGCGAAAGAACCTTTCTTTTAGGCACATGACGATCTATTAGTGTAAGCATTTTGTGTTTGTACAATAACCAGTTCTCTTCAACGGTACGTTTAGAAAAGTTTAGTGTGTACTCAGTAATGAATGACTCTAGTTCAGCTGTGATGGATGTGGTATCGGCGGCATTATAGTCACATATAGTTTTAACGACTTTCGTAGCACGAACTTTTTTCTTAATTGCGAAGTGCAGAAGCGAGTGATCACTGACTCCTTTAATATACGTTGGAATGGAGACCAAATCAGGTGCTGTGGTAAAAAAGAGGTCTAAAGTGTTAGAGGAACTGCTGGTAGTGCGTGTGGGTTCATGAATCAGCTGTGTTAGATTGAAATCAGCGCAGATGTCTAAAAAATGGATGCATTCGGAGGATGGCTGTTTAAGAGAGGGAACACCACTTTTCCACACTATATTTGGGAAATTGAAATCACCTAATAAGAACAAATGCGATTTTGGGTATCGGACAATTAATTTGTTAAGGACATCATGAAGATCAGCGCAGAAAGTAGCTGGTGAAGATGGGGACCTATAACATGCACAAAAGATAAGATCGCCTGTTGGAAAAGCTACATGAGTGCAAACTATTTCTAACGGTGAATCAATGGGGATAGCGAAGGAATTGATAACAGCATTCACAGCAATGAGTACACCTCCACATGCACGGATATCGCGATCGAATCTGTAAAAGTTATATGTTTTTTCACAGTCTAATATTTCACTATTTTTTATTTTTGCTGAGAGCCGCGTTTCAGTAAGAACAACTATATCAGCTGAGCATGCGTCGATATGAGATGACAGCGATGTGCGTTTGTTGGTTATACTTCGAACATTCGTGAAAATAAGAGATATGCAGTTTTTTTCGCTTTGGACAAGAGATAGTTATGCTGAATCTGAATTTAATGAGGGTGAAACCGGTGGTGTGTTGCCTGTTTTGGGTCGAGTCGCGCTCCTTGCTGGCCCGATCTCGCATACTTCGTCTGTAGTTGCGCTATACACGTAGCACTTATTACCTACGATTAGTTTGTTATGTCGCAAAGAATATAACTGACCGCTAGCCTTTCCAAAGTCATTTAATGCTTTCCTCGATCGACGGGTAGCTTTGCAAAAATCTTCGCCGATTGACACACCCTCTCCTTTAAACTTCGATTTTTGGGAAAGTATGCAGTCTCTCATTTTGAAAGACGCAAACTTGGCAATAACAGGCCGTGTCTTGCCGACATTAAATGTGCCTAATCTATGGGCTCTATGAATTGCGACTTCCGACGAATTCATGTTGAGGCACTTAGAAAGAAAGTGATGTATCTGGGCTTCTGATTGTACCCACGTTTCTGATAAGTTGTCCGCGATTCCATAAAAAATCAAGTTATCGCGTCTTGATTGATCCTCGAGATCGTCTAGTCTTGACGCGAGCACAGCATTTTCATTTGAAATTGCTTCTTGGACTACGCTAGCAATATCTGTTCCTGAAGGCGTATTTTCAAGAGACTCAACCGCGGCTTCCACGGCAGCCACTCTATTGGAGAGGTGGGAAACAGTCTCAGTAAGGGCTTCATGGTTGACCTTAAGTTCCGCTGTGGCATTCATCATTTCAGTATGACGCGCGTCGAATTTGGACGACAAAGCAGCTATGGCGGCCATAACTTCACTGTGCTGACGGTCAGCGTCTCCAGGACCTGTGTTTAACTCCACGTCACCGGAAAGTAATAGCAACATAGCAGCAGATACACAATCGTTCAGAGTGGCAACCAGCACTTGTGGGCAAGGGAATAGCAGCAAACAGACATTGTTTGTACGTTTGCAAAGCAGAGATTCAGGCTGACTAACCTGCACAAGAAAGCAGAACGGAGTTCTTAGCAGCAACCGCATGGTAGCTGCTCTCCCGTGCCCACTGGAAGCGCCTTGGAAAGACCAGTTGCTTAAATCTGGCCGCTGCAGTGCTGCCGCTGGTGGCAGTGTCGATGTCCCACTAGATACGGGCGTGAAGGTGACGTTTTCGGTGATCAGATATCGAAGGCTGTTGTTGGCTTCGGGGGCTGGTAGATGCAGCAGGGAATCCGATGCAGATGTGGACGCAACACACGTGTCAGACGGTGAAAGCCATGAGCCGAGAACAGCAAACTGCACAAGAAAGCAGAACGGAGTTCTTAGCAGCAACCGCATGGTAGCTGCTCTCCCGTGCCCACTGGAAGCGCCTTGGAAAGACCAGTTGCTTAAATCTGGCCGCTGCAGTGCTGCCGCTGGTGGCAGTGTCGATGTCCCACTAGATACGGGCGTGAAGGTGACGTTTTCGGTGATCAGATATCGAAGGCTGTTGTTGGCTTCGGGGGCTGGTAGATGCAGCAGGAAATCCGATGCAGATGTGGACGCAACACACGTGTCAGACGGTGAAAGCCATGAGCCGAGAACAGCAAACTGCACAAGAAAGCATAACGGAGTTCTTAGCAGCAACCGCATGGTAGCTGCTCTCCCGTGCCCACTAGATGACGAGCCCAATAGATGATTCGAGCCCAATAGATGACGCATGAGCGGAGATGGTGTCAGCTGCTAATTGAAGAGTTTCCTCAATTTCTCCATCAGATCCATGAGTGGTCCATGCGGTAATATCATCAGTGCACAAGGTATTTCTTAGGTGTGGGATGAGAGCGAGTTTATGAGCTAGGAGGATGAGAGCAATATTAAAGAGAAGGGGGGAGAGGACCATGCCTCGGGGGGTTCCAAGCTCGCCGAGTGTATAAGGTGGTGTGCTCAGCTCTGCTATGTGCAGGGAGGCAGTGCGGCCCGAGAGAAAGGCACGAACGTAGTTGTAGGTATTTGAGCCTACCTGTAGTGCCTGCAGTTCTTGCAAAATGGCGTCGTGTCGAATCCTGTCAAATGCCTTTGTGAGTCAGAATAGCTTTAGGGAGGCGGGGGATCGTGTCATCAAGCACGTCATGTGTAATTTGTAGTAGGGCATCCTGTGCAGATAGGTGCGCACGAAAGCCCAACATGCTGTGCTGGAAAAGGTGGTTGTCTTCCATGTACATGGTTAGTCGGCAAGAATTATGTGTTCGAAGGCCTTGCCGAGACAAGATGTCAAAGAAATTGGTCGGATATTCTCTATGTTGATGGGTTTGTGGGGTTTAGGAATAAATATGATTTTTCCATGTTTCCAGGTGGCAGGGAGGGTACCTGACTTCCAGCAATCGTTAAAGTGGGTGTCCAGATGAGATATGGAGGCATCGTTACGGTTTCGGATGGCAGCATTGGCAATTTGGTCTTCCCCGGGTGCAGTATTGCGTAATTTCAAAAGGGCTGTCCGAAATGCCGCCTCTGTAAGAGGGGCGTCAAGCTGGGGTCGAGGTGGACCCGTGTACTCGGGGTGCTTGCAAGGGTCACCTGGGGTGGTATATGTTGATTTCATTTGCGCTAGAAAGGCGTTCGTGTCCTGCCTGTGGTTATGAGAAAGGCGGCGAATGCTAAGGCATGTCTGGGTTTTAGATTTCGTGGGGTCTAGCATGTGGCGTAAGAGGTGCCAGGCACAGGTCGTGGAGAGTGCCGCGGAGGCTGTCACAAATCTGATTCCAGTTAGCTTTGCAGAGAGTGGCACTGTGGTTATCTATTTGGGTCTGAAGCTGTGCGAGTTTGAGTTTTGGTTTCCTAGATTTCATCATCATCATCATCATCATCATCATTTATTTTTCCTTAAGGGCCCCTAGGTGGGGCATTACATAAGGGTGTGTTATGCCACCTGTGTGTTATGCGTTCTTGAGCTTGAAGGAGGTGCACGAGCTTACTGTCAATTACGGGTGTGTCTGGGGTAGTGTCTAACGTTTGCGTATGTTGGCGAATGTCCTCCTGTAACTGGGTAGTCCAGGTGTCTACGTCGAAGGGTACCTTTGTTGACTATACATGTTCCTGTAGAAATTTTCGTAGCTGGTCCTAATTAGTTTGTCTAACGGTAAATTTTCGCTGAGGGCGACGATAGTTTAGTGTTATGCGAATTAGGTGGTGGTCGCTGCCTAGTGTGGTTTGCGTTTTTTCCCACTGCAGGTGGGCCACATTTCTTCCAAGCGTGAGATCTGGGCTGGTATCGGCAGTAACACTGTTACCAACCCGCGTAGGCAGGCTAAAATCATTAAATATGGACAAGTGTAGCACCATCATTTCATTGCAGAGAACTGTTCCTCTGTGGTTTGTGCGCCGATAGCCCCAATCCACGTGTGCGCAGTTGAAGTCACCGGCAATGAGTAGGGGATTTGATCCAGCCATTTTCGTCATGGATTTGAGGAGTGGAGGGAGTAGATTAACTGGCTGTCGTGGTAGAAGATAGCAGTTAAGAACAAACAAGGGAGATTGTGCAGGGGTTGCAGGTAAAATTTCGATAGGTGCGGTAATTGTGTGTTCCATGTAATGCAAAGAGTTACAGGCGTATGTGACCACCCGAGGAAGATCAGTAGAGTCCGAGGGGATAAAAACGTATCCGGGAAGTTGTTTGCAAACGTTTGCGTCCTGAATTGCAATGATGTCTGGTGGGGATGAGGAAGTAGCGATAATTTGCAGCAGACTATCGCGCTTACGCCGAAAGCCCCTGCAGTTCCATTGAATAATCTGTAAAGAATTATGGTCCGTCGGAGGAGCCATGCTGTAGCGTGGAGGGGCGAAGGAGGGGAGTGGTGGGTGGCACTGTGGGAGGAGAGGCCGATGAGAGGCTAGGAATAAGGTGAGGTAAACGCTCCTCTACCTTGGCCATGATGTTAGTTATGACAGTATCCATTAAACGTATAATAGTAGTTTCAATCAAAATTTGGCACTGTGCAGTGACCTGTGCAGTAATTCGCTCTGCGAGCCTGGCTTCTAAGTTTTTAAGTCCTGGAATTTAGCTTCCAAGTTTATGGGTTGCGGTGGCGTCTCATCAGGCCTCCTCTTTTTCGAAGGAGGTTTGACAGGTGGCGAGGTGGGTGGAGAGGATGGGGATGGAGGAGTTGGGGGTACAGCTGGGGAGGAGGTAGAGATGGCTGCCTTGAGCTCCTTACCTTTTCCCGCAGAGCAGTCACTTCCTGGTCCTGGGAGGTCGGCGTATGAGTCCGGGCGGCCTTGGAGGCCCACGTAGAGGTAGTGGGAAGGGTCGTTTGCAGCGGGGGAAGTCCTTCTTACTAAAGGGCTTTGTCTTCTGTGGCGGCGGGCTGCGTTGTTTCGGAGTTGGATGTCTTGCCTTGCTTGAGCCGGTACCCGTGGGGTGCTCGCCCCCACACAGAATGCAGATCGGGATGCAGGAAGGAACAGCTTGCGGGTCATGCTTGTCCCCGCACCGCGTGCAGAGACCAGTCCTGGGGTGGGGGCAGACGTGATATCTGTGGCCCGGTCGGCGACAGTTGGTGCAAGCATCTGGACTGTCCTTGTACGCCGTATATTTATATCTATAAACGACACTCATGGACCGTATGGTATCAGGGACTGGTCCGTGCGCAAAAGTGATTAATATTGATAGGGTCCTCCCCATTCTGCGTGCTGCGATAATATCAGCGTCCGGGTGCGGGTCTCGAGGTCTCGTAGCATCTGCTCCGGGGTTTCCGCCCAGTAGGCCTGCGATATGACTCCACGTACAGCTGCTGGCGGCGGTGCGATGTAGGCGGCGACAGGGTAACTGGTCCCTTGGAGTACCACTTCCTTGAGTTGGACGAGGTGCAGGGCGGTTGTCTCCTGGTGGGTAGCGACGGTGAATGTGTTATTCGTAGGGTGGATCCGGAGATGAAAGTCCTCTAGGTACCGGCCATCAGCGTTGACTTGCAGGCCTTGCATAAAAGGTTGCGCCATGGCTCCATTCAAAGCGAGCCCGCCTCTCGGTCGAAAAACTACCAGTATAGTGCCGGGCGGGAGTGAAGCAAGGTGTTTACGTCGCTGCGAGACTGCGTGCGACATGCGCAGCTGTTGCTGTTGAGCACGGTACGTCGGCTTAAAAGGCGCAGGAGCTGCCTCGGCCTGAGCACCGACGGCGGACACGGCTGTTTTGGGGGGGGGGGGGGGGGGGTCCAACCAGGGTTTTCGGGCTCGGTTCTCAAACCTGGTATGCGCGGAGTACTGCGGTCCACTCACTGGGTCTGGACGTTTCAGGGTCGAGGTTGTCGCCCTGCGCTTGCACCTCCATGGCCGTTGGGGTAGTTGCGCTGCCGGTGGTAGGTCTAGCCTCCAGCGAGGCGAGGCCCAGCGCGGCGGCTGGCGAGGAGCGAACTTTACGACGTCGGTGCGGTGAGAAGAGAAGACTGGAGAGGAAGTGAAGCTTTTCGCTTCATAAATGGCCACGCGAGCTTCCCGCTACCATACCACCTCTCCGTAGTCTCCTAGTTGCCCGAGCGCTGCCAGCCCAAAATCGCCCTGGCGAGTCTGGCTGCCCGCTGGCAGCCCGCAGGCAGCCCACGGGCCGTCAGAGGCGGATAATCGAAGAGGTCCAGTATTTACGTTGCATGTATCTCAATCTCTTCCCCTTCGTTAGACGGCACACTGTATGAAGCTATCTGGGATAGAGCACTGCCTAGTAGCAGCTCTTTCCCAGACACGGACTGCGTCTACAAAATAAAATGGCTGCAAACGAGGTGGAATTTCGGCGATCTATTTCATTGCTACCGCCAACAATAGCTGACGATCAATTTCCAGAATTATCTTAGTGTTTAACTCGAACTCAAAAAACCTTTTCCATCTAAAGGTTATTCTAAGCGCTTCTTTTTTGGTCTGGCCGTATCTTGTTTCAACTTCTGTGAGCGCGCGTGAAGCATACGCCAAACATCGCCACTCCATGTCAAATGTTTTCAACAGTGCCACTCCCAAAGCTCTGATGGGCGCATCTAAGCTCATCTTAATTTGTTTTCGATGGTCGAAAACTGCCAGGATGCGCTTTGTCAGCAAGAGAGGCAGTCTCTTCCACTCTTTGTCGTGCACGTTGTTCAACTCGAAGCACATGTTTTGCCGGATTAAACTCCACAGAGCTTTCGTCTTTCCTAACAAACAGTGAACGTACTTCCCGAAGTTATTCACTGTTTTCAAAAACCTTTGCATATCATGCTTGAAAGATGGGTTTGGAAAGTAGCGAACACGAAGAATGAGATTTTCATCCGGCTTGATTCCTTCCCTCGTGATCGCATCTCCAAGGAATTTCGTTTCTTGGGCGCCAAAGATGAACTTCTATTTGTTCAGCGCAAAACACGCTTCGCGAATCGCGAATCGGCCTTTGTTGCGTCCGATCAGTACGTCGTTTATGTGTACTCTCATGCCAAGCAGCCTATCCTATGCTTGACTAATTTTCCTTTGAAATATTTCTGATCTGGACCTTAAACAACACCGCAATCTCAGGAACCTGTTTCACCCGTGCAGTTTACTGAAGGTGCATATTTTGGACGATTGCTCGTCTAATGGTGTCTGATGAAATTCACGATTGGCATCAAGTTTGCTGAAATAGGTGGCCCCAGCCAACTACGCGTCAATAAATGCTCTACATGGTTCGCTCGTATAGCTTGCATAAGCAGGAGGCGAGCGAAGTGCTTGCGTTGCGTGTCGCCTAGACTTTAAATTTGCTGGTGGACACCCATTAACTACTTTGCCGAACAAGACACGGCAGGTTTTTTTGGAAAGCTTATAAACGCGAGCAAACGCTGCTATTATGGGCGAGATTTTTTCCTGTGTTTAGCATGCTTTCTCTCGAACAAGACCGTGGCCGAAAGACATTCTTAACCCGACGGTCATTCCATGCACTTCCAGCTGTCACTGCCTCATAGGCGTCTTCTTTGCTTCTTGCGAGCAAGTTTGGAAAATGAATTCCGTGGACTTACGTGCTGCTTTCTAGAAAACCGTGTGCTACGGCGCCTCTCGTCGTCAACAGCATTGGAAACACTAAAAAGTTGCTGTAGCCTGAAGCCTCTGTACCCCAATTATTGCTCGCAGCTGCACAGCCTACCAGTTTGGTTTTTCGGCAGCCGCGCTTATAGAAAGAACATTCATGGCCTGCCCTTTAAAAATGCCGTAATGTGCCTAAACTTGTTAAACCTTCTCTGTGCTCTAAACATATGGAATATTCGCACGAACTACAGAAACATCATCATCATCTTCATCATCAGCCTGACTCCGCCCACTGCAGGGCAAACTACAGAAGTTTCCACTAAATCAAATGCTTTCTCGTAATCAATGAAGCCTATATATAGCGGTTGGTTATATTCTGCGCATTTCTCTATCACCAGATTGATAGCATGAATATGGTCTATTGTCGAGTATCTTTTATAAAAGCCTGCCTGATCATTTGGTTGATTGAAGTCTCAGGTGGGCCGCACACTATGAGCAATTACCTTAGTATATACCTTGTAGGCAACGGACAGTAAGTTGATCGGTCTGTAATTTTTCAAGTCCTTGACAGAACATTTTAAGGTAAACAAAAACCATCTCGGAGTGGCTATGATATGCCCCACACTTATTGGGCCTGGTATGTGTTTACGAAGGAATTATAGCGGTCGTTTATAAGTGCTACCCGCAAGAAAAGAGCAGAGCTCTCTATAGAGTACCGTATTGAACACACCAGTGGGATTTTCAAAATCACGGCGCTCCTTCCATCAAGCCAACGACATCAGCCATAGAGAAGGGTAACATTCTCATGCCGAGCATTAAGAATCTTGCTGGCACGAAACTCCCCTAAGGCAATTTATGAGAGATCATTGTCGAAGCGTCGACGTTAGACAAGCTGCTGGATGCTTGGGAGGACCACAGGACCCCAGCTCCATGCATTCTCAGCAAGCAGCGCAGACCCCACAATCGCCGCCAACTGCAGCCTGTGCGCAATCACTTGTGAGTTAACAAAGTTCTAGACTGTTAACTCGTAAACGGTGGCGATGTTCTCAATATAGTCTTCGCTGAGGACTCAGCTGAAAACATTTATAAAGAACATACAATGGATGGGAAACATTCAGATTACCAAGTGTATTTTAACAATATCGGAGTGCTTGTTCTTAGCCAAAGAGTAAAAAAAATGGCAATAAAGCAAAACAGATTTATTTTGTTTATACTTACTTATTTCTCTTACAGCTGTAACTTGAACGATTATTATATCTTGCCCAGTGCTCACTCTATCATAAAGTACTGCTGATTATTAATAAATATTGCCTATATAGGTAGGTTTCAAATCTGTTTGTTTAATGATTGCCTGGTGTAATGATTGAATGTAATGATTTAATGCAAATGTAATGTAATTGTAATGTAATGTAAGGGTAATGAATTACCCTTAATAACATTTGCGAAAAACTTTCCTGGGGATGTGACAGCCCTTCAAATTTCTCAGAGGTATGCAAAAAATAGTCTCACTAAAAAATTTACTGTTGCGCTTCAAAATGTTTTGCAGATAATGAATTGTATTGTGGGCTTTAATCACACAGCCCAAAACTTTGTAGCGCAGTTTCTTTTATTGCTGCTTTATATCACTATTTTTCTCAAAAAACACTGTTTTTGCAATCTTTTATACTCTTTCGCTGCATTGGCGATGCTTCTGCGCTTATCTATAATATTTTCTATTTGAATAAATGATTCAAAGTATGATACAACACAGTACAACTCAGAAAGCAATGTTGAACTTAAAAAAAGTGTGCTGTCTAGCGTTTTCGGGCAATATCTCTGCAGAGACGCATTCCTATTAACAGATATATTGTAGCTCAGTTGATAGCTATTTGCATTTAAGTTTTGTACAGCTATTTTTATCGAACCTCTTTTTTGTTTCCGGCGAGAAAAAGATTTTGAAGTTCAGCGCTGCACCTCGAGCCTTGGTTGCCCCGTACCGCCACTGCACGGCAGAGGGGCATAGCTTCACGGAATTCCCCTTTAATGTATGATCTAAATTACGCTTATAGCCGCCGGATAATGGAAATATGGTGGCTCACCTTCATGACGATTTTCAAAGGCCGCATATTGACTTGCTTGTATGGGTTCTTGTGTTGTCTGCATCACCACTGCCGAAGGCACGAAGTAGCTGATGTGTTACGTACAGACGGGGACAAAAGTCTCCGGACCACGTGTTCCTCAAACGAAGCTTATAGCTCTACTATCAGACAGCGACTAGAGACCGCGCTTGCGGAGATGAAAGAACAAATATTTAACTTTTACCTCCACAAGTGTGGCCTCCAGCCGCCGACTGATAGCAAAGCTATCGACTTCGTTAGAGGAACACGTGGTCCGGAGACTTTTGTCCCCGACTGTACAGCGCATAGCCTACTAAAGATACCTTGTTGCCGCTTTTGCGCTGCCTTGCGGTCGGCCAATGCAGCTGCGGCGACGACTTAATTTCGTTTGCCTACGTCATGCGTACTCTCCCACTGCAATTAAGCCGTCGCAACAGTAGTCATGGCTCCGTGGACCAATTTTCATTTTCCAGCCGGCGAACACACAGGCTCCGTTGACGACACAGGGCCCCCTGGAGACTCTCGGGAATAGGAAAGTGCATGCCGAGGTTTGGTTTGGTTTATTGGGGTTTAACGTCCCAATAAAGCAAAGCAAACCTCTGCATGCACCTGCCGAGGAGTGCAGTGGCGGTACGTGCAAACTATGGCTACAGGTGCAGCGCTGAACTTCCAAATTTTTTTTCGCCTGAAGGCGAAGCTTCGATAAAAATCGCTGAACAAAATTTCAGTACAACTAGCTACAAATTGAGCTACATTCTATCTGTTTTAATAGGAAGACCTCTCTACAGAATTTATTCCCGAAAATGCTGCACAGCACACTTTTTTAATTTCAATATATTTTGTGAAATATACTTTTCTCTATCCTATTATAAACCATTTAATGAGGCATTACATGTTATGGAGAAGCGCCGAAAAATTTGATGTTCCTCGACAAAGTCCTGAAAGAGTATCTAAAATTTGCAAAAATAGTGTTTATGGGGTTATTTTTTTTCTGTGCGCAATAAAACCACAATGCGTGTTTATTAGCTCTAAAAACCTTTAGAGAGCAAAAGTAAAATATTAGGTTTTTTGTCAATTGTTTACAGAGACCAACTTTTGACTCCTCAGAAAAAGTTGAAGGGCTGTCACATGAGCACAAAATTTTTTTCGCGAAATTTATTACGGGTGTAGTGTAGTAGCCGCGTCCTGTCACTGTGGTGAACTGTGTGTGACAGACGACGACGATCCACAGGCGTTAAGCTCTCTCGCAGCCCGAACGCTTGGCCTGAACCTTCGCTGGTAATTGCAAAACGACCTAGCTTGTGCTGAGCCAAAACCGCCTCTTACAAGGGTAATTACTTTAGCCGGTTCAATGAAGAGCCACAAATTTTATCAAGAAGATAGAAGGGGGTCGAGCGCCAACTCTGGTACATTGGGCATGATCCTTTTATTGTTGGCCCTGAATCTGTAATATGTACTTCTGTATTTGTTCTGCTTAGATCTGCAGTACGTTCTGCTGTTTTAATCAAATAAAATATAGCCGCTCAATGCTGCCACACCTAAAGTTACCTGCCCTGATACATGGAAAATAAGACACTCTGATAAAGCTCACCTTGGAATCTGCTCTCGACTGTCCTTGCAGGGATTTATGATACACTGACAGAAAGATATATTTTCATGTTTGTCCCGCACGACAGCGCGAGGCTAAAATTGTATTGGCGCGCCGCTTACTTCTCTCCGGCAGTACGCTCACATTTTTTAGCTCTGTGAGCGATAAAAAAAACCTCTGCTCTTAATTACCGGTGCCATTTTGCCAGAGACAATTTTGACAGGCAGTTTTTTCCACCGCTGTCATTGACATTATTAAGCTTTTTGCGATGTCAGACTGTTGGCAGAAATAGGTTGCCTCCCTTAGTGATTGTGCATCATTGTGCGCTATTTCTCGGCCTGTTCTCTCCAGCTGCGCTACCACAGTCACCGACTTCTTTCATGACGCCGGGTTTTATCCGGACGCTTGCGGTCAGTTGCACAGATTCAGAGTTTTCCGTTATTTGCTATCCACAGTTACTGACGACCATCTACGCTCGTGCTCAAACCTCTCCATGTTCAACTCTCTGTGCGGCCACAAGACGAACGAGCTTCCTGAATGTCATCACTACAGGTGAACGTACATGCCTTCTATATTTGTCTGCCCCTAACCGTCAGGTCTTGTCCATTATTTTGACTTTTTTTTACGCTCCCTTGTAACTTCTTCCATCACTGCAATGCTTGCTAGAGCTTTTTTTTAAGTTTCTTTTCTCTGGTCTTTCGTCTTTCAATGCCTTACCTCCAACCGTGGATGACTCCCAAGGTACTCTGGTCATGGTGTTATAGCAAGCTCTCATGATGCATGACATGTTGCTACTGACACACCGATTGTATTTACGGGCGCCCGAATTATCGCTGCCGCCGTTGAAGGCTAGAGGGCCAATACTCTTTGAGGACGCTCGTCTCATTATTGCTGCTCTCCAGCCGTAACGAACATGTTAAAGATATCCGTTCTGAAACGTTCTGCACTAGTGAGTCTACTGTACTTCGCACAACTGGGTATCCCTGTGATATGAAAAAATCATGTAAAAACCACAAGATTTAAATCTGTTTTCCTTACGGTTTCTTTATCAGTTTAGTATACTTTAAACATGATTTCCATGCAATGTAGATGACGTCATATGGAAACTGTATGAGCTTCAATCTTTCTGTATGTGTTTCTTGCATAGTCCGTAGTGACTACATTGTTCCGCGTAGTTTTTATGTAAGCCGTACGCCAAACACAGAGTTATAGTAAGCGTCTGTGGAACCTTTTACTACGGATAGCAGCGTTGTCATGCATGCCCATACCGGCTATCACGGCAATTCACCAAACTGACCTGCAATACTTCGAAGCGGCATCCAAAGTCTTCAGTCCTGAAATTTCCGCAAAGCTTTGCATTTTTGTCTGTTTCCATTTTTTTTAAATTTCAATGTTCATTTATTCATTATTGGGGAGCGAGGAAAGGCTGGGATTGAACACATATGCGTTCCTGTCGCAGGTCGCATCCCCTCGTCTACAAGCCTGACAGGGTAGGCTGCACATTTGACCAATAACAAATACAGAAAAGAGTAAACAAACTTCAAATGAAACAGCCTACTTTGCAAGTACACACCTTTCCGCATAAACAGGGACCATATGCATCGCAACAATCATCGCTGAGCTTTGGAATATGAATTGACAAATATTTATTTTTATGGCAGGGCTTGTGCAGTGCATTTCGTTTTATATGCACTGCATGCTTAATGTCGTGATTTCTGATTACCGATGTAAATTCAGTTTCTGACATTTACAGAAGTCAGCCAATTCTGGCAGATTTACCCCCTTGATAGAGAAAGGAACGAGAATAAAAACGTTATTTATTCTTTACTAAATGTTTATATATGTAGTCTATTCTTTTGTGAGCGCCACTCGGTCAACCGGGTAAAATTACTTTAAATTTACTTTTGAACAACTAAACGCAATTCTGAAATGGCTACCTATGCAAAAATCTGTTGAACTGTAGCTTGACTAGGTCCAATCATCCGTGTTACGGCTGCTGTTTACGAAGAAAAAGAGTAAACAAACCTAAAATAAATTAAGAAGAGGTGCCGCCTTGAAAAACACAGCTAAGAAATTGTCATCAGCGGCCTGTATTGAGCCGCTGGTGCAAATCAACGCATTGCTTATTAGCACTTGCCAAGTTCAAGACATCTTTATTTCACTTTACCAGGGCTGAATAGAGGGCGCACCATGTGGCAGCGTCGAAAGACGTTTTTTTCATTTTTGATTGCGAAAACATTACTTAACGCGGTTCCGGCCAAGAATCCTGAGTGAAGCCTCGGAGTAATTCGGGTAAGTTCGGGTTAGTTCGGAGGAGCGTCTCTCAGGCTGTAGCCAATGGGAAGAGGGCCTTGTTAAGTTCGCAGCGGCGTCCCACGAGCTGTAGAGAATGGCAGGATGACCTCGGCCAAACCTATCATAGAAACAGCCTATCAGAAGTAAAATAAAAATTGCCCCGACTGGGTTTAGAAGGGTCAGGGTTCGGCCAAGTGGGTAGTCAATATGAGGATTCATGGCGCACAAAATTGAAGGGACACAACATGAGCGCTAAACTTCCACTGAACGATCTTTATGTGGCGCGGACAACCTTATAATGATCACGTATGGCACATGTATAGATGACTAACAACGATTATCTTGACAAGTTCCTTGACACATCATGAACTTGACAAGATAATCGTTGTTAGACATCTCGTATACCTGTACCTTACGTGATCTTTATAAGGTTGTCCGCGCCAAATAAAGATCGCTCAGTGAAAGTTTAGCGCTTGTGTTGTGTCCCTTCAATTTTGTGCGCTATGGATCCTCATGGGTTTAGAACCCACGACGGTGTGAACAGGTCAGCTTCCCTGGCCACTGCACGAGAGCACTATGCTATCGCCGCAGCCGATCACGCCTCGTGTTAAATTCAACACACTCTCGCGCTATACATTGCACGCCGGTGTCTTCTTCGACATCCAACTGCGGGTGCGAACAGACCAAATCAGCTTAGCCTCGATCAGAGCTTAACCTCAGTCTAACATCGTCGCCAGACGTGCCGCAAAGCAGAACTATGTGCCAGTCAGGATAAACAGATGCTTTCGCGTGCCTTCCACTTCTTTTTTTACCACTTTTTTGCCACATTTACCTTTTTTCTTTCTTTACGTGACTATAAAAAGCTGGCTCAATGCGACATCTTTTTGGGTATAATGTAGAATCCATGTCTTAAATAGCAGTTATGAACGCAGAATAAGGTAGCTTTGGGAAGGAAGCCTCAGGGTCAAATTTCAGAACCTTTCTGGCATCAGTCAGGATGCCGTAAGAGCGACTCGGCTGCCTTAGGTAAATTTTTAAATATGCCTTATTAAAGAGCCCTAGTCAGGCCTCCCTTGGAGCGCACTTTTCTTGAGGTAGACAGGTACTAACTTCATGCTTCCGAGCGTCCCTCCTTGACATGAACGCATACTTCACTGTACAGCCACTGGTTCGGCGCTTGAGCCGTGCGGCGACTCCGGCGTATGCAGTGCACCGAGTTCAAAATGGCGGCTTCACTCGTGCTTGACTTCGTATCCACAGCCTGCACAATTGACGACTTTGCCAGATTTTTTTTTTCGTATGGTTGAGTTCGCGCACGATAATGTGTACGCGCACCAGTCTTCGACGATGGTTCGTTAACACTCCCTACTGCCACTGCACCATAAAACTTTCACGTTGCCAGACTGTCTCTTCCTGCCAAGCCATCAAGAGAAATGAAACAATCCGCGTAAAATTCAATAAGTACAAACTTGCACTTGTTCGCTTCTTATTTTTCTCTTTATACAAATATGTTTCTATTTTTATATTCTGATTCTAGGCACCAGGCACGTATGGGCCGCTCCTCGTAGCTCTGAATTCTTCCTTACCTATACAGCAGCTAAGAACGATTGTAAAATTTCATGGCGCCCTTCGATGCCGCCATGGAATTAAGAAGCATGGAGCGCTCCTCGTTTGAGTGCACTGCTAAGGGTTGTTCTAAAATTTTGCCCTTGGTCCGCTAGTCAAAATGTTCCCAACAGTTGTTGCTTTCTTCTAAAGGTTTTGACACGACCTCATGTGGAAATTTTGGTTCATTTTGAGGTCTCGAAGTTCTACCTTCTCTGTCCGCTCTGTACCATTAACAAAAGTTTTGAAGCTTGATGACGGCCACTGTATCCGCTGTCTGTCTCAGTGCCTACTAAGGACTGTCTTATGAATTTAGCGTGGTTTTCGATGTCTTTTAATTGGCACCGAGGAAGGGAACTCTGTTGCACGTACAATAACTAGGTTTTTCCTGCCATCCTAGGCTGGCCAGAGTACGCTGCCTCGTCATGATAAAGAATCCCTCGGAGGCCCGTTGCCATGTCAAGAGAGCTCGAAGCTTGAACAGGCATCCGTTGGAACCTCATCGGCTCCTGATGGGCCGTTCTGCTGGTTTATCGCTGCGCTAACGTTCGTGGTGAGCCTCCTGTACTCATCGTTCTTCCGCTGCTCCTCCCTCTTCTTCACCTCCATCTTGTCCACGTACGGCGCCACCAGGGCTCAAGCAGCGATACCATTCGCCATCTACGGCGGCATCGCAAACCTATCAAGTGAGTGCACTGCCTTTTCGCTACAGGCATTCACAGATTAAGAAGGGACACTTCACATTCACTTCAAGGTTTAGGCCACCACCATAACCTCTATGCCATTAACGCCTTCACCCTGAGCGGTTCCCTCCAGCGAAACGTAATTAAGTATCCATGCATCGCATTTTATGTTCTGCATTCATTTCTGACCTGTTTGCTTCACCTTTGCACTTGCACATGATAACGGCCAATTAAACATGTATCACTCGACAGATTCACTTCACATCATGCATAGCTGCACGTTCGAGTGTTATCACTAAGAGTGACGCAGGTTCTGACGTACTGCTCGGTCACAATATTTATTTATTTATTTATTTATTTATTTATTTATTTATTTATTTATTTATTTATTTGAACATACTGCAGGCCCTTTTAGGGCCCATGCAGGAGTGTTTACAATGCATCATTGATCAAACAGAGTAAAAACAAAAATTCAAAATTACAGACATATTCTCTGACCGAAACACAAAAAGAGTAGGAGAGAATTAAACAGAAAAGTCAATTTTTTCGATATAATTAAGAAATATAGGAAGATGTGAGAGATTATATAAAGAATTTAGCGGCAGATTCTGCGATTGTTTTTTTATATTTTTAAAGGTTACAACACGTTCGATAGACCAAAAACTGAAGGGGGCACTTAAGCTCCTCCTTGAGGGTATGACGCGACAGCTTCAAGGGACACTGAGGAGAAATTGAAGTTGGCTTGTATCGATAGAATACCAGCTCTTAAACAAAAAAAAAATAGCACGCTTACTGAAAACAAACCCCTTGCAAGTTAGAAGGAAGCAAGAACTAAAATACAGATATCGCCGCCAGAGGCCAACCCCGCAAGTACAAGCGTGATGATGAAACATGCAGAATAGTTTTCATGGATCTCTGAGGCTGACAAAGGGCATGAAGGTTACGCCCTTGATCGAAATTGAAGTATACAAGTTTTGTTTTGAAACCGCTAGTGCGCTTTTATCGTACGACGAAGAAGGAAAAAAGACAACCTGAATTTTTGAAGTTGAAGGTGGTAAATCAACGCTCTTAACTTTGCACAGAGCGAGAAGATGTGTCTTCATCTCATTCTGTGTAAAGTTAAGCGCGTTGAACCACCATGAACAACCTACTAGGCCCAATTCTCGCTATTTGGAAGTTGAAGAAAACCTGTAATGGAGGCGCAACAGGCAGCCAGATTAGTTTCAGTATGTTTTAGGGTGTTTCGCTGCTATGCGTTTTGTGTGGCCGCATGGTTTCATTCGCGCCTGTGTTTACAAATGTGGAGCCGCAGAGGACCTCCAATTGCCTCTCCAAGGGCTCCTTGGACGAAGTTCACGTAACGGCACGTACGTGCGACAAGGAAAAAGAGCTCTGTATAGCCAATGTTCAACGCGTCTCCACGATATCAAATGCGCCGCTCGGCGTGTTCCCTTCGTCAACGTACCAAGACGCCGGGCTGCATAACCAGCCCTACGAGAACTATTATTACAGAATCTAAATATGTGTGCACGTACCAGTCGCTACCCATCAGTCGTGACGGTGGCACGCCGGTGGCAGCGACGCTGACGACTACTCGTCGCTCGGACATACTTGCCAGACCCGCTCCTCAGCCTTCAAAAGCATATCTCACGCTGTATGGTGTCCAGGTCGCTGAAGTGCAAGGAGCAGTTCTCTGCGAAAACTTCGTTGTCGGAATCGTTAACACGTCCATTCTAACGTTGGTGCAAACGTAAACGAAGCGACGACGGCTGATAGGGGTCTTCAACCTCCGGCCGGCAGAACTCATTTCGGCTGCTCCTAGGCGCCAGCAATCACGGAGCCTCGGTTTCTCCGCACTTTACGTCACTTTTCTACTGTTTCCTCATCCGAGAGTCCCGAGTTTGAGCCGGAGTGAAGGGAAAATTTTTTAACTTTGAATCCAGATCTTTTAGCAATAGGTGCATCTTTCGCTGCCGGACAAGAAGTAACAAAGCCGCAAAATGTCTATCAGATTTTACCAAAAAAAAATTGACAGCATTGTCTTCTATCTCTCTTTAATAGGTTAATGCCCATATATGCGGAATTGGTACTTCACTACTTAACATTCGTACTTGCCTGGGAGTCGTCACACAACTGGAGCGGTGGCGCAGCGGTTAAGCGATGTGCCACTACCCAGCGATATAAGGTGCTTTCATCCGCGAGGCTTGTGACATTCACGTTGTTCTTCCTGATCATCACCTCTCTACGAATAATTAATTTAACTACCACTTGCCACGTTGGGAGCTAAATTCATGATTCAGTATAGTTTAGTTTAAGGGGGTTTAACGTCCCAAGGCGACTTAGGCTATGAGGGACGACGTAGTTAAGGACTCCGGAAATTTCGACCACCTGGGGTTCTTTAACGTTGCAGAGGCGGCGCGAACACAATAGCTTCGCTGGTCACTGCATGAGAGCGCTACAGTATCGCCGCCACAGCCGATCACGCCTCGTGCTAAACTGCGACATACTCACGCGCTGTGCATTGCAAATCGTCGTCTTCAACTTCCAACCAGTTCCAGCGAGTGGTTTAGCTAACCAGGCTAAACACATGCTTTCGCTCGTCTTCTCGGTTTAGCTATGTTAAAAGTCTGCCATTTTTTTTAGGACATGGGGTTCCTAACAGTCTCGCGTTAAAATCGTTACCTTCCCTTGCACGCAGTTTTGTCCTGTATATTTTTTGCATCAAATTCTTACGGGAGCGTATTTAATGAGTGGTAATAAATCAGTTCACATTTTATAGAGCTGTTTTTTCATGAGGGTAAAATTTGTACCTTTGCAAAATGCAGCTGCTAAGTCTACGAGACCTTAATGAACTTTTTGGAACTAAGAAGGTTTCTTTCAGGCAGCACGTATGTCGTTTTCTTCTCTTGTCATGCCTAAAAGCATTTATAAAAGGCAAAAAAATTCCTACTTGAAATACTCGAATCTTTTTTGTATACGTCGTATGAATTAATGTGCGCTATGCTATAGATATAAGCGTCACCAGCGTATTTCATATAATTCATATATCTCTAATACGAGTTATTGTATGGGTTACGGAAGTGCCCCGTATGAATACATAGCTGCTACATGCAAGTTCACAATTGTCGCAAAAATATCTCTATGTGGAACTATGTTGAACCAGTGAATTGGGGCGAGAGAAGCAGACGCGACACGCGAGCACATTTCAGCTCATAGGTGTCTTGTATCAGCAGGTGTCTGACGGGAAAGAATAATACACCGCCTCTTGAGTGCCACGAAAAAAATTATCCATGTTTCGCATGAGCTGAAATTTGCTTCATTTAGCTTTATACATGGCAAGTTTTCTCTCATAAGAAAGCAGGAAATCTCGTGTAATTATTTATGCAGTACACATGCGCCCTGCATCCATCGCATGCGTGATTTGGTCACACTTACGTGGTATGCACGAGATCCCTAATACCACACTGGTTTTGCTGTGATACACCTGTTAACGACTTCACAGTATCTTTGAAATATTGCGAATGAAGTACTACATAAAGCGCCACTCTAACTTGCATACTGGCTACAATTTCCGCCCGTGTTTAACAAAGTACTATGCAGCCGTTTAAAAGCCGTCCTGAAGATGTCTACGCAGGGTTTGTTGTTGATGTGTTGGTTTTTATTACATATAATAAGCTAAGGAGATAATCTGCCGAAGGCTATACCTACATAGAATAAATATAACAACCAAACTTTCCAGGGAAGGACGACTATAATGTGGATGTTTCATTGCGGTCTCCATGGGAGAGGTTCTAAGAGAAAAGAAAATAAGTAATTTATTTGCAGCACACCTTAGACACGTTAAACTACTATGCGCACGAAAATGATATATACTATAACAACCAAGTTCTCAGCTTTGAGATTTGCAGCAGTTTGATTTTTAGTCTTCTTTCCTCAAACCAGTTAATACAGCACTCTTAGCAACAATGCATCAAGGAAGGCCTGGAGAAAATTATCCTGGCTAAATAGTTGTTTATTTCCTCGTAACGCGGCTAAAAGGAGAGAAAGTATTTTTGCATTAGGACACACTGAGTTAGTGCAGTGTGTTCTATATATTCAGTGACACGCTATATTTTTTTCTCAACTTTCATCAACCTCTGTGCACCAAAACGTCAAGTTCCGAAGTTTATGTCAGTAATATTACAAAGTTTGTGTCGCAAGTACGACGTCAGGGGAAAAGACGCGACAGGAAGAGTAAAGTTCAGGTTCTTCTCCTTTTCTTGCACCAGAGGTGCCCCGCCAGAGACGTTTTGTTCACTTGAAGACTGAAGCGTTCCTTCGCACCAGGGGTGCCCCGTCAGAGACGGTCTTGTGAGGATTTGAGACGCAGGGATAAAGGGAATACTCGAAGTTTTATATACAAATATTTACAGCATATACAAGTTAAGGCACTAGAGACAAATTAAGCAGCAAAGAGATACACAACAACAAAAAAATGAATCCGGCTAACACTAGGGGAGGCTCCTACTCGGCATAGCCGAAGATGCATAGCACCTGACCTTAGCGCAGAACCCATATTCCGGCTCTGGGGCCCGGTTTTAGAGCCCTAAAGTCCCGGCCCACATTTGGTGGCTTCCAATCATGTTACAATGTTCACATGATTGGTTTATTGAGAGCCTGGCCAGCCCTCCAACTACTGTAGGGTAAATCACCCTCTCCACCACAAAATAAAAATAAAAACAAACACAAATACACATTCGTGCCAGCACGTGCGCGAATCGGTACCGCGGGGGCGGGGGGACACCCGTATTTCCCGGCGCATTCGCGAGCGGCCGCGTTCCGAGAAAGGAGACGCTTCGCTTTGAGCGCCCCCAGCCGCGCTGCGATGACCCCGCGTACACTACCGATCCCTTACAGGAAGTTAGGTGCCGGATGATATTTTAACAGGAATATTGTAACGAATAATATTGCAAGAAGTTTGCGGAGATATGGTGGTCGGAGCTGGCAAAGGACAGGGCTAAATGAAGATGCATGCAGAGGTCTTTGCTTTGCAGTGGGTGTAGCCAGGCTGATGATGACGATATCTCCTGACATGGGGGTCATTTTCAGACATATGACGCACTCTCCGCTTTTTTCAATTCAGGTCTTCCTGCTGGAGCACTAATACACACCTTTGGCGTGCGACGCGCTACCGCCCTTGGAGGAATTTTAATTTCAGCAGGATGCTTGGTATCAGCATTTGCGACAGGGGTACCATTCTTGGTCTTTTCGATTGGAATTTTGGCAGGTAAGCCGGTGACTGCAAAGCCGAAGTAATTCGAGTGCTTCTTCTTTTTGATGTTTTTTTTCTGGCACAGTGACATGGTTATTCGTTTATCACTCAAAGTTCTTCATTGGAAGAGATCCTTTCAACTACATGTGCCACGTGTACACATGTGCAGGTTCCGGACATGGAGTCCTTCTGCCATGCTTGATCGTGCTGATCAACCAGTACTTCAGGAAGAGACGAGGAGCAGCTCTTGGTCTTAATCTAGCTGGCTCATCCACGGCATCATTGTTTTTTACGAGCATATACGAGTGGTCACTTGCGCAATACGGCCTGAAGATGACATTAGCTCTTGCAGGAGCCACGATGTTAAATATTCCAATTATTGCAGTTTTCTTTCGCAAGCCGCTCTGGGCAGATGCAGAAGTGCAAACAAATAACGCCTGGACGCATCATGGCGTGCGTCTACCAGGTGATGAGGAAGACAGGTCTGTGACGCTCAATGCCTACAGTAAGGGCGCCGATTACACATCGAAGCTCCCATATGTGCCATTCTCTGTTGCAAAGGCTGCTACCTTGAACGTTCTTCCAATAACAACTCAAACTTCCGCTAAGGCTAGTGAGCCATCAGCAAGCGCAGTGTTTTCTGTAAGCAACGGGCTTTTCAAAGCACCGCCAAAGGTTCAGGTCATGAAAAGCGATAAGAACGATACTCGATATCAGGCATCAGAGCTGGAACCTTTTCCGATTACAGAAACTGTCCTGGGCGTAACCAGCCTTCAGGATCACCTCAGGAGTGAAAAATACTTTTCTGCTGAAGGTGGGAAAATGAATGGTCAGGCGAGTTCGCCAAATATAGGAACCACTTCTGGCTTCGTAAATCTTACTCAAATAACCGAAGACTGTGATCCAAGCTTTGGGGATCTTGCTCGTTCGTGTGTCTTTGAAGCTGAAAATATAACAAGCGCGAGGACGCAGATCCCTGCAGTTACTATTGCCACATCTCATACGCAGGAAAGTGTTGTTAAAAACCATGACAAATGCGTACAGATTGTTCGCCCGATAGTTGCCTCGACTGTGACATTAAGACGCTTCTCAAGCGAAATGACATGTGCAGCTAATCAAAAATCCAGATCTATATTAAGCAGCTTGAAGCAAGTCTTATCAATGCCCCGGTTTTACGTCCACGTTCTGGGATACCTTTCGTATACATTTTTCCTTGACACACTGATGTCAATAATGGTAGACTGTGCCATGGATGTGGGCATGAGTGCTGCAAGTGCCACGCATGTAGTCACTCTTTTCTCGGTTACCGACACAGTAGGCCGGCTCCTAATTCCCCTCCTCACAGACCGTGGACTCCTGGCACCTTTGAGTCTGATGACTATTTCATACTTTGGTATGGCTGTCATTGGTATTGCGGCACCTTTCGTGAAGGTGAAGATCGCCTTTTCAGTGCTTCTCGTTCTGCTAGGGCTACCAATGGGCTACGTAATGGTCGCTTTGCCACAAATCATCTCAAGTGAGGTCGGCCTTCACAACCTTCCGATCGCCTACGGCGTCGCAGCAGGCGTGACCAGCGGGGGAGCGTTCGTTGCACCTCTGGTTATAGGTAAGGTCTGTATAATAGCGGCTTGTAACTGAGTTTCAAGCACCTTCGATGGCACCTATACATTTAGAAGTGAACATTGAGAGCTGTTTTGAAATGTAATACAAATATTTACATAGCAGCGGGGCGAGCTTTGTGTTGAGCCAATTCTTATGATTAAAAGATTCATTTTCCATCAAATCTCTGCATTATCCAGTGGTGCTTTTCTTTAAAACTTGGTTGTTTAATTTTGCTGCAGGAGTATGTGCAAGTGGCATGACACAGAAGAAGACGACACCATTTAACATATTCAAAAAGCAGATTAATTCTGAGATATAGGACATTAAATAATTCAACAACACACATCAATAATTAAACCAAAGTTGGAAATAGTTTAACGTTTTGGCAACATGGCATATGGAAGCTTTTTTCGGCGTACGTGACCTAATTTTTGAAATGTTCTTGGAGATGTAGAGGTCAGTACTGCGGCATCATAATACAATTTTTTATGGACACTGTAAAACCGAGAAATCATATAAACCCTTCAGCTCCTAAAGTATTCACTGATATGTAACCACTTTTTCACATTTTTGAAAACTGGGGCCGTTCATACCATCGGTCAACTTAAATCTCTAACAGCAACCAGGTGCCTTACAACATTTATTAAATAATATTAAAAATTTCATTTCCAACGTTACTAGTGCTATGTACTCTACTGACGACAGCGAAAAAAATTACAGGACGAACAAAAAAAACCATGCGTTGAAGCAGATCATGGCGTATATCATCACAGCGACAAAACAGTTTGTTGTTTTGAGAGGTTGAAATTCTCCGATCAAAGCGCTAGTGAATTCTGCAAATTTCACATCTCCACCCGTCACCTCTATCTCTTGCGTTTCTGTAAGCAAAGCAGTATTTGTTCCAAACACTCAGTTCGCACATAAAGACATGAGTAATAAGTCATTTAATGAATTATCGTGGGAGTTATTCATGAAATAATTAATATTTTATGTATGAAGTGTGCACTACGCCTTTCAGCAGTACCCTGTTTAGGAATGTTAGTTTGATACCAGTAATGACTTAAGATTTGTGCTGCACTATAGCTTCAGGTGTACGGTTGGTTTGGTTTGGTTTGGTTAATGGGGCAGACCGTTTTTGCCGGCTAGTTGGTTCATTGCAGAAAAAAGGTGAGTACTGCGCGAACGGTGCACGACAGCAGATCGAGGTACAAACACGACAACACAGGCGCATTGGTTGGTTTATGGAGTTTCAGGGGTTTTTTGTATGTTATTTAACACCTCGAAGCGACTCAGGCTATGAGAGACGCCGTAGTGAGGGGCTCCGGAATAACTTCGACCACCTGGGGTTCTTTAACGCGCACTGACATCGCACAGTACACGGGCCTCTAGAATTTCGCCTCCATCGAAATGCGACCATCGCGGCCGAGATGAAACCTGCGTCTTCCGACTCAACAGCCGAGTGTCATAACCACTGAGCCACCGCTGTGGCTTTGCTCTATAGAGATAGCAAATTAGCTGTAACTAATGTGCATCCGTTGTCGATAACTGTATGGGGAAAATGTAATTTCACGGCTGCATTTTTTAAAAGACCGCAGTACCTACGTGGAAAAAGTACTACAGTACGTAGAGAACTTGACGGTGTACATTGCTTGGTGAAGCATTGCCCACGAAATAACATGCCCGTACTTACATTCTGCGCAGGATTCTTCCGGGACAGAAACGGTTCATACGACGGTCTGCTTCAGTTAATGGGAGGAACAATATTTTTATCCTTTTTACTGTGCTTGTTCCTGGGCCTCAGGACTAAGTACCTGGAACGTAGATCTGCAGTGTCATCGGTGAAGAAAAATAAAAAGTAAAAACGACTTCCAGATAATATCTCCTTGATCATACCTTGATGTTTTGCGCAATAACTCACCATTTTCCGGCAACTAAGAGCCTTGTCTCCCCCTGTGCCTGAACAATTGCTATCTTCTCCTGAAGATGCACTGTCTTTCTATTGTAACTCTCTGAAGTCGCGTTACCCGCGCCCAATAACAATGTCCCTGCAAACAACGCTGTGGGCAAAGGCTGCTTAACGGATTATCCGAAAAAGTGCCTGATCTGCACTCCGCATATCACTTCAGGAACATTAGCAGTCCAGTGAAAGAAATTCGTTCCAAAAAATTGCCACGCAATACAAAACATTACCGGCATTAAATGCTGAAACAGATGTGCAACATAAAATCACAACTCAGTAAGGTAACGCGAATGAGGAGTGCACAAGTGACGTCACCGACCAGACGTAAGCGGTTTTTTCTTCTTAAAAGAGACACGATGGGCGCTTTGCAACAGCCACGGTAAAAGAAAATGGTCGGGCTGCAACCGCAGCCATCCATTTTTAGGTGGATCAAACCATCTCAGCCAGGGATTTGTGACACTGATTCAAACACATTTTTTTCTAATTCTCAAGGACCTTCTTTAATTCAGACTTGTCATTCTTCATTTGACCAGAGAAAATTTTGAAAGGGATCGCACAGTACGTAACAGCCTGCGGAAACCAGGAACCCAGGTACGACGTTGCCCTGTCGCAGACCATGCCAATAGAACCGTAGCCACTAGAACTGCTCATTTCTCCTTCCCGAGGGCTCTACGAAAAAGAAAAGTGGTTGGTATGATGCTGTCGACTAACCGTTGACACACGTATTTGGAAGCACGCGCAACTTATTTGAGTATTCTAAAAAGTAATTATTTCCAGGGACCGTCATAAAGATTCAGCTCTGCAGCTGTATAAGGGGGGGGACCCAAAAGAAACCGAACTGAGAGCGCGCTGCCATTCGTAGACGTAGTAGAGAGTTCTACCGGCAGGTGGGGTTAGTAGAGACCTTCACAAAACAGCTGTGCAGACGACATAAATTTGTAGGCAAACATTTGAGCGTAGTGTTGTGTTTCGCTTGCCGTTATTTTGTTCCGCCTGCGAAATGTTTATGGCAAATTTAAAAGAACAGAGAGTGTGTTTGAAGTTTTGTTTCCTGCTTAAAAAATCGGCAACGGTAGCTTACCAATTGTTGCAACAGGCTTTTAAAGAGGTTGCTAAGAGCCGCACACAAGTTTTCGAGTGTTTTGGGCGCTTCAAACGTGGTGAGATGAGCGTCGAAGACCATGCTCGTTCTGGGCGTCCTTCAACGTCTCAAAACGATGAAAACGTTGAAAAAATCCTCCAAAAAATGAACAAAGATCGTCGTTTCACGATCGACCAAATTTCAGAAGAGACAGGAGTGAGTTGGAGCTTGTGTCAGCGAATTTTGACTGAGCAGTTGCAAATGAGACGTGTTTCCGCTAAATTTCTTCCTCGCATTCTCACACACGATCCAAAGAACATTCGATTAAATTTGAGTAGGGATTTAAAAAAAGAGGTTGAAAGTGATCCAAACTTCTTGACCAAAGTCATTACAGGTGATGAGAGTTGGTGTTAGAGGTATGACCCAGAAACTAAGCAAGCGTCAAGCCAGTGGAAGTCTCCCAACTCTCCGAGACCAAAAAAAGCAAGACAGTTGAAGTCGAATGTGAAGACAATGATCATTGTCTTTTGTGATGTTCGTGGAATTGTGCACCAAGAATTTGTTCCCCCTGGCCAGACTGTTAACCAGCACTTTTATTTGGAAGTTTTAAGACGTCTGCGAGAGGATGTGCGGAGGAAACGCAAGGAACGTTGGCGATCAGGTTACTGGTTCCTTCATCACGACCACGCCCCCGCACACACGGCTTACGAGTGACCCACTATTTGGCCTCTCGGGGATGGACTGTCGTTCCCCACCCTCCATATTCACTATACCTAGCCCCGTGCGACTTTTTCTCTTGCCGAGAATGAAGAAAAGTCTAAAAGGGAAGCGTTTTGGTGATGTGGAGGCCGTACAAACAGCTTCGCAAAGGGCACTGGACGATATCAAAGTTGAAGAGTTCCAGAGAAGCTTCAAACAGTGGGAAAAAAGACTTGAAAAGTGCATCGCATTTTATGGAGAGTACTTTGAAGGTGACTGAAGGAATTTTGTGAAAGAGTTAATAAATAAAGTTTTTATAGAAAAAATCCGGTTTCTTTTGGGTCCCCCCTCGTATATTCATCTGGTTACTTCCAGATAGCTTCTACACAAACCAGCATTGTTTCTTTTTTGCTTCTCTATTATTACTTTGATTGTAAGATAGCCTTAAAAAATTGGCAAGAGCTTAGCTCAGCTAGGCTAGGATATGCGTAGCGAAAGCAGTTTCGTCTACTAGAATTTCGGTCGCGACATGCCGTCGTTGTCGTTCAGCAGCTTGGCGGCGTCTCTTCACGAGACGCTCCTCTCGTTCTTTGGGCGTCTCAGCCACCCGCTTAGCCTTTCTCGCCTCCTGTTCACGCGACGCGGAAGCTGTGCGCTGTCCGCCACCGGCGCCATCTGGTGGGCCAGCGCCGTGCATTGCGAGAGGGGTTTTTGGTGGGTACCGCATGATGGCGCTTCTTCTACACGCCAAACACGGAGGAAATTTACCAGAAGCGGAGGAAATTTGATGTTCGGTTGATTGCTACATCTGTAATTAACATGCTCATAATTACTCATGTAGGCTTTAATATATATCTCGTCGATATGTTTTTTTAAGAACTGTGCATTCACTAGGCTCGCATTTATTCAGCTTCAAACGTCGAAGTGTCGTGGCAGAGTGGCGAGTGGCAGCGTCCCCACCTCGCACGCCGGCGGCTCGGGCTCGATTCCCACCCAGACCCCAATTTACTTCTTTTCTTTTCTTATGATGACAGTCCGAGCGGCGCCATGGTTTCTATGGTACTGGGTGCCATGGTACCGCCGCATGTGCAGTAGTGGGCTGAGCCAGGCGCCACGAAATGAGCTTCTGCTATCCTAGTGTAGCTTTTGCTACAAAAATCACAGGACGGTTACAAATGTGTAACACGAATGTTTGAGCTTTAGCTGTGGAGTTGACAGCAACGAAAGAAGCTGGACACCCAGCCGGGGGCCGCTTGTAACTATCAGTGTCCGGCCGATGTGTTCGAACCAACCATTTCTCACAGCCCAAGCGGACACAGGCGAAGAGCGACGCTGTTATGAAGAGCCCAGGCTGCCGAAATTATACGCAGCCCTCCACTAAGGCATCCTACACAGCCTGACTTAGTTTTAGAGTTAACATTGTAGTTAACATTATAGTGTGTTAGAGTTCACATTATTATATGTAGTAAGATCACAGTTTGTGGTAGTAAATGGCGCGAAATCCGGAATTTCTCCTGTAACCTCAGGAGTCCCTCGGGAATCTATGCTACGCCCCGTCCTTTCCCTTAGTTATATAAATGACATTGCAGACAAGATTCACTGCAATATGAAGGTTCTGATCTTTGCAGATGACCGCTTAATATATACCACTGTAGCCAGCCACAAGGAACAGACTACCTTGAATTCCGGATTAGAGAGCATCAGTGACTAAAGCGGTCAGTGGAAAATGAAAATAAACCACACTAAGACTATGTATATAAGGGTGACCAATAAGATTAACACCTCACGTCTTCGATTACGAGAAAGATGGTAAGCTCATAAGCTGTGTAGGTCACTTAAAGTAGCTCGAAATTGTCATATTGTCACATAGGGGTGACTGCAGTCCGGTGAGCAGGAAGACAGCGAAAATGGCTTGTAAACGAAACTCTCTATTTGGGCTGACATGCGCCCGCAAGGGACTCAATGAGTAGGCGTCGCCGTAGCAACAAGCACGCTCGGCGGACGTCGAAGTTCGAACCGAATGCCCGCCGCTCTCAGCCGTGCTTAATTTAAACCTGATAGCGAACTTTAGAGATATTTAGCGTGCAAATTTACTAGAACGTTCTGAACAACGTAGAATTCTCTCCTCCTCGGTGCGATCCATCGAGATAAATCTGGTCGCTTCTTTCGTCTCAAGTAAACTGTAAAGCGGCATGCCGGCAGCTTTGAAGAATGAACAAAGAACTACTACAAAGATTCGCGGCAATATCGAATGACCTCAAATGGAAAACACGTGTAAACAACATATGCTATAGTCAGCTGAAAAAAAAATCTTTGGTACTTGAAGTGAAAGTTAAAATTTGTTCGCAAACTAATTTAGCTGCATATCTAACGCTCGTATCTCCCACATTAAAATTCGCCAGTGTCGTGCGGGATTCGTTTTAAAAAATCTAATAATTGGAATAGAAAAAACATTCAAAAAGCAGCAAGGTTCATCTTCAAAATCATCGTCAAAACGCTCAAGAAACTCAGTCTACTTGCACTTTCACAACGCAGAATGATAACTAGATTAAAATATTTCTGATTCGCCGTAACTGATTTAACCTTAAAACAGCGTTTATCTCGAACTATCAGAATTAGCCAACAAGACCAAATGCAGGCTATATCAGCACACACACACACACACTCGCGCGCGCACACACGCACGCACGTGCGCGCATACATACATACATACATACATACATACATACATAAAACATACATACATACATACATACATACATACATACATACATACATACATACATACATACATACATACATACATACATACATACATGCATGCATGCATGCATGCATGCATGCATGCATGCATACATACATACATACATACATACATACATACATACATACATACATACATACATACATACATACATACATACATACATACATACATACATACATACATACATACATACATACATACATACATACATACATACATACATACATACATACATACATACATACATACATACATACATACATACATACATACATACATACATAACAGAGGCATAGCCAGGGGGTGTTTCGTTTCATAACGCGCTTTTACTTGTTGAATTTCTTAACAATGGCCCTTATTTCTTTGTTTCAGTAATTAGCGAAGAATGTTCTGATGCATCTGTGTTCTCTGTTGTTTGTTCTGGAAAGGATTATCGGCATCGTCACTCGTGTCTTTTTGCACGCTGGAAGGCCGGCGCTCCTCCGTCGGTCCAACCACCGGAGGCCGAGCTTCCTATCCGCCGGAGCTAGGTGGCTTATTGGCCGCATTCATGGTAGCTGCTTCACGTCTGAAGAATGTAACCAATAGCCATCTCGCACTTATACACAGGTAAGAGCGACGGAGGAGGATGTGAGCATGCAAAAGTCGCCAGGAAGGGCTCTTCAACTTTATCGCGTGATTGTGGGTTCTCTGCTGCGTGTAGAAGTTTCTTATTTTGAACAGGTTTTCGTGACAACACAATGGAGTGATTGAGCCAATTGATGTAATCTCCCCGGAAGAGTTTCAAAGCCCCTTCATAGTAGAAATCGAAAACACCATGTCAAGGTTTACATTTACTGAGCCTATCCGCCTTGTATGCGGAAACTGAAGTGGAGGCCACGCCATACTAACACTGTCAGTTAATTTTCGGCGCTGGGACTATACTGGTTTTCCCTTTTTACTGCACCGTTTTTTTTTTGTATTCCAAGCACGAAATCTCGATCGCGCTCACTCATCATGACTCCCAGCATCGGGAACAAAGAACGGGCAAGGTGGACCGAAACATTCCTGGGCAAAAATAATTGCAGCGTTTATGAAATAGGTTTCATTTCAAACTGATGTGGAATTGATCCCCTTCGACTTTTAATCCTTCGTTGCATCGAAAAAAACTAGGTTGTTAAAATCCACTTGTCGATCCATTTAAACCATGCGCATAGAGCGGAGAAATGTTCCTAGGGAATGATAAACATATCCTTGCTCTACTGAATTTACCGAAAGTCAAGCAGCAACCTTTATCGTGGATTCAACTCCGTCTCCAGCGCAGTAGACTCGTCAAATTCCGGTCACAGCCTCGCAGTGCTCGGACATCGCGCTGCGCTTGTTGTTTATTAATGCGAAAGCATTACTAATCCCATTACAAGAAAAGCAGACCGCCGCCGCCGCCGCCGGTGTGTGTGTACTAGCAGATGGTACAGAAAATCCAAGCGAATTCAAGAAAAAATGATCTATTTGAGTAGTTAGGTCAAACGCGGATTAGTTGCGCTAGCAGTTCTGTTTTTCCTTCGGTTCCGATGTTTAGATCCAGCGTTTACGGATGGCAGTTGTTCGGATCGCGATAATGGGTTAATGTCCACATATGAGGAATTGGTCATCCTCTGCATTCATAGATCCCTGGGTCTCTTCCTATCACTCCTAGCGCATAGCGCAGTAGTGCAGCGCTCAACCAATGTACCACTGCCCTCTATGTTAGATGCTGCTATCGGTGGGACTTGGCTTGAGTTGCCATCCAGGTTTCTTTTTCTGAGCAGCCTCTCACAAATAATGGAGATGCTGCCAGACGTGATCGGCAGGGCAGCAGCTTGCTAAAAAATAGGCATGAAGAACGAATGAAGCATATGCTGATGATGGCAGCCGGGTACATATTTAGTAAATTTTACTGCCCCTTAGGCCTTCTTAACTCTAGTATACAATAAGGCCAGAAAGCCGAACATGCTGTGCAAGCGCGAAAGTGAAGACGAAGAAGTTCTGCGACCCGTGAGCTGAGCTTCACGAGGATTCCGCCAAAGAAGAAGAACCTGCGGCTTCACCAGGTGCCTGATTGTCCGGCCGCTTTCGGAAGCCGTCTGCAGCCTGGAATATCAGGGCGTGAGCCTGGATCGAACGGGTCGTCAGGTAGTCAGAACGTACCCCAAATCACCGTGACGTCTCAGGCCTTCTACAAGGCGTCGCCTGCGCAGAATGAGGCAGTATTCGCGAGCAGCTGCTTCTGCCTCCATGTTGCAACGCCCGGCGTCTCTCGCGGGACTACTGGAGCGCGGGTTGAATCCGGAGTCTTCGCCGGCGTCGCATCGACTGCGCAGGTCTAAGATCACGATGACGGTAGCTGCCAGCCTGCTTGTCCTGGTGGGTCTGTGCATCGCTCTGGGCTTCATGTTCGGTAGGCCACGACGGGACGACCTCCTGGACTTCAGTCTTGGGCAAGCGGCCGTGGCCCGAGATGTCAGAGAGAACTTCGATGCCGCCAACGGCTCCGTCGCTGTCGTCTGGGTCGGACACTCCGATCGTCCTATGGTGGGCGACGTTGCTGGCGGACTTCATCATGCGCGACTAAAGCGGGCCCAGGACGTAGAGACCACGCGGCCCCTCGAATGATCAGGCCGAGGCCTCTGTGAGAGCGGGCCAGAGTGGGCGAACGTTCTCCGATGTGGACGTTTTTTTCAAATTGAAGAGCAATAAATTGCTACCACGTTTGATATTTGAGCGTCATCATTAGCGTGACTGCGTTCACTGCCGGTTAAAGGCCTCTCCCATGCCTCTCCAAATTACCCTGTCCTTTGCCAGCTGCGGCCAACGTATCCCCGCAAAGGCTTCTTAATCTCATCCGCCCACCTGACTTTCTGCCGCCCCCTGCTACGCTTGCCTTCTCTTGGAATCCACTCCGTTGCCCTTAATGACCATCGGTTATCTTGCTTTTGCATTACATGCCCTTCCAAAGTCCATTTCTTCTTGGTTTCGACTAGGCTGTCTTTAGCCCCGGTTTGTCCTCTGACCTACTCTGCTCTCTTCCTATCCTTTAACGTTACTATGTTCCCGCCCTTTAGCACTGTTTACGCCTAATCTGCTCTAACCTCGCTATGGCCTATGCGATCCCATTTAACACCCGTTGGTTCTCGAATACGACTGCTAAAGTATAGCCTCACTGAATAAGGTTCTAGCACTAAACGTTGCCAGGTTGTTTCCAATGGCCGCCTCTCCGAAGCCAGACATTCTTGGCACTATACACAGCGTCGCTGGTCTCACCGCCGTTGAGCTAAGGTTCTCCGCAGCCGCTCGGCACTGAGGGACGAAGGTTGATTGTATTAATATAGGAGGTTGTGGCCAAGTACTACACCAAAGTGGCCAAATCCTGTTCTGGTGAGGGAGTGTGTTGTTTGTTCTGCTTACCGAGATGAGAATGTTCGGTTATTCAATTCTATCGACACGAGAATTTTTTAATAATCCGGTGGAGGATTGCGCGGCACCGGGATTTCGAACCGCAGTGCTCTTTCAAGGGAGGTGGATGCTCTAGCTATATACGCCATCGCTGCACCGTACATAGTATATATACACAGAGCTCAGAGTAAACGGCCCTGCAGTAAAGGGGCGAGCAGACAGCACCACGCTTGGAGAAACAGTGGCACCGTATAACTCCGCGGGGGAACGTAGAGGAACATAGGCTGGGGAAGCGGAGATTTGGGTGGGCACAGGAGGGTGCGGAGGTTTAGGGGCCTATAGCATGGGCTAGCGTTGTCGAGGCGAGCGCAAAGGTCTATAGACCTCAGTCCTGCATTGAGCCGACAAGGAAAGAGAAAAGGTTTGTTTATGGGGTTTAACGTCCAAGGAAGAAGAGATGCTCGTTATGACACGCATGGCGGAAGCAAATAGTCTCCGAAACAAAGGGGCATGGGTGGCAGAGGGGCATAGAAATGTTTTCAATTTGAGGTGTTGATTACTTAGAAAATAAGAGCTATTATTTAACGGCTTAAACATAATTGATAAGAAAGCAGAAGCAACAAAAAGCAACCACATGCTGCCGGTCGTAACCGGCCAACGACCTCCGAATTTCGCATCAGGTGCTCTACCGACGGAGCTACCGCTACAATTTTTCTTTATTCCATGTAAATAGTGCCGAAAAGGAAAACCGGAGTATGCTCATGCCATGAAACCCAGAGGCTGCTTAATACGAGCCCATCATATTCCTTGCAGTCCCCACTTTCTCAAACATCAAAAGATGGGGGGAGGCACATACATGCATCCAGATAGCGGAGCCAGCAAGGCGGCTCTTCCAAGGCACCATATCCTCCCCGCACCAAAGCACATTGCTCACGAAACAAAGATTTCGATGACTGCTGTGATTCGGCGTGGCGATCTATCGCACTCCTCTTCCAGAGACTAAGTAGTCCCACCAACATAAACAGCCACACGGCACAACAGTTTTTTCTCCGCAGGCCAAAGACGGATACAGTAGGGTGTGATCTCGATGTCTTTCTTAAGTGTCCGTTATAATATGTCTCAAAATAACATAGCATCATTGCACAGAGTAACACAATGGTCAGTGGTCCCTGGCACACTGCAGAGGCGTCAATTCGCCGTCCATGGCCCAAAGATCACATTAGTGTGAGCGACGGCCCATTTCTTTAGTGCTCATTGAGTTCGAGAAAGAGCTTCGATGGAGGCGAAATGCAGGACAGCCATGGATAGTAAGGAATTCCCAGGTGATCGAATTTGAACCACAGGTTTCCTCTACGGCTTCCCTCGCAGCCCACGCGTTCCTTCGGGGATGTTGAACGCCAGGTCAAAAGTCTTGGTCAATAGTATTAAGGCCAAAGCGTTCGGCAGCAGCGAAATGAACGTGAAGCGGCTGAAGCGAAAAGCGTTTGGCGTTAAGACTTGACTACGACGGTACCATACCATGCCATGATAAATACTGTTAACTTAGTGTTGCGAGCAGACATCTGTGGAACGTTATTGGTAATGCACCTCGCGTTAAATGTTCCATTCGAACAGTGTAACTTGTTGCGTGCACCTGCTTAACGCGTAGCTAGCGCACTCGGCTTCCTCGCGCTACACTGGTAATAGCGCCCATACAGATATCGGACGCAACAAATACCATAACATCGTCGCCAAATGCTGCCACATAACCAAGTTGTTTCACTCTCTCATGTACAAAAACATACCTTATAAAGGCCCTCTGAGAGCACGGCGGCACGACCAGGGAACTAAGGCTAAGGATGAAATGAAGTTCCCCGGCACTCGTGAAAGTGATCGGGGAACCCCCTCGTGACAGAAGAAGCCGCTGTGGCCGCCGCTGGTGCCTCGGCCGTCGGTCAGGAAGACGCCATGTAGCCTCGGTACGGTATTTCCTCTGCAGCGGTCATGAACAGCCACGAAGGAGCCCTGTCTCAGCAGCCGCATCACAGAGCAGTCTGACGCGCCACACTCGTTGCAGGAGGACAGGAGCCGGAGACGCAGCAGCAGGGATGCCACAGCACATCGCCGTCTTGCACAGCACTGTGTGACGTTCCGTGCGTGAAATACCAGGGCCCTTATCTTCGGCGGAATCTTCTCTGTGCTCAACCGTCCTACTCCCTTGTCTCCCCTTAAACGATCCGCGTTCGGCGGCGCCGCGTTGACGGAGCCCCCAGCGGCGGCAAGCCACTGAAGGGGTACAATGGTACAAAGGCGCCGGCGGGAGGGAAAGCCAGCCCAATTAGGCTGCCTGGCCGCACAAGGACACAGGAGAGGCTGACAACCCGACAAGAGAAGAAAGCTGCCGGCGGGAGACAAACGACATTCCAACGAGGGAGGTCGGGGGTGCCGCGGCGCCGCCGTGGAAAGGAGGAAGAAAGAAACAATCCAGCCTGGGAGACAGGAGATCGGGCGCGGCCGGCGGAGCAGATATAGCTGGCGGGTGCGGAGGAAAGGCACGCTGAGGACAACATCGTACACGAAAAAGGGTCCTTGAGCGCCGAAGCCGGACGGCGCGCGGTTTCTGCCAGCCACCGACGGATCGCAACTCCGGAGCCCCTCCATCGCCCCCATGACGGCGTCGCCACGTAAGCTCGGACACCCCACTTCTGACACCAGTGTGACGACCCCACATAATGCGCAGGTCCACACGGGACGGAGAGGCAAGAAGACACCGTATGGCTCAGTTTAAACAAAATACCCCATTCCCAATATACAGGAGACGCTTTCTCAGCTGGGCTCTGCCAGGTACTTCACGGTAGTGGACATGGCGGCGGGATTCTGGCAGATAGCAATGGATCCGGCAGATGCTGAGAAAACGGCATTCAACACGCCCTCAGGGCACTATGAATGGAAAAGAATGCCGATGGGTCTGGTCAACAGCCCTGCTGTCTGGCAGAGAACCGCTGATGTTATCCTGGCGGGTCTTCTGGGGAAGCTGTGCTTCGTGTATATGGATGACATAATCATATACAGTGACAGTTTTGAGAACCACTTGCGCGATATTGAGCAGGTTTTGGTGCGACTAAGAGGAGCTGGTCTCAAGCTGAAGCCTTCTAAGTGCCAATTCCTCAAAAACGAGGTGAAATACCTCGGGCACGTTGTTTCAGCTGACGGCGTGCGACCGGACCCTGAGAAACTAAGGTGTGTCTCGGATTTTCCATCCCCGACTAGTGTCCGCCAGGTCCGGCAGTTTCTCGGCCTGATCGGTTACTACCGAAGGCACATAGAGGAGTTCGCCAAGCTCGCTAAGCCGCTCACTGCCTTAACAGCCAAAAATGTCGCCTTTCGCTGGTGCAAAGACGAGGAGGATGCTTTTGGGGCCCTGAAGAGGAAGCTAATGAGTGCAACGCTGTTGCGCCACCCGGATTTTAATTTGCCCTTCGTTTTGGCCACAGATGCGTCAAAGTTCGCAGTTGGTGCTGTGTTATCTCAGGTTATCGAGGGCAAAGAACATCCCGTGGCTTTTGCTAGCCGACAGCTGAGCCCCACAGAGCAGAAGTACGGAGCTACAGAAAGGGAGTGCCTCGCCGTTGTCTGGGCAGTAAAGCACTTCAGATGCTACCTTTACGGCCGCCAATTCAAGCTAGTCACAGACTGCCATCCTCTGAAATGGGTGATGAGTGTCAGGGACCCTAGCTCGCGACTCGCTAGATGGAATCTACAGCTGCAGGAATACTGCTTTGAGGTGGAGCACAAGTCAGGAAAGACACATCTGAATGCTGATGCGCTCAGCCGTACAGCTGCCGTGCCAGCTATAGATGAGTTTGTCCCCGTAGTCGACCCCGCCGAATTACGCACAGAGCAGTGCAAAGATCCTGACCTGAAGCGAATAATCGAAAGCTTAGAGGGCGCACCATCTCACCCCGAACAGCTAGGTTATTTCATTGGCAAAGACGGCACCCTGTGTCGGCGCACGAGGCCAACCAGGAAAGGGAGACCAGAGAAAACCGCTTGGGAGAGAGTCGTCATACCTCGGTCGTGGACAGAAAGGGTTCTTCGCGCGTTCCACGATGCGCCGTGCGCCGGTCATTTTGGCGTAGCGAAGACACGCAGGCGCGTCGAGCGTTTGTACTTTTGGAGTGGCATGCGACAGGATGTTAGAGACTACTGTGCGAAGTGTCATTCCTGTCTCGAAAGAAAAACACCCAAGGGACGCAGGCCAGCACCAATTGAGCCGTTCCCTGAGGTTTCGGCTCCTTTCGAGCGGAAAGGTATGGATATAATGGGCCCATTGCCCACGACCAGTTCTGGAAACAGGTACATTTTAGTATTTGTCGATCACCTTTCAAAATACGCGGAAGCGGTAGCACTCCCAGATCAGAAAGCAGACACGGTTGCAAGAGCATTTGTCGAACAGATCGTGCTCCGACATGGATCTCCGAGGCAACTCTTCACAGATCGGGGAACGAACTTCGTGTCGCAGCTAATGCGGAGAGTTTGCGAGCTGCTTAAGATCACTAAGAAGCAGACAACACCGTACCATCCGGCTTGCAACGGCGCGGTGGAGCGACTGAACCAAACCGTGGCCGGGTTCCTGTCGCATTTTGTTTCGCGCGACCAGCGGGACTGGGACTTGTGGCTCCCGTATGCAATGTTTGCCTACAATTCCGCAGCACACGAGAGCACGGGCGAATCGCCATTCTTTCTTCTCTACGGCCGAGACCCGGACCAGCCTAGTGAAGTGCCAGAGGGCCCCCGTCGTGTCCCATACGCTTCACTGGACGACTATAAGGTTGAGCTAGAATCGCGCTTGCAAGTGGCGAGGGACATCACAAAGGAGGCCTTAAAGAAAGCGGCGAAGCGCAGGAAGGAGGTGCACGATCGCGGTGCTAGAGACGCGCCGTTTGATGTGGGGGACAGCGTGTACATCGAAAATTGCCAAAGACAGATTGGGTTGGCTCGTAAGTTCCAGACGAGGTGGAGAGGACCGTGCGAGGTTGTCGAGAAGCTTTCTCCGGTAAACTTCAGAATCCGAGACGTGAACCGCCGCTTGATAAGGATACACGCAAATCGCCTCAAGTCGGCACCGGTTCAGTATTCACGAAATGAGGAGGGGGAAAGCGCAGATTTTGATGGGAACCGAAGTGAAGCGGAGCGCGCAGATTGTTCGCAAGAAACGCCCTCTCCTGCATTTGTTCGGCAAGCGCCAGAGGTTACGGCAGGAATGCCACTGGATTTACTTCATGCATTGCTGGAGGAAGAAGCGCGCGAGGTTGCCGCGCAGATAACGCCAAGAGAGGCTCCTGCCACGAGCCCTCGCGAGTCTCAAAGCAAACAAGGGGTCACAGAATTACTTGGTACGACTCATGAACGCCGATATCCGCTTCGAAATCGGAAAGCTAAGTCGGACTAATGGCGTAAACAGAGCGGAGTTGGGGACTGGTTAAGACTGTGTAATGCTGCAGCTCATAACATTGCTATGTGCTTATGTGTTAAGATATCGGAGTTGCTAGTTAAGCCTTTCTGTCATTAAGTAACACTTTTACAGGATGCAGAACATGCCCGACTTCCTTTCGTTATCTTTTTTTTTGTCTGTGCCGTGATTGTGCTGGAAGTGGGAGCTCCTTTGTAACTGTGGTAAATTTATTTCGTCCAGTTTGGACTAGCAAGGAGAGGCTTGGGTGCTGAGTTTCATGTTTGTCTGTGAAAGAAGATCAGTGCTGCCCCTGGAGACGCCAGTTATGACAGCTGCGGCATATGGTGCAGTGCAGTGGTGTTGTGTGCAGCGAAAAGTGTTTTGTCGGACGGAATGTGCGAGGCGATTCAGAAAAAGAAGGGGAGCTGCCTGGACTCAAATGTTCGGAGAACATTCTTCTGGAGGGTGAGCGAGTGTGACGTTCCGTGCGTGAAATACCAGGGCCCATATCTTCGGCGGAATCTTCTCTGTGCTCAACCGTCCTACTCCCTTGTCTCCCCTTAAACGGTCCGCGTTCGGCGGCGCCGCGTTGACGGAGCCCCCAGCGGCGGCAAGCCACTGAAGGGGTACAATGGTACAAAGGCGCCGGCGGGAGGGAAAGCCAGCCCAATTAGGCTGCCTGGCCGTACAAGGACACAGGAGAGGCTGACAACCCGACAAGAGAAGAAAGCTGCCGGCGGGAGACAAACGACATTCCAACGAGGGAGGTCGGGGGTGCCGCGGCGCCGCCGTGGAAAGGAGGAAGAAAGAAACAATCCAGCCTGGGAGACAGGAGATCGGGCGTGGCCGGCGGAGCAGATATAGCTGGCGGGTGCGGAGGAAAGGCACGCTGAGGACAACATCGTACACGAAAAAGGGTCCTTGAGCGCCGAAGCCGGACGGCGCGCGGTTTCTGCCAGCCACCGACGGATCGCAACTCCGGAGCCCCTCCATCGCCCCCATGACGGCGTCGCCACGTAAGCTCGGACACCCCAGCCTCTGATGTACAATGTATAATTATTGAATACATCATTTTTGTTTAAACTGAGCCATACGGTGTCTTCTTGCCTCTCCGTCCCGTGTGGACCTGCGCATTATGTGGGGTCGTCACAACTGCTACGGCTCGGACATCAGGACAGGGGTCCGGTGAAGATCACTCTCAAATCGCAGGTCACAGTGATCGTCCCGACATGCTGTTGCGCAGCCCGGTGAACAGCTCCTTTGCTCTTATCACTCCATCGTCGCACTTCCAGCTTATCTTTATTCCATAAAATCTTCAACAGCCTCACGCGCACCGCTCCTTTTATTCTTCCTCCCCCAGCACGCATATCACTCCCCACCAGTCATCATTCTCATGTGGCCCGTCCACTCTCACGCGCTGTCACCTTCGCCAATTCCTTTTTTCCCCTTATCGAGCACGTCATTCTCAACCGTCTGAAACATTACGTTGAAGATAACCATCTCCTACCTCGCATCATGATTGGCTTCCGCTCAAATCTCTCTACGCAAGACATTATTCTCCAGCTCTCCCGAGCGATACTTTGCACCTCTACCAGAGCGGGCACAAAGGCTATTCTAGGGCTTGATTTAACTAAAGCATTTGACAGCGTCTCGCACGGAGCTATTCGCGCCAACCTCTCCCTACTAAATCCTGTCCATGGTACCTACGAGTACATACCCACTTTCCTCTCTTGTCGTACAGCTGAACTTGGCTTTGGCCCTTTCCTCTCAGACCCTATAACCCTCGGTAGCAATGACACCCCCCAGGGATCCACTCTCCCATTTCTTTTCAATGTCGCCTTGCTCACGCTACCTTCTAAATTAGACGCTATCCCCCGGCTATCCCATACCTTATACGCAGACGACATTACCCTCTGGGTTTCAACAGGCAGCGATGCTGAGGTTGAATCTACACTTCAACAGGCGGTCGATGTCATTGAGCGCCATGTAGCCGGAGCCGACCTCTCGTGCTCCCCTCAGAAGTCCGAGCTGCTGCTCATCCGAGGTCAAACCGGCCTCCACGGTCATCCCCCCATCTGCATTACTGCTAGTGGCCAGCCCATACGCGAAGTATCCACCGTTAGAGTAATGGGGCTCCTCATCCAGAGAAATTGGAAAAACACCGACACTCTGGCTAAACCCACAGTCTCTGTCTCGCAGGCCATTCGTCTAATTCGTCGCATTGCTAATAAACATAGAGACATGCGAGAGACTGACCTCCGACCTTTTGTTCAGGCGTTTGTAATCCGTCGCCTCACATATACCCTCCCTTACCTATACCTTATCTGCCAGGAACGGGACCGCGTTGACTGCCTTATTAGACAGGCATTCAAAGCGGCTCTTGATCTCCCCCACCGGACCCCCACGTTTAAACTACTGGAATTAGGGGGTCTACAACACTCTGGCGGAGCTCTCGGAAGCTCATCTCACTTTTCAGTACAAGCGTCTCACCCACACCTCCACGGGACGTAACATACTCGGCAAGCTTGGAATACGCTTCGAAACAACCGCAGCCGACAGGGTCCAGCTTCCGTCCCACATCCACAATAACCTTATCGTTACCCCTCTTCTTAAAAAAATGCACCCAGAGTATCATGTCGCTCGCCGCAAAGACAGGGCTAAGTCTATGCACAAAAAGTATTTAACAGATCGGACAGCGGTCTATGTTGACGCCGCCGAATACCCCGACCGCGAGGCTTTTTCGCTCGCGGTTGTAAACTACTGTGGACGGCCGCTGGTTGCGTGCTCCATTCCCGTCAGATCGCCTGAACAGGCCGAGAAGGCGGCGGAGGCGATTCGTAATTTTGCCAAAGGCTGGGTCTCCCCTGTCACCCTCTCTCTTCTCCACTCCACCAAACTCCAACTCCACCTGATCCAATTGATCTGGGTCCCTGCGCACTCATCCCATCCAGGGAACGAGGCGGCCACACAATTATGCCCGAAGATTCGTCGACCGGGATGGGCTGTTGCCCGCTCTGCAGACGGCGAGAGATCGTATGGTTACATTTCATTACATAACCATGCACTACCGCCTAGGTAGACTTCTATATCCCCCCGCACATAGTTCTCTCACCAAACCCCAAGAAGCTGCGTGGAGGCAACTCCTAACGAACCCCTTCCCCAGCCCCGCGATATACGAGGTCTGTTAGAAAAGTATCCGACCTTTGGCCGTTGAAAAAAAACATGCAAAACTGGAGCGTTGCAAACCTAGTCATCTTTAAAGTAGTCTACTTGGGACTCCACACACTTCTCCCAGCGGTGCTGCCATTGTGGGAAGTATTTCGAAAAGGCCCTTTTCGGAATGGAGTTTAGCTCAGCTGTCGTTGCAGCCATAATGTTCTTCCTTGTCTGAAATCGTGCTCCTTTCAATGGCCTTTTGATTTTGGGAACCAGCCAGAAATCGCAGGGGCCATATCAGGACAGTAAGGAGTCTGTTGAACTACAGGAGTCTGGTTTTTCACCAAAAAATCTGATTCGAGTGCGAGGAATGTGCAGGAGCATTGGCGCGATGGGTGCGCCAATTTCCTGTTGACCTCAGCTCCGGGTTCTTGCGCCGCACAGCATCACGTAGGCAATGGAGGACATCCCTGTAGTACTCTTTGGTCATTGTTTGACCCTGTAGAGTGCGTACTCGTGGTCTGCCACACAGAGGGTGTAAAAGAAAGCAGTCAGCATCACTTTCACATTGCTGCGCAATTGGCGGGCCTTCTTAAGTCTTGGTGACGTGGAATGCTTCCACTTTGACGACTGGGATCTGGTTTCCGGGTCGTACCTGTACACCCAAGACTCGTCACTAGTGATTATGATGTTGATGAAGTCGGGGTCACTGTTTGCGGAATCCAGCATGTCCTGTGAGACTTCAACACGAAGCTGCTTTTGCTCCACCGTGAGCAGCTTCGGCACGAATTTCGCCGAAACTCTCTCCATGGCCAAATCATCGGTGATAATGAAATGTGCGGAGAAATTGCTCATGTCCACCTCTTCCTCAATTTCTCGGATAGTCACGCGACAGTCCCACATCACCATAGCGTTCAGTTCGGCAATGACCTGGTCATTTTGGCATGTTGATGGCCGATTGGAGCGTGGCTCGTTCTCCACCGATGTGCGGCCATCTTTAAAACAATTGTAACACTGCTTAAACTGTGTGCTGCTCATAGCATCTTCACCGAAAGCCGTCTGAATATTTCGAATGGTTTCCACTCGGCTGTCGCCAAGTTTATGGCAAAATTTGTTGCAGTAGCGCTGCTCCTTTCACACTGCCATTTTCCTTGCAATAAAAAACCGACGAGAGCACTGCACACTGCCTCACTCAAACGCTGCTTCCCAGCGACTGACGCTATCGGCAGGCGGGAAAAAATTCATGCATGCGCATGAAGGTTCAAGGTCGCCTGATGCAAGCGCGCTTATCTCATATTCATCAGGTGTTCGCAAAAAAAAAATAAAGTCGGATACTTTTCTAACAGACCTCGTATGCTTGCATATGCCCTGCAGGGTCTACTCCCTTCCTGCCAACTATGTGGCCAACATGCCGCTCTATCCCACTTACTCTGGGCTTGCCCTCGGGACTCCCCTCCTCGAGGTTTACAGCTCTCGAATCCAGACCAGTCGGAGGCCGCATTTCTCAGTTCTGACTCGGACACACAGATCCAGGTTGTGACAAGAGCCCTAGAAGTCGCCGAACGCCACGGACCCCTGGCCACTTGATGGGGCTATAACCCCACCCCGTCAGCTACATTTGTCGACGAAAATAAAGTTTATCCTCCTCGTCCTCCTTCCCGCATAGCTGCAGACTGGAACGGCCTCCCAAGCGACATTGCCACCATCACCTGCTCGTCCACGTTCAATGAAAATGTAAAACATTATGTACACTTGTGAGAACATTTTCTTTGTTAGTTACCACCCCTTATGTAATACCCAAGACATGAGGCCTTTAAAAAAATAAAATCAAACGAAATCAAATGAAATAACCGAATGTCATTCATGGGGGCGGTGAAGATGTTTTGGTCGTTTATGCTATGATGATTTAGTGTCTATGGTAAAACAAAACGAAGGCTCTGGTTTCCGTATAACGTTCTCAAGGTTCGAGGAATATCACATATTTGTTTGCTTCTGGTGTGAAAGCGTTTCTCATATGGCTTAAGTCATGAAAGATTCTTCAGGAAGTCGGATGAGCATTGTGGTGAGAATATAAAGCAGAGCAACAAGCGATACTCAAACGTGATATGCACACGGTGAATGCTATACTGTGGAAACAAAGGTTCCGTGTGGGTAGTACAATATGCAACAGCGATTAGTCTGATCTCCTTCCGACGACCGAGTACGATGTTTAGATTTGTTTTAGATGTTGTAGCTCAAGTGAGGTGACAGTAGTTTATATGTGATTGAAATGTTGCGTGGTAAATAGGAAGCTTGTGCTTTTGGAAAGAATTCGTTGCAAAGTCTCGAGAGGAAGCCTACAGATCTAGTAAGCTTACTTTCAATATGCATTTTATGTTCAGGTTATCTCATGCGAGAGTCAAAAACAACTCCGAGCGATTTAAACTTGTCCACAGTTTCAATTACGTTACTTTCTATCTGCAGGGTATTGCGTACACTAACATCCAGGCTAAGGGGCCGAAAGAAAGATAGCTTTGGTCTTGCTAGAATTATTATTATAGCGAATTTTTATGGCGCAAGGACATCTGCTGCCGAAGAGCAAGGTATTTTTTGTTCGCTGAAGGCGGGGTCAAAGACCCATTTCCCAAGCATTTCAGCCAGAATACGCCTCGAACCAGGCAAAACCAAGCTTGTACCCAACGCGTATCACCGGCGGAAAGTCGGTGGCACTGGGGATCGAACCCCGCACCTCCCGTATGCGAGGCGGTTGCTCAAGCAACTACGCCAATGTCTTGCTAGAATTAACTATTAAACCATTAGCTTTGGGTTAGCCGAAAGTTCGTTAGGGCCAAATGAACAAGGCCACCTACCGGCATAATGTCGCGAGAATATCACAGTTCCCCCGCAACGGGCACCCAGAACACCATAGAGAACGGCGAGAGGGTGAAGTCTGTCATAAAAAGGCCGGGATATTTAGGGCAGGAGAGGTAGCCTACGTCGACGCAGCGAGTGGCCTCGGTAGTCGACGGTCGAGGTGCAGCAGTCGCTGCCGCCTCCATTAGGAGTAGAAACGTCATAGCGACCCTTGCGTTTGCGACAGCAAAACTGCAATAGGAGCATCGGAAGGTGCAAGGCCTCGCTGGAAACGGCTCGTATTCTGCCCGCGGCCAAAATCGATCGCAGTATCACCTTAATTTGGGTCCCAGCACACACATCCGTCCCCGGCAACGAGGTGGCCCACGCGTTGGCCCGAATCTCTACTTCCGGGTAACCGCAGAGCCGCCGGACTGCCAGGGGATGGACGAACGTTTGCAAACATACGCTGAAATCGCCTTCCAGGTTAGGAAGACGCGTGATACCATGTGCACCACCGGATCCAAGCTTAAAAGAGGCCGCCACCCGGCTACAATTACAGGCAGAAAATTTCGCAAACCCCGTCTGGTTGTTTCGCCCTCAGTTAGGCGATAGGAAAGACGATAAATGTAAGACCTGCGGAGCGAGGGGTCCCTCGATCGAATAATTTGGTAATGCTTTGGATCACCGGGCGCTGGGGACAGTATGAAAGTAGAGAAGCCTGGGAAGCCTTGCTGCTAAGCGAGGTCCCCGCCGACCAGCAAAAAACTTTTCAACTGGCGGCTGAAGCCGCGTGAGAACCAATGTATCTTCGCCTGCTTTCAGTCGCGGCGGTCCCAGGCCCCGTCCCCTAGGCCTACGTGCCAGGGGCGGGGTGTAAGGAGCCTCCAACGTCGGTGGAAATTAAGTTTTAGTAATTGTCACTATCATCATCACGTGGCGCTGTAGCCTCGCTTATGAAGTGCCACCAGAACCGCGCGTGCGCCTCACGGGCTGCAGGGCAGAAGTTGGGCTCCTTCGCGCCACGCGATGGCGTCGTCCACCACGGGACCACAAAGACGCTGTCGACGCTGCTCCGGCGTCGTCGATGTATGTAGCCACCGAGACGGTGTGAACTGAAAGTTTCACCAAAACTCATTTACGTTCCGCTTCCTTGTTCCCTCCGTCCTGGCACCAAGGTCACCGGCTGCGTGCCGACAACGTGAGCTAAAAACGTTTCATGCTTAAAACTCGGGACGCCGAACGTGCAAACGCTCACATGAGCCGACGGCCTTTAATCGGTCACTTCGGCCTGCTACAGTGGCACGCCCAGGCGGGTGGTGGAACTTTGCAGATGCAGTGAGAACTGGTCTGTGACGTTTTCCCTCCGGACAGTTTTCGCCGAGAGTCCTCTCTTTATGAAAATTATTGTCTCTATGGCGAGCTGTTCGCATGGAAGGTTCGCAAAGAAAATCTTGTGTTCAGTTCATTAATACCAGAATTCTTTGACCTCGACTGGAGAGACGAAACGGCTGCGATCAGGCACATTGCCGGCAGCGTATCTTACAGTGACGGAGAATCTTAAGATGCCGTAAAGCATAGTACTTGGTTCTCAGGAGAGTGCTGGTTGGCACTGAAACCGTAGACAGAAAAACGGCTGATGTGGCTGAGTACGATTATTATTCTAAGGAAGTACAAACTGCTCTATAGGTGATGCATGCTGACCGAAAGTGAACTAATGTCTCCTCTTTCTGATCCTTGTGTGTATGCTAATAGTCATTCGCACGGCGGCCATTATTCCTTGTGTCTTTTTGGTATATGGCCGAGCACAATACGCAGGTGACCGCAACATGTGTTGGTGTACGCAACACGTAGAAGCTGACATATGCGTACAATACAAAATACGTTTCTTACACTTCATTCTTCGAAATAAGTGAGTGACGAACTTCTAAATACACTTCGGAAGGAGCGCACGAGCTACAAAGACGTTTTAGCTTTCTAAATTTGAGGTCTACTGGCATAGGAACAAAACTGCTTTATTTACCGAAGCATTTGCCTATACCACGGCGCCCGTACAGAGCACACTATGACCACTAGTTGTTTCATTTCATTAAGGTTGGTCCGCTTGTTGAAATATTAGCCGCCATATTTGCAAGTGAAAATTAGACCAGGGCTCGTATGGAGCGGCGTTTCTTTGCGATCATCACTTTATGCCTTTAAACTTGGCAGGAATTCCTTTGCTTCTGGCCCGAGATTTAGGGGACGATCGACGCAATCTGTTCACTGTATAATTAGTCACAGGCGCACGAACCAATGCAGTGCACCTGTACGTACGGGCGTAAATTTCCCATCACAGAGAATGTAGGGACTATAGTGGAACCAGACGAGAAAGCCAGGCGCCGCTACGGTAGCATCTCTCCGTGTTTCCAGCCAAACTGCAGCATTCCGAGCAATCGCGGAGCCGAAGTGGGGCCTCGAAGACGAAAACAACGTATCCCGTTACACGGAGAAACGAACACGCGTTCCTGGACGACTGCCCATCAACGACACTCGACTGCGACAGTCGCGTCCATAAATTGTAAGGCCGCGGCTCCACCCCAGGGGGGCCCGGAGCTGAAGAGGCTTGCCTGCCGACCCCAACCGGGAAATAAGATTGCTGCCAAGCGTCGAGTCACCGACCATGAGAGGGAAAGGGGGAGAACAGCGGCCAAGCGTCGAGTGCTCGGCCCAAGGAGAAGCTCACTGTATTGCGTCCACTTCGGACGTACTATGTATTTCAGTACATAATATAGTCCTGCTTTGCTTTCCTAAAAGAATGTAGTTGTAGTTGTACTGTTGTTAAATAATAGCGAACCCATATAGAAGTTATCCCACAGGGACTGTTGTCCCGCTGTCGGTACGCGCCATGGTGCCGCTGCGCCAGTGACACCTATACTTCGTCTCACAAGATGTTTGCAGCACTACGGAAGGTAGAGCTCTCTCGTCCAATCAGGACTGCAGAAACACAGAAAATAGTCCCTCGAATATTTGAGGAGTGTATGACTATTAATCAAAACAATAAGCATTGCAACTAAAAACATGGTTTGGACAGGTATATTTAAATGGTAGGGAGTGTTTCAATCACTGGTGATATTACCAGACAGAGGCCGTACGGACACAGCTCTGCGGAGGCCTCCTGCGAGGTAGTGATGCGTCGCCACTTTCCAACATGGAGTCGGTCGAGTCTGTTGTGTCTCCTGTGTGCTCTACACCGACAGTGCGCTGTTTCCCCAAGCAGGCGAAGCAGGTGGCTTCGCGACAACAGAGGACCTGATCAGAACAGGTTGCGACAAAAAAAAAGTGGGGCTAGTCCCTTTGGAACGAGCGTCCGCCTGTCCAAAAACAAGAAGAATAAAAAGACATCAAGCGCCACCTGCTAGAGGTAGAAAGAAGCCACCTGGACATCAGGTGGATCGAGCCACAGGCGCGTAGGAACGCACTAATGTAGTGCGCGCCATCCTAATTGGACGAGACAGCTCTACCTTTCGTAGTGCTGCAAACATCTTGTGAGACGGAGTATAGTTGCGAAGCCGCCGCTGGCTCGAGCAACTACGGCTGGACACAAAGCACCCTCGAGCAGTGTGATCGTTGCATGTTCAGCCAGATATGTTCACATAAAAGAGCATGTGTATGTATGCATGCACTTCGATCGCTGCCGCCGCCGACTGATACACCGTCTCTGACGTCACGACGCACTTGACCAATAAGAGGTGACAGTGCCACTTTCGGGATGCTTTACGGCGTTGGCGTATAGCTTTGAGAAGTAAAATAGCTAGTGGTCAGTTATGACAAATTGTAGTTATATTTTGTGGTTCAGGGAATCGTAAGCTGAAGCTTTACATTCCTAACTAAATTTTTTTAAGTGGTTTATCTGCCCTTTAGGATTAGCGGCTCTGCTGTGCCTGTAGACTTTTAGCCTTAATGTGATAGCTTGGACTTTGCAGGCTAGCTTGTTGATATCCCATGTAACCTTCATTGTGAGGCTTAAATGGTGTGGCTGTCCCGTTCATGTAAATATTAATTTTTGAATAAATGAAATGGCGCCCTTTCTCGCATATCTCTGTGGACACCCCAACCGCACCGTAAGGGAAGGGATAAAGGAGAGAGTACAAGAAGAAAGGAAGAAAGAGGTGCCGTGGTGGGGGGCTCCGGAATAATTTCGACCACCTGGGGATCTTTAACATGCACTGACATCGCACAGCTCACGGGCGCCTTTTGCGTTTCGCCTCATAGGCGGTTTTCTTCTTGTGCTATGGGCCAATAAGGCAATAAAAAGGAAAAAAAAGTGACCTGGATAGCGTACTCAGCTAGGATGTTAACCATATAAGTGTTTTGTGCCAATTTGTGTACATTGTGAACTCGCAGCTTTTTCTCCGTGTGTGCTGTGCATAGCACTGATTGCAGTGTTACAGGCTTCTTCGCACATTCATTGTGCAAGTAGGCGTAATTTATGCTGACTAGCCAATGTCACAATTAATATTTATCAAAACAGTGAACCTGGCAGCACGTCCGCCCGGTTTTCTTTCAGACATATTGTGCCACCAGTGCTAATACCAAATTTTTTTGTCTGAATTTCCAGCGTCATGGACATCTTCGGAAAAGAAATGATTCCATTGTCCCTAGGTGGTTAATTTCACAAATACTGTTATTTTAATATAACGGGTTCCTACAATTTCGACAGTTGGTTGAATATATTGTAAATGTGCGTAGAATATTTCCCATTGGTGTTTTCCATAACAGAACTAACCACTTGGCTACCTTAAGGTCTGCATATATCTGTACTACTTAGGCGGAAAATATTTATTTTCAATAAAAAGCATCAATAGTGCCTGAAGCGGTTAAATTGGTTGGCTCGAGTCGTGGTGTTGCAATTTTTTTCCTCCCATTTCTCTCTTTACTGACTCAAACAAAATGTTTTCTAGTATTTCATACTTCGGAATTCTTTTCATTTCAGCCTTGCGTTTCCCTGCCAGCAACCAGTTCCCCCCTGTACCCAGCCTCCCAGTGCGCCGCATAACAAGGTTCAGAGCCACACTGGCCATATAATCAGGCATGGCACTGCGCTATGCTTTTTCCGTGGGGATGGCGCGGTGAAAGAAAAGGAGAGCCGCAATCAGCATGCACCCTGGCCGATCCCCCGCCGGGGGTATGTGCCATTAGGCCTGAGGACATCATCATCATCATCATCATTCGCGTGAGGCGGCCCGTCACGTTCTAGGCAGAAGAAGAGAAGGAGTCCGGACGAGTGCCTCCATGGAAAGCGACGGCTCTGGAAAACCGATGTCACCGACGTCAGAGGCGAGGAAGGACGACTGGGCGTCATCAGCGTTGGAGCGTCACGAGGACGAAGATGGACCTCGAGACTTCCTGGCCAACGCATCGGCTGCCCCAGTGGGCGAATCTGCCCCAAGTGACGCTGCCCAACCAGAGCCCGCCGCCTCGCAACGTGAGCAGAGTGCAGCGTTCTTTACGAGCCCATTATTTTGTGTTAGGAAAGCGTAAGTTACGTACTTGTTTTCGTTGCACTCTTTTTGATTCTTGGTCACTTTTTGTACTTTTAGTATCGTGCAGCGTCTCCTAAACCCTTTTTCTGCAGACCCCCTCTCCCATCCTAGAAGAATTTACCCTATGTGAAATGAAGAAAACTGAAAGACAATAAACTAATTCCTCCGCCATGTACTAAACTCCGTTGATGTTATTGCACAAATTGACGCTCTGTGTCACTGGGGCAGCAGTTATTTTTCACAATACGGTTTGGTTTGGTTTGCTTTGGTTTGGTCTGATGGGGTTTAACGCCCCAAAGCGACTCAAGCTATTAGAGACGCCGTAGTGAAAGGCTCCGGAAATTTCTTCCCTCGTGGGGATCTTCAACGTAGTACACTGACGTCGGACAGCACACGGGTGCATTTTGCGTTTCGCCTGCATTGCAACGCGGCCGCCGCGGAGAACGTGGCCTGACATTTGGAATTTTGTAGCAACAACGAAAGGGTGCTTTCACTGTGATCCTCTCATTACTAACGACATTCGCTCACCGTAACTAAAGACCGTTTGAACCAAGTGTTTGTACAGCCGGCTCCCCTCACTCGCAAAGCTGTCTGGACGCGGTGCGGTACCACTTAGCTTGTAGCGTTCATGCTTTATGACTGCTAAAGACGGCTCCTGCCGGCTTGGTGAGCTTGACGGTGAGGGCGTCAATGACTTCCGCTGCCTCCGGGGCTGAATATTATTTGAACCGGGAGCCCTCAATTTATTTAACATTGGCTATTTAAAGTTAGCTAGTACCTTTGGCTTGTACTGCACCACTGCAGCACAGGTGTCCAAAAACGCACTGAGTCCTTTTTGGAGCTTCGTGCTTTAAACGACCGGAATAGACATTTGACGGTTTTTCTTCTGCAACAAAATGACAAATTCGACGGCAGACGCTTAGTTACCGCTATAATAAGTCATGGTTCGTGTATCAGATTATATGACATTTTCAGATATTGCCCAAGCAAAAAACTATCTCTCTTCTTGACCATGCTAGAGGAACGGTTATGTAAAGTACGAACTAATTTCTAACTATCACCCAATTTGTTTGGCATTCGCTTATTGTGAAATTTTGAAACACATTATAAATCAGCGCACCGTAGAATAATTATCAGATAAAAATCTTATATCAAGTTTTTAGCATGATTTATCAGTTTTTTATCCGCTGTTACGCAGCTCAAGGTTGCACATAGTCGTGGAATTTATGAGCGTTAACACGGGAGCGCGTGCCCGATAGTCTCGAACCCTACGCGTGGCGATACGCGGCGGCCCTTTTCCGCAACGCAGTGGAAAGGGTTTCGCCGTCTTGCCTGCTTTCGGCAAGCGGAAGAACACACCTTCCTTTCCACTTTGTTTATGAAAGCGGCCGCCGCGTACCGCCACGCGTAGGGTTCGAGACTATCGGGCACGCGCTCCCGTGTTAACGTTCATAAATTCCACGACTGTATTTTTCAAAACAATGGCAAATCGACATTCTCTTAATCGACAACATGAAAGTATTTGTTATAATCTGTCAGAGGTTATCCCTAAAATGCACGTAGTTACAAAAACACCGAGCTAATGAACTATATAACAGTCTATTTACACCTAATGCCTTTGTCTCTTTAAACAACCACTTTTCCAGGTCTGCGAAGGCAATGTGAAGGTTACCACAATAACCAGTCCTGATATTCTGTTTTTATTGGTTACTTCAGCGAGCTCATAAAAGTATTTACAGATACGTCTGCAAAATTGCGCGGCTATGGAGGTGACTGTGTTCTTTCTCCTAAAGTCAATAGCAGGTGTCCTCACCGGATAACAACCTCCTTTTTCCTGTGCGCGAAGAAATACGTGACAACGAATAGTTAGTGCCGCAAAAGGTGTGTCTAAGAAAATTCTAGTGAAACTCAGCATTTCGTTTGACATATATGCTAACAGAGAGCACGGTTTCGTGTGGGTTAGTAAATTTAGATGTTTGGCATTACGTTTTCATCTAACTTCAGATGGTTAAACACTAACTTGGGCCCTTACAATGCTCGTCAGGAGACCGGCCACTTCACATGGGGTCGGGCTTTGGTCGCCTCATTTTTGTGATGTCAACTGCGAGTTTACACAGAAAAAAAAGCGAATAGATTCGCAAGTAGCACCTCTGACCGCTATAGGCCCACGCCTTAAAAGTGTAAATGGGTAGCTCCTCTTACAAACGTTCAAAAAATGATAACATATAAACAACAGCGGATAAAGTTCAAACTGATTTCATAAAGTAATTTTTAAAACGCGCTGAAATACAGGATGATGCAACTGTAAGCGAAACACCATTTGGGTAAATGTATAAGTGCATAAATAGAGGAAAACAACTCAAGGAAGTGCTCCGCATACGCTTATCAATGCAAAAATTTGTTTATCGCGATTGAAGAAACTACGGAAACTATGTTTGAAAGTATGAATGTTAGATGATTGCTTTATACTAAATGGCTATAAATTCCACAAAAATGAGGCAGAGAAATTTACTCAGAATTTATCTGAGTTTGTCCTAGGCTTAGGCAGTAAGAAATTGTTGTGGCAAAAAAAGCGAGGGAAATTTCGTCGAGGAAACTGGATAATAACAATTATCGGAGTGGGAAATCGTCATTTCGTGAATTTAAAGATGATAATTCCTAGGGAATAACGAGCCACGGATGAAACTACTGGAATGTTATGAGCCTGGATTATGGGTGCAGCGCAGCAGAGACAGTTATTGAATGCAATAATGCGTATGGCTTGATTCTGCATGCGTTTTAGCGGTGATATATGTGTTCTGTAGATGTTTCCCCAAAGATGGTTTAGGTTTATGGGGTTTAACGTCCCAAAGCGACTCAGGCTATGAGAGACGCCGTAGTGAAGGGCTCCGGAAATTTCGACCACCTGGGGTTCTTTAACGTGCACTGACATCGCACAGTACACGGGCCTCTAGAATTGCTCCTCCAAAGAAATTCAAGCGCCACGGCCGGGATCGAACCCGCGCCTTTCGGGTCAGCAGCCGAGCACCATAACCACTGAGCCACCGCGGCGGCAAGAGAAATAGAATAGCTAATACGGCTATGGATAAAATCGCCGTCGAGTGAAATACGCGTGTGCAAATTAAAGTACTTTCGTACCTTCATGAGTGCCCTTATGCCATATGCTGTTTTTCTTGTTAGGCTGTTTGTGTCTGTGGAATTTTAAGTGGCAGTCAAGTTCTATTCCTAGAAACGTCGCATGATAAGCAGCAATGATTATGTGAGACTGGAGGGAAATATGTGGAAATTCAAGAATAGTCTTATGAGGAGGTGAAAAGATGACAAAGCTAGATTTAGAGGCATTAATAGCTAGCATGTTGTTTCGACACAAGGTTGCTAAGTTTGCAGCGTTAAATATCAATTTCTGTATTAAGGAATATATGCACTTGTGATATGCTAGTATTGTAGTATCATCGGCATACAGTATACAGTCAGAAGAGGTAAGGCGAAATGGCAGACCGTTAATGTATATTAGGAAAAGAAATGGTCCAAGGATGGAACCCACAGGAACGCCAACGTTAGCAGTCTTCGGTGCAGGGTAAGTACTAGAGATGCGATCTGATTGGATCCGGTTAAGCAAGCAGATACGAATAAATTTTAGTGCAGGACCAGATACTCAAAGATCGTTTAAATTGTCAAAAACTATGTTGTGATCAATTGAATCAAACACCTTCGAGAAATAAGGAATAATGCTCAGTAAAGTACCCCAATCAATCGTTTTTTAATTTTATCTCTTAATACAATTAAAGCCAATTCAGTTGAAAAACCAGACCGGAAACCGAACTGATTAGAAGTTATCATGCGTTCGCAGCTATTCTAGCCCTTACATCGATCTGTCGGCGCGCACAATCTAAGCAACTGGTATGGTAGACGTCGTTGCGTGTATATCGCATTTAGGCAGTGTGGAAAAACGATGAATGATCCAGAAAGGACGTGTAAAAGATATCATAAGGCAGTAATTTGCCTTTGACTGACTGAGCCTTTGCGTAAAGTTGTTCGCAAGCGCAAGTACAGCAATGAAAGGACGAATGTCAGCTTCCCACAGGCTTCACATCGCCTGTTTGATACAAGTTGAAGAAGATAACACTTTAGGTACCTTTAGAATAACAGGTTCGCGTAGATTGTCCCTCTATAGACAGATATGGCAAAGTGTATTGAGTGATGAAAAGTTGTACACGATCAGTGTAATGCATGCGGCAGTGTATGCGTTAGCATCACACCCTGCCTACCATCTGCGTCTCCTGTACACAGCTTCAACAGTCTTTGAATTTACTTTCACCACGGGTTTGCGGTATCGCGGGTAGTGGGTTCTGGACGTGTCTGGGTGGGTGGAGCCTCTGGAGGGTGGATGTAGGTGGGCGGAGATCTTTGGAGAGTGAAGGTTGGTATATGGGTGGTGGGTAGACGCTCGTAGGCGGGAGATGCACCTTCCGCTCCCGGAGGGTGCACGGAAGGTGGAATCATCACACGCCAGCACCGGACACTATTTGCGATAATGGGCTTTGTAATACTAACGCATTAAAGCAACAATAAAAAAAGTCGCTAACTGTAGACAGAAAAAATCGACTCAATAATCATCCAGCTGCATAGAGTGTAAATAGATCTTATTCCCGGAAATGTTTTTTTCTTTCTCACAGCAGGCAAAACTGAAGCCGAAAAAGACGACACTGAGAACATCAGCACTCTGGGCGCTTCAAAACGGAGTACCAGATCTGCTTCCCGAAGACGGCGGCATTCAAAGGCTTCTTCCGTCTCCAGAAAGGAACGACGGCTGCGCGGCAGCCAGAGCCGGGAGTCTGAACCATCCCGCGAAATTGAGTCCACAGAGCAGCCGACCTTGGATCATGCGGCTAGTGCCTCTCCCCGCCGCAAGTACGACAAAGCGCTTGGAACTCAAGACGAAAGACCGGGCGTTGCGTCACTTGGCACCGATCAACAGACGGCGGTGTTACCGCCTTCTGGGCAAACAGAACCATCTATTCAGAGTGACTCCCAGGGCACACGTTGCAGAACTTCAGATGCGTTCCTCCCGTCTGGCGAGGAGAGTTCGAACCTTTCCAGGAGGCGAACTTCTCGCATTAAGCGGGCAAAGCGGAAGACGTCGCTGCCGCCGAATCACACAGCCAACCCCCCGGTGGTCATCCTGCCTCCCACTCACGAAAATGAAAGCTCTTCCGCAGTGAAAGATGAAAAGCCTGCAACTGAGGGAGAAACGTTTGCGCTGTCCCTGTTGCCAGCTCAGACAGAGATCGCACTACCAACTGCGGTGTTTCCAGTTGTCGCTTCATGCAGACCAGAAGACAGCACATCAGGCATGCCTGACGCTACGGTCGCTGCTGTGAATGTGCTGTCGCCTCCCTCTCCCATCCCGACAAACAAGCAGCTGCTGCCATCCTTCAGCGAGACTTCGTCCACGTCACAGGTTCCTGCATCACACCTAGCCGCGTATCCTCCCGAGGCTTCTGCAACCGACACTCTCCTGCCCAGCGCCGTGCTGTCTGGGCCGCCGTCAGGTCTACCGACGTCTCCTGACGCAGTCTTCCCGAGTTGCTCTGACCGTACCAGCGACACCGCGATCATTCCTCCGGAGCCCGTCCAAGCTGACAAAGCACCGCCCTTCATCACCAGCGAAGCAGACGGCTCTTCAGGGGCGGTAAGTTCGCACTAGAGGCTGCTGTATGCAACCGCCAATAGGTGCGTTTGAGTACAACGCATGTAATAAAGTTTATGGCTGATTTCTTTCTAGGTATTCAAAATTCCCTTCGGCCCGTTCGTCATAACACTGTCTCTTCTCCTCCTCTTCTCTCCCAGTGCGGAGTAGATGGACTCCGAATCATCTCTCAAACCAACCTCTCTGCCTTGCGTCATCGTCCTCATTAGCCCAACTACACCCACTGTAGGACAAAGGGCCTTCCATATATCTCCCATTAACACTGCTCTATGCCAGCTGCGGCCACCTTAGCTCCGTAAACTTACTAATCTCATCAGCGCACCTGACTCACTGCCACCCCCTGCAACGCTCGCCGTCTCTTGGGATCTATTCTTTTACCCTAAGGGACCATCAGTTATAATCGAATTACGCGCCCTGTCCATGCCGTTATTTGCAAAAAAAAAAATTCTTTCTTTTCATGCACTCCAAAATACAAAACAGAAGCAGTGCGAACACTCGGAGTTGGTATGTGCTATGACTTGTCTTATAGAAGATGGGCTCATCTTATCAGTGGCTCAGCGCTACACTTTTGCTCAGTATAGGTTCGGAAATTTACCTTACCCATTGCTTCGTACAAGAGCAATCATGGTATGCGGGGACGCATACTTTTATTTGGGAGGTTTGTCCTTTTTTTTTTAAAAGGAGCTCTGGCACCGTATGTAGGTATATAAAAACGTGCATATAACTGGACCGCGAGATGTGAGATGGTCGTTCCGCATATTTATATTTGGTCTTTCAGTGCGCAGCTGCAATCAGACCTTCGCGCAGATTGTGTAATAATGAATGTCTTCTCACCATGGGTCGTGAAATTCCATATCTTAAAGCAATGGCAGTTGTAAACAACCACTAGGTAAACAACCACCGATGGCTGCCATGGTGCCGTTTCCGTTAAGGCAATAAAGCGTCGCCAAATCACGTGTCGATGGCTTCAAGAGGTATCGGAGGAAAGGAAATCGAAACACATAGACAGGCATGCAACCTGGGATGTAATAATTGGAAGCTAGCTCAACTACAGACGACAGATCTTACACAGCCTGTTTGATGTTGCACAAGATAAAATCCCGAAGACTTCTAGCGTGCTTTCTTGAAGATTTTAACGCGTTATTGTTAAAGGCTCCGTTCCCTACAAAGTCCGGTGTCGGGTTTGTCGACATCGGTGTTGCATGTTTCCGAACCGTCAATGGCATAGCGCACCAACGCAGAATATTTCTGAGAACCGGCAAGTGCACAATAAACACCCTATTCCTTCGTTGCTTCTGTGATTCAATGTCATAGAGCACTGCTTTAGAGTGTTAAGAGAGCAGTTCTACTTCCATTTTTACCTGGCCACTTTTAATCGTTGATTTTTAATATTTACACCGCGCTAACATTTGTCATTATCTTTTTGGGTGATATTGCCTTTTAGTTCGCATTCTGAGATTCGAGAGAAAGTCGCCGTTTAAGACACCCAATACAAACCAATTTTACACTTATTCTTTATTTGAACAAGCACTTACCGCACCCCACAAATAATTTACTATTTCTGGACGTGGCATGTGTTACCTTGTATACTGGTAGCATTATGAGTTGCTTTGGAGCAAAAACCACCGTTTAAAAAGCTTTCCGAGAAGCCAGGAAACAGGATCGGGAGTTAGTGAGCTGTATGGTTGACGGAATGGAAGCACGCGTTGGCGTTGTGAGCAAAAAATCACGGACATGGCTCTGGCAGATCACGTGACGGTCACGCCGGCCACCTAGGTCAGGTGACCTTGCGGTGTCGTCACAACTTGACCATCGGATGGTGAGCAAGTTTCTCACCATTCGGTCACTCTTCGAAAAGAGCAGCCTGGATCGCACGAGCCCCATCGGTGGCAGCACCATCGCTTAACCACTGCACCACTGCGCCAGGAGGGGTATGAGAACTGTCAGGGATCTATGAATGTAAAGTAGAGAATGACCACTTCCGCATATATGAGATTTTATCCATTATGCTATCCCGTCATACCCTTAATGAGGATAGCCGCCGCGGTGGCTCAGTGGTTATGGCTCTCGACTGATGGCCCGAAAGACGGCGGTTCGATCCCGGCCGCGGCGGTCGAATTTCGATGGAGGCGAAATTCTAGAGGCCCGTGTACTGTGCGCTGCCGGTGCACATTAAAGAACCACAGGTGGTCGAAATTTCCGGAGCCCTTCACTGCGACGTCTCTCATAGCCTGAGTCCTTTTGAGACGTTAAACCCCACGAAACCTAAACCTTAAGGGGGAGCTGAAGTCGATCCTCTTAAGTTTTATTTAGTTCTTGTATGCTTCGAATAAAACAGAGTTGGCAAGAAAAAAAATGCCACTAAAACTAACCCTGATGGCATGAAACATTGTCACTACGGTGGCTGTGCATGTACAGCCTGTTTCACACTTAGGAAATTGTAGAGCGCGTGGCCACCGTGCCCGCAAAGTGTAAAACAGACTGCACGCCAAGAAATAGAGAATGAGCGCAAATGCCAAAGGTTAAAATGGCAGGGCAGGTTATGCGCAGCAATCAGGCATGCGTCATATTTTGGCTGTTTTGCTTTTAGATCATTGGCACTGCTTGTTGCTGTCAGAAGGGAGCTGTTACCATCTTATCATATATTGAAATCATCCATCACTTTTTTTTATACCTTATGCAAGCGCTATTTTTCTTTGTTCAGAGCGCAAAACTCGTGTCTAGAAGGACCGAACTGTGTGTTCTGCAGGTCTAAAAGCCGCTGCAACTATGAAGGCAAAAAATGACGACGAAATCTTATGAGCTTAAGTGCACATGCTTACATCCAGACCATTTTTACCCAAATGTTATGGCTAGATAACGCTTCTTCAGACCTAAGCTCACTTGTCGTATGTAAGCATTCCTTACATACGCCGCAAGCGAAGTGGTCGTGGTGAACTGACTGTTCGCGAGGAATATAAAATACCTTAAGGTATGTCACCACCTTTTTCAAATTTTTTTAAAATTTTGCCTATTTCACATTTACGTTATAAAGCACCGTTTTATATGATATTCAATAGCAAGAAAGAGTGAAAAAAGCCATGCTGGTATTAATTATTCACAAAAAAAAATGCCCAAACTTGGTTGTTATGCAAACATTCATAACTAGCGAATGGAGAGCAGGAGTTCTAAACTTTTTGGCACAGACTTAGCCAACTAACCATACTGTGCAACCAACTAGGATCTTTGCCATCCGATAATTGGGAAAAAAGTTATAGCAAATATGCCAAAGAAAACAAAAAATGTGTCATTTTTGCCTGCATTCCTTGACATAAAACATGATTGTATCAAAACTCAACATTCGATTTAATTTATCCTAGTTCATTGCACAGGATAATAACAAAGGAAAGAGCGTGCAAAGTTTCATTGAAAAATATTTATTTATTTCGAAGTTATCACTGTTTGCGCAACACGAAAGTGCAAGAAATAAAGTTTTGAGAAAAACAAGATTAGTTTTTCAATCCTTGTAGGAAGAAGATCAGCATGCCCTAGGAAGTTAAAATCCTCCAGGTTCATAGCTAGGGCCCTCCTCAGCTGATGTGAGCTCTCTTTTGGCATTTGTTCCTGCCCGTCCTTTTTTGCAGAGATGTTTTGCCTCACCCGTTGATTGACGTTGGGCCTTCATCACATGGTAATGGTCACTGGTGCAACATGCTAGGAGAGTGCGGTGGCCAGATTCGATGCCTGCTTCCCTCAAAATATCTGCTGTACTTCTTTTGCCATCACTGAAGGACGAATTCGGACGCATTCAAAGCGATAGCGCGAAGCAAACAACTGAGACGCTTGTAGCGTCATGCATCACCCTTGCGGAAATTTAAAGCAATGTTTAAAATACAAAAGAAGCCTTAAAAATTGCCTTTGAGTAATCTTTTACATATCAGACTAAAACAAAACAAAAAATTTTCAATATACGCCGCTGATTATTGCCGAGTGATCATTTTCTGTTACGAAACCACATTAGTTTCGGTTTCGGAACTGTTCACCACCTGTTCGAAAGTTGGCTATACCTTTTTAACAAAATAAGATACGAACATTATTCTTGCTGCAAAACATTTTTGAATGTTTTGGGATTCCCAAAATATAAAAAAGAAAAAATGTCATTTTTAAAAAAAAACGCTTTTTCAAAGGTGGTGACATACCTTAAGTTGCGTATCTAGTGAAGCAGCGCTACGGCGCAGGGCCAAATGGGAGAAAAGGACGAACACAGCGCTGATTCTCCCTTTTGGCCCTGTGCCGTTGCGCTGCTTCACTAGATATGTCAGACCAACTCGCCCACCAGTTCATGCTGTAGTTGCGACCACTTCGCGGCTCTATACATGTCGCACACGTACTACGTATACTTTGTGCCGCGTACTCCGTACCGTACACGCATTCGCTCCTCGATTCACGACGTTAGACACCTCGGAGACGTTTAAAAGATTGAGAGTTCGTGCACAAGTGTTAAGATTTTACTTAACTCCGTCGCAAAGGCAGAAAACTAGCTTGCGGGTAAATCTTGGCCTCGCGCGACACCTTCGTCCACTCGTTATTTCGCAGCTGAAGACTGGTGTGGAAATCAACGGCGGAGCACTCACGCATAATGAATGCACTGACGTCGTTACTTGTGCGCACTGCAAGTGTTACTATAAATGTCCTGATGATCGACTTAACGACATAAATGACTAACCGAACCAATGAATTGTAGATTTTTCAGATCACAGCGGAAGAGTACAAGAAAGAAATAACGCGTCCTGTCTGAATTGTGCGCGCTTTTTGTGGTCATATTACGATTCACCAACCAGCCGAATTTGAGTAATTTTGAAGGCCTCCAGATATTTTATTGCGCTCTTCTTTTACATTTCACCTTCAGTGAAATAAAGCGGCAGTGGTGGAGACACATGGTCGTGCCGAGGAAGAATCAACAACTTCTTTTAAAAATAGGCATGCGTATTATTTATTTTTTGTCTTACGAGTTCGAAATGGATGTTAATGCTACATAGCTTATAATGTAGTTTCTCTAACTTTACGGAAATTAAATACTATCCACCTCCTCGTTACAACTTCGAAGGCTAGGGGGTGGCCCGAAACAAAATCTTTTTTTACAAACTTCCCGTAATTACTTTGATCACATGTAAGGCTGCCGGCGAGGTTCGTGCACTCTGATGTTACACTTTGGCACCGCAGTGTTCACCCATTGGCTTGAGCATCAGCCTCGGGTATGGGGTTCGAATGTCAATGCCGTCAAGTACCTCCCATCTTTCATTGGGCTCGAGGTTTCCTCCGGCTTGGTGCTCGGCTGGCACTCAAGTGTAACTATAATAATAATAATAAATGAGCAGCCACTACAAAGTTGCTTCGAAGAGCAGCTTGACGGGATGGCTGCCCCCTTATATGAAAGCATTTCACAGCATATGATAAGTCACGCTTACATAAGTGAATAACTATTTACCAGATTTGCAAACGAGATACAAAAGCACAACAAAGTAAGTCAGGGAAATTGCATAAAAATAATACAGGGAAACACGTCGCAAGAGGAAACACTGTTCGCTTAGAAATATGCATTCATATAAACATTTCACGGATTCACATTTCACGGAAAATCTTTAGCGCTATTAGGTGAGCATTGACACAAGTCGCAATAATTGAATGAAATCTGTCTGAGCTGTAAGTGCTGCTCACGACTGCCAGAAACCTTCGAGAGCATGACGACTTCTGCAGATTAGGAAGGTTTGGGAAGTAGGTATTGCCCTGCTGAAACGTTCTATAACACGATTTCCCTCACTGCATGTTTGCCTATGGTTTATAAGGAAACGATACCTTACTATACAGACAGGACATGTCCAAAAGATGAAATTGATAAGGAATCCGTGCAACATCACGAATAAAATAGAGAAATCAGGTGAGAATCACACGATTAGCATGTGTAGATTGTGCTGAAAACATTGGAAAAGCTTCGAGTTAGCGCATAGGTTCGATATCATATCGACCCCGTATTTCCATGATCAGGATACGCTTATGATGCAGAACACTCAGAAAGCAAACAGACCAGACCAGACTGAGGTGACGCCGTGCTCACCGGTGTCTTCAGTATTGCTACCTGCGCATATTTCTAATTTCTCTGAATACGCTCTCGCCTCTGCCTCCCGTCCAGATGGACCAGCACAAGTTGCCACCCCTCCCCGAGACTTCGCCCGTATCGCAGCTACCTACGCCACAGCCAGTCACGTTTCCTCCCGAGGCCCACGCAGCCACCACCCCCGAGGCCAGCGCCGTGGCGCCTGTGACTGGATCGGCTCCAGGTCTATTAACGTCCCCTGATGCGGCCTTCCCGAAGGGTCCAGATGCCACTGGCGCAAAGAGGAGCACCCCGTCGGAGGCCATCCACGCTGGCGCAGCGTCACCTGTCGTCAGCAGCTATGCAGAGATGCTGTCTTCGGGGATCGTAAGTACAATCTGGAGGATCCTCTATTAAACTCGCGTTTATTCCGATAAGCGCGTGTGCATATGCGAGAATTACAGACAAAAACCAAATCTGGCTTGACTGCGCCTGTACTACCGCACAAGTAGCACTGCGTTAAGTAATGCACAATTTACAACTTTGCATACTGTAAAAAAAAAATTCTATTAGCCTACTACTACAGGTTAAAGTTATGATTGGCCAACACCAATTCATATTACAGTTTTCTGCCACATTCATCAGACAAGGGGAAGCACGAACATATTTACATGCTTACACGTTTTTCTTAACTACTCAGTATAGACACTATTCACTACCATGTGGATAAACGTCCGTCGAAGACACAAGGTCTGGGCTCACGAAGTGCGATGATCAGAAGATCGAGGCGGGGCAGCGCAAAGATGCCGAATGCAGTCCTGTAAGCGTTGGAGGTACTTCAGAGGCTTTGAAGAGGGAGCCGAAGGAACGAACAAGTCTCCGGGAAGCCGCAGGGTGCACCGAAGTTGAGTGCGGCTGCTGAACAGCCAAGGTCACGATGAAGGACGATACGCAGGCGAAGAAGCACCATAGGCAGGTGCTCGACCGAGTGTTCTTATTCCAGGCGCGCAATGAGGGCAGCCTTGAGCTGGCGATGAAGCCGCTCCACCATGACGTTGGCACAGGGACGGTATACTGTGGTATGGCAGTGCTTAGTGTACCAAGAAAAATGTTGAGAGAAGTAAAGAGGGTACAATATAAACTGCCGGCCGTGATCCGTTGTAACAATGCCAGGCCGCCGAAGCGGGAAATCCATGCTGAAACAAAGGCTTTGACAACCGTTTCCGCAGTGATGTCCGGTATGAGCCAACGGGGGAAGCGGTCAATCATTGTCAGTATGTACCGGCACTCGTGATAGGCAGGGAGCGGTCCAACCAAGTCAAGATCTACGTTGTCAAAGCGACAGCCAGGTGGCAGGAAAGAGTGGATGGCAAATCTTAGTGTGGCGCGTCACTTTGGCGGCCTGGAAAGCATGGCACGAGCGGGCCCACTGGCGAACACCAGTGTTAAAACTCGGCCAGACGTATACCACTGGGTAACAAGGCGCTGCTTAGCTCGGATGCTGGGATGACAGATGTTATGAAGTGAGTAGAAAAGCGCTCTACGAAAGGCAGCCGCAAAGAAAGGACGATGTAGGACCATTGATGTGTCGCACCAGAGCGATCCGGGCACAAACAGATGAGGCACCAGTTTCAGACGGAGGGAACAGGGGTGGTCACGCAGCGCTTGCAGCTCAGGGTAGAGCTGTGCACGGGCTCGGGCCGTCCCGAAAGCCCGTACCCGGCCCGGCCCGCGGGCCGGGCTCGAGCCTTGCGGAAGTCTATTCGCCCGGGCCCGGGCCGGGCTCGGGCCACGGTATATTTGTCACGGACGGGCCGGCCGGGCTTCGCGATCGCGATCGCGATTGCTCCTGCGTGGCTCCAGCCAGCCTACTGTTACAAGGTTCGAAACTAATCTCCACATTAGTGGTCTCACGAGCCCAAATGACACTGCACAAAGGAAGGTGAGGTGTGTCGAACCGAAGGCACTCGCAAAAGTACCCTCTGCCACGCGTTGACGGGGGCCGGGTTGGAGGGGTTGGGGGGGGGGGGGGGGGTCTCATTATCACATGTACGGGACAACAGGATTCTCGCTCGTGTGGCAACAACGACGCGTTGTGACCATTATCTTCTTGCTCGCCATGGTTACCTGCGTAGGCGTAGGCGATAACTCTCTACATGCGCCGTGTTTGCATATACTCACTAATTTTCATATAGACCATGAGAGTCGAGCATTTTAAAAACATTGAAATAAACTGATTTTCCTTAAATTGTCTCTTTCTGTTTCATCGTCACTTCAATTTCAGTTTTGCAGGTCGGCGGGCCGGGCCCGGGCAGGGCCTTAACTCGAGCCGGGCTCGGGCGGGCTTAGGTTTCTTCAGTTTCTGGCCGGGCCGGGCCTCCGTCAGTAGTGTAGGGCTCGGGCCGGGCGCGGGCTGAAATTTGCGGCCCGTGCACAGCTCTAGCTCAGGGTCCTCTAGCTGCGCCTGGGACAGTTGTTCCCAGTCTAAGCAGATGAACTAGTGCCAACGAAGGTGATGCGTGAAAGAGCGTCAGCTTCCTCGTTGTCGGTGCCTTTGATGTGGCGGAGATCCGTTGTAAACTCCGATATATAGGCCAGATGACGGAGTTGTGCAACTTACTTGGAAGAGTTCGTATATAACACATATGCCAGAGGCGTATGATCCATCAGAACGTAAAATTGTTGGCCCTCCAAGAAATGTCGGAAATGCTGTATGGTGGAGTAGATGGCCAGCAGCTCACGGCCAGAAACGCTGTAGCAGGTCTCAGGTTGGAACCTTCGAGAGAAGAAACTCAGCGGGTGCCACTCGGAGTCGATTTCCTGCTGCAGAACAGCGTCGATGGCCACACTGGAAGAATCCCCATGATGCGAGTGGGCACGTCAGTCCTCGGATGAATGAGATGAACTGAATCAGCAACGGCTTGCTTTATAGCCGTGAAAGCAAATTGAGCCTCGAATGACAAGAAAATCGTGGATTAGGAGCTCTTGGTTGTGCGAAGGTCGGTTCGGGGGTGCAGAAGCTCGGGACACCCGAACATACATTTCTCTGCACTGACTACCAGGCCAGATTGTTCAAGGCGATGAAAAAGTTCCCGGTAGGTGACGATCGTGGTCTTGCGGTGTGCGACTCGTGACGAGGATGTCATCAATGTAGGCAAATACAGCCGATAGCCCGCGTGTCACCTCGGCAATAAATGCTGAAAAGCCTGAGCTGCGTTGTGGAGCCCAGAAAGCATGCACACGTAATCAAACAGGCCGAAAGGTGTAGTGATGACCATCTTCGGTATATCAGCAGGCTTAACGAGCATTTGGTGATATGCCTTCACAAGGATCACTTTGCTAAAGATCTTGCATCCTGCCAAGTTGGGGGTGAAATCTTGGATGTGGGGAAGGTAATAGCTATCTTGGACCATGTGAGCTTTGAGTAGTCTATGACAGTCTCCGCATGGCCCCCAGTCACTTGGTTTTTTTTCGGCATCAGGTAGGGTGGTGAGGCCCAAGTGCTGGACGATGGTCGTATTTTACCTAGCTGGAGCAAGTGCACGAATCCCTTTTAGCAATCGCCACACGCTCATCGAAGAGACGGCGTGGTCGTGCTGCGGCGAGTTAATCACGCGTAACAGTGTGGTGGGTCACGCTGTGCCTGAGTGGCTGGTTTAGACTGTAAGGCTTCGTGACTTCAGGAAAGTCTCCTAGAACTTCAGCGTATGCGCATATCAGAATCAGCATGCGATGCCAGTGGGAGCGACAGCCGCCATAACGCTAGCGATGGAAAGGCGCGTCTTGCTGTCGATGAGGCGATGGCGGCGCATACTGACGTCCAGGTCGAGATGGTTCAAAAAGTCGGAGCCGACGATGGCCTAATAGATGTCGGCTATGATGAAAACCCACGGGAAAGTGCGCCGCGGGCCCAATGTCGAGAGTGAGCGACAGCAGACCATACGTGGTGATAGAGGAAGAGGTCGCCGCACGGAGAGGAAGTCCAGTTGAGTTAAAAGTGTGGTCAGGCTTGGAGGCCGGCAGTACGATGACCGCGCCACCTGTGTCCACGATGAAGCGCAGGCCTGAAATGCGGTCCAGGACTAAGAAAAGGCGGCCAGGTTAACAGCTGAGGTCGCATGACGCCGTCAGTGATCTCGCATTGCGTTTCCCGACCAGCTGCATAGGGAAGTGAACCGGCGGGCATGGTGCTGGAAAGTGCGATGATGCTAGCACATAGGTGAGGTTGGAGCCCTGCGCGAGTGTTGGCCGCTCTAGGAAGAAGAACGGCACCCAGGACGTGGAGAGGAGCCGCATTGATCATGTGAGGACGTCTGTAGGGCGTCAAGAAAAACGGCGAGCTGGTAGATACGGGCCTCTAACCACCAGGACATGGCGGAGGACTTTGATGTGGATGTGAGGGCAGCGACTGAAGGAGAATGCGCATCGTGTACTCGATCAGCTAACTGTGCGAGACGATCGAGGGGCACGTCTCCTGCAGTCGCCATGACGAGGCGGGTGAACAGCATGCGGCAAGCGCTGCAGAAAAAGCTCCTTCAACGACGCACCACTGGATTCGACGTTGCTTTCTCCCAGGAGCTGCCGCATTCTAGCGAGCAGCTTGGAGGGGCGGCGATCTCCAAGCTCTTGGGCGCTGTGGTGCGGTCCAGAATGCTCTGACGATGGATATTTATGGCGCAATGGCATCTGCGGCCAAAGAGCGCCATGGCACAAGGTATTTCTCGTTTGTTCGAGGTGGGGCCAAAGACCCATTTCCCAAGAATTTCACCCTGAATGAGCCGAGCACCAGGCCAGGGGAATCTTGTACCCATTGTAATCTTGTACCTCACTGATCGAAAACAGGCTGTTTTCTGTGATGGACATGGATCCACTCTTCAGGCTATAAACTGTGGAGTGCCTCAGGGCAGCCTTTTAGGTCCTTTTCTCTTTAACGTATACATAAATGATCTCATAAACATTGACAGTAACGTTAAATTCATTCTGTACGCAGATGACACCAGTATTTTCTTAACGGGCTCCTCAACAGATCAGTTATTAAATCGCGGTAATGCTGTTCTTAAAACTTTGCATGCGTGGTCCGTTCAAAATGGGTTGTCTATTAATACCAATAAATCTAAAGCTGTTTTCTTCAGGCCTAAAAACGTCAAAATTAACTTAAACGATGATCTTCAACTTGGGAATCATAAAATAGAAATCGTGGACACCTCACTCGGTGTAATCGTGGACACAATCACTCGGTGTAATTTTTGACGCCTGTATGAGCTGGACCGCACACGCAACACATCTTCGCAAGAAATTAGCTCCTTCCGTTGGTTTTCTTGCTCGGTACCGCACTGAATTTCCTCCCTGTATAAAACGAATGATTTATCATGCCCTATTCCAATCACACATTAACTATTGCCACATAGTTTGGGCTACCACATCCAAAACAAATCTACAGAAAATTCTAATTCTCCAAAAGAAAGCTATCAGGATTATCGCAGGTGCCAGTTTTACTGCCCATACGGCTGAATTGTTTACTAAGTATGAAGTAATTCGTGTCAATGTTTTTCTTGAGTACCGCCTATTATACTATCTCAAATTTTCTTCACCATCAATATGTAATTTTTTGCTTAATATCGCATTGTTAAAGCCCATAGAAAAGTATGTTCAAACCCGATCAACTGCAAAATGGACACTTCCACGAGCTAGAACTAACTATGGTAAACAAGCACTTAACTTCCTTATACCTAATGTTCTAAACAGCTACGAATCTAACCAGCTGAGCATGTATAACCTCCGACCACATGATTTAAAAGTGTACTTTGTAAATAATATTCCATAACTTCTTTTCATATATTGTAGTTTGTGTATGTATCGGTGTCCTTTTCCCCTTTGTAATCAACCCAGCAGTGTATAACTTTCAAATGCATTTGTTCAGTTTTAATTGTTTTTTTCTAGTTTCAAACTACATCTCTGTGTACCCATCAGTTCAATCGTAAATATTATAAATTCTTTCTACAGTGTGTTCGTATGCGATCTGCCACCGTTGTATGCATGTGTTTATTTTATTATTTTGTAATGGCTCTTAGATGAGCCACAAGCATTTTCAAGCTATTTTCTTTAGCTTTTGGCCTGTGGCTCATCCTAAAGACTGTATGCACATTTGTAAAATAAAATAAAGTTTGGTTTTTTTTTTGGTTTTTTTGGTATCACCAGTGGGTAACCGGTGGCACTGGGGATCGAGCCCCCCCACCTACCGCATGCGAGGCGGATGCTCAACCACTAGGCCACCGCTCTGCTTGCAACATTCTGCAAAAATGCTCTTGAGGCGCTGGTATGTGGCATCCCCCGATGGTCCAAATATATGACGTCTGCGACCTCTTGAGCCACCTCAGGAGACAGACGTCAAAGTAGGTGGTGAAACCAATCACCTCCCAGGTGACGCGGTGGAGATGGAAGATGGCTTACACTTGGGCGAACGACACCTACGGGTTCTTGCGCCAGAACGACGGCAGGGAGAGCTGAATTGCGGCAATGTTCCTTGTGTGCGAGGTAGCGTCAGCGGGAATGTCGCCTGAGGGCGATAGGTCGCTGCAGTCGGTCATTTCTCAGTCCACACTCGACACTGCGGAGAAATCGGAGTTGCAGCGGAGCGCCAAAACTAGAGGTGCAACATAGATGCTTCTAGAACCGAACCGCCCGTGCCCGGCTTACGCCCCGGGCACGCACCGCTCAATTTTATTTTCATCACCTGCCGAATTGCTTAGCTGACACCAGGGCGCCAGATGGGAGCGCCGAACTGAGCATCACCGCGCTGCAGCGTCGGTGGGCACTACACAGTCGATGCGTCCATGTAAACACTTGAAGTGGAAGATGAGGTCCCGCGGCTGCCGTCTATTTTCAAATCGGTTAGTCTCAGAGCATGCAGAGCAGGCCTATAATTGCCTCAGGGCGCAAATAAGCAGAAGGAACGACCCATGGGTGTCATCACAAATCTTTTCTGCACATTTTCGCGTTTGTGCGAAGAGGTGCGGCAGATCAAATTCCAAACGGAAGCATACTCAAGTCTCAGCAGGATAATTAAGGCTCCGGTACAGGGCAACACGTCATGCAGTACTGCGTAGGACACTACATACGTGGGTCACCATGCCAAGCACCCGCAGAATCCTGCTGTTGACCTCCAGAATGTGAGGCGGAAAACGCAGCTCAACATCTAAGCGTACGCCTCAGTTGCGCACAGCGGACACCCTCGTAATGGCCTCATTGTTGAGAGCTTAAGAAAATCGAATGTGGTTGGTCTGGCTTATAAACGATACCATGACAGTCTTTTTGTGGTAAAGTTCAATAGTGTTCCGAGGGTCGAAACTAAAAGCTCAAAGTGACAAGCCTGTTTGCAAGCAAAAGCAAGAGAGCAAAATCAAAGAGAGAGAAAGCAAGTCGGCTTTCAAAAGGTGGGTTGCCATGTATTCGTGACCTGTGCTGGGTTCAGCGAGAAGAGGGAGCATCACGTCGTCTGCGTTTGACGGCAGCGATGAAAATGCCGCTGAAGCGTCATGGTAACCAGAGCGTTACACGTTCTCGTGACATTTATGAATGACTTCGCGTCAGTGTCCTTATGTGCAGTGGAGAAACCTAACTTAATCAAGTAACTGTGCCAGCCGGGTGATGTCAGTGAATAACGCTACACTATAGGAGACACCATTAAGCCCGTGGATGCAGCTTTATTTTTCCTCTCTCCCGCATGCGCAATTTTTCTAGTGCGCCAAAGTAATACGTCGCACTGGCACCGGTAGTTTTTGTGTCGGTGAAGAATCGAAACTTCAGCCCACGTGCAAGACATGGCCGCATGACGTAAAGTTATACGATCACTTGCACGAATAAATTTTGAATCCGTGAATAAAGTTCTGCATTAAAAACTACTTACACTCACTGCGTCACTGCGAAGGTTATTGTCTCGCGCTTTTTTATATCTGCTGTAGTGTATAGACCCTTACTGAGGGCGCTCGGAAGTAATAACGGGCTAGATGGTTCGTGGGGAAAACCGGCATGGTACGGAGAAAGTCACTACTTCTTCAGTATATGGGAACCTTGGTATTCATTTCCTCAGGACGCTGCGCTTGCAGCACGGACAAAAAAGATCCGGACCAAGTGGTCACTAAAAAGGCACAAAGGGCACTTGAGATTGTTCACGTGCTTTGAATGGGAACGCAATATCTAATCGTGAGCTCTATTGGGAGGTTCACTAACGATTCTTTCCTTTCTAATGACACACCTACTCATTAACGTACAGTCATACGGAAACCCGTACATTAAGTTCACCTTTATTCGCCAAAAAGCGACGCCGTTTTGTTGCCTATGGGTTGCGTACTTTCCTCGCCATGTGAAGCTCCTTGGTTCAATTTCCTGCACCTTCCGATGCAATTTTATTTGTTCTGTTTTGCTGTAGACGTCACTATCTTATGGTCGACTGATGACGTTATGCGGGAGCATGGTGACGTCACTAAGGAATTCTGTGCCATGGGCGGCGAAGGACGCCGGCTTTTTGTGCTAATGAAACATACATTTGATTTCGTATTAAAACTCAGTGTATCGTTTGCAGAAAAACACGCAGTACGAACGAAAGCACTGAAACGCTACGAATGCTTGCCAATTCCCTATGCTTCGACTTTTATACGTTCCATAAGGTGCAGTTTTGATGTCGGGCTGATGCCAAACTTCTGCAACCATCCGGAGAGCTCTTGTTGCCGCCTCTTCGCAGATGTCGGCCAAGGATTCACTCCGGTCGTGGAACATCAAGCAGCACAAGCAGCGCCGCAGGTCCGACTCGCCAACCATGAGCAGCTCGGTAACGCGGCGCAAGACGACGGTGCGATGTAAGCTCAACCATCACGTCTCCATGCATAGATGCAGTGCTTGGCTCTGACTAAAGCGTATTAAAAGCGTGGACAGAAATCCCAGTAAGGCCTTACTAAAGCCTTTCGCAAGTAGGAGATCGCGCTTCTCTGCAACATGCATGGACATTACTGCGCTTTTTATCATGTGCTTAGTGACGTATTCAGTGAATCAGCAGCCACGCTACACTTAGTAACGGTCCGAAGAATCAGTGAATCAGGACATCCTTAAGCGACAACTCTCCCTTATCTCGCAGTTCGACCCCGGAATAGAGCAGTAACTTTCCAGCAAAGGCTCCCGCACCGCTGGTGAGAAATTGCAACGGTGTAGAACGCGTGCTTTTTCGCGAAGGAGGTCAAGGAAGGCTCCTGTTAGATGCTTCGGGCCCTTTCTGTGGAAAGAAGTGCAAGAATTGAAGTCTGCAATTGTGTTTTCTTCATACTGAAATCACTCTTCTGCGCCATCAAAAAATCGGGATGCGGTTGCCATAGCTGTATTAGTTTGAAAGAGCGGACGAGAAATCATGATAATATTCATTTCGCCAGGGCTTAGTCGCCAGCAGACAATGGCCGCCGTAGGTATTTGTGCGATCTCAAACACATGCGTGTCAACACTGAGCTCTAGACATCACCTTATTTACGACGTCATGAGGTTAGGACGCCATTACGTTGGACTGCAATAACTTCTGTGGCTCTGCGAACTTCCATGGCTCCGACGTCAGCAGCCGTGTACATTGCAGTGCAATCACACACGACCCCCGGCCAGTAGCGTGATGTAATTTCTTTAATAGCATTATGCATGGACATCCCCGCTTTTCAAAGTCACCTTTACACTGCCCGACGCAGTTTCCCGTGTTGTTTTTGCTGTCTGAACTTTTGGCACAACATTTTAAACCAAGTGGAAGACTCGTGTGGAGCAGATGCTGCACTGTTAGCAGTGAAAGCAGGCGTGTATTGTTTAAGCTATTGCAACCAAAGACGCAGCTTTTGTTTTTAGTTACCGTATTTCCAGTACTGTAGCGACCTTCCCTGCTGCCATGAAGAGCGCGCTTGACACGAGATAACCTGCAGCTCTTCTTTTATGGTCTTGATACGCTGGTCAAACTGTGTGTGTAGGTGCGCAGTTGCACGTGCTACGACGTGTAGCATCAGGCACTTAATTGTCGGCCTCAAAGCTGGACAAAGACCAAGCACTTAGTCGCGAAGCAAGTTGCTGCCGCTTACCACAGCGATGATGAAATAGGACGGCTTGAAGTGTTTGCAACACGTCGTCGTACTTCCTAACATTCAAATCCATCCCTCCGTCATGATAATATAGCTATAGTACACATTTTTTTATAAACTTGGATCCCAAGCATATCAATTGTAGGAAGCCTTAACAACAAAAAGCGCATTCGCACCTCAGTTTTTGTACATGGCGTGTATTACATCACAGAGACGCATTAACGCGCATGATATACGGACGTTATGGCAGATTAGCGCGCGGCATCTTGCGACGACTGCATGGTCAAGGGACCGTTGCTAGAGCTTCTAGAAATAATTGCCCACGGGAAAAATTCAACGGAACACAAAAAGAACTAGGCGGTAAACGGCGCGTCGCTCTTTGAGAGCACTTAGGTACGCCACGGCTCCAGCGATCGAGGTTTGTAACAAGAGCGCAACGAGTGCTCGTGGCCGCGATCTTTTTTTTATTATTGTTACGGTTTCACGTCCCAAAGCGACTCAGACTATGAGGGACGCCGTAGCTCTGGAAATTTCGACCACCGGGGGTTCTTTAACCTGCACTGTCATTGCACAGTACACGCGGGGCTCTAGAATTTTGTCTCCATGGGTATTCGACCACCGCGGCCGGGGTTGAACCCGCGTCTTTCGGGTCAGCAGCCGAGCGCCATAACCGCTGAGCCACCGCGGCGGCTTCATGGCCATGATCTGCCGGTAAACAAATGAAAGCTCTTCTTTGCGGCCGGACTACGTGCTTGAGCAACACCACTGCAGGTCGGCTGAAAAAAATCTGCCTCAGCTATTTCATTATTCGAATGTTTCAATATGTTTATATCCAACTGACGCTACTGAAGAGTTAATAAATGCGCGAAATTTGCTCCTTACTTTCTTCGCACACAGCAGAAAATCTGGTCCGTGTCGTAATTTGAACCCAAACCACTTGTACAGTTTTGTGAAAAATCAGCGCAAAAGGCGAAAACTGTAAACTAGTTAGTGTTCGTGCACATGATACCTCGCATTCCATTTGGTCTTATTTGGTGTTAGGTCTTCGTGAACAGAAAAAAATCTGGTGATAATGCAAACCTGGCTCCCGCACGAATCTTAATGTCCTTGCAGATAGCATGACGTAGCGTAGCCGTGAATCGGCATTTCTCCTTTGCCCCGAAGCGCAGCCGTGTTTACCCAATGCCGGGCATCGTTTTCATTTTCTCGACCGAACCAACAATTCGGGCCTAGGTCTTGGAGCTCCAAGATATGGCGGTACGCATCGCACATATTTATATGTATCGAAAATAAGATGCTGGGAGAACCTCATAGCTGGTTAAGAAATGGTAGACGCTTAGATGGTAGCCTGTTAGTGCTTACTCAATATATATAAATAGGGGGAGAAGAGACATCTGTGTTTTGACTCCTTGGACATCACCGGTGCATATGCAAGCGTAAATAGGGAATTCCTGCGGAACATACTTCACAATGAAGGTATTGTCCTTGAGATGATAGAATTACTAAAGGAAGTTTATTGAGGTAATAGAGTACAAATTGCATGGAAACGGATAAGGGGTGCGACAACTGTTTAGGTACTCAAACTATTAGGCAGGATTGCCACCTCTGCTGTTCATGACTTATGTGATTAATATGAAAATTACGCTTCAATAAAGTAGTCTAGACAATATACCAACACCGATTTGTGGCGTAAGCAAGGTGCGATGGCACTGCTGTTGCCGGCTGGCAGTAAAAGTTGAGGTTACGCCCCATAGGAACTAGGAACTAGAAACACGTAAAAAAAAGTTTTCAAAGCAGTCTTCTGGTTTCACAGACCACCTATGATGTAAGAAATAATTTTTAGATGGTACCTCTAAATTGGTCAGATTAGTTAGATAAATATTATGATAAGAATTGACAAACGCTCAGACGGTCTGATGCAATGAACTGCGCAAGCAGAATGCGCTTCTAGGTTGACGTTTTTCTATTTAACACTTTTCCCTTTTGCCTTATCCAATGGCCTGAAAGTTGCAGCAATTTCGTTGCATTCCACACATTTCGCCTTATTTGGCGCTCCGCTTGGGATCAGCTCATGACGCACTCTGGCTGACATGACCCGCTGACTCACGCTCACTTTCAGAGCCACTTTCTCTTTCTCCGCACTGGCTGCTCACTTTGAGGCGTCGCTGCACCCGCAGCCCACGCCTTCTCGCCTATGCCGATGCGCATTTTCCGTCTCACTTCTCGTAGGGAGGCGGTTCTAGCCCTCGGCTCACTGCATGCGCTGGAGGTTTCACTCGCTGACCATGCTGAGACACACGCCGGCATTTTCACTCAATGACACTCATGCAGTTTACTCAATAAAACGAGCATGGTGGCACCCGCCCATTCATCCATCTATCATCCATCGTCTATTGCTGCCGGTGCCGCTTCAAACGGGGCTATTAATTAGCAAAGGCTGCAAAAAATGCGTAAAAAACTTGCACAGAACAATTAAGCTCCGCCTAAGGTCATGACGCGACAACGTTACTGGGTTAATGCATATAGTATGTCATACTCTACATTCGTCGATCCTTTACAGTCCTTGTGCCACTCTTGGCGCAGTGTGCAGAGGTTAAGGGATGCGCCGCTGCCCTGCGATGGCAGGCGCTGCCGTCGGTGGGGCTTGTGCCACAGTTCGCTCTTCCCGAGCAACTTCTCGCGGCCAACCAATAATTTAACTGCCATCTGCCCCAGTCGGCAGGTTGTGATGACGCCACTGGCTCACTTAACCTAGGTAGGCCAACTGCCACCTAGGCTGCTTCTGTGGGAATTTTTTCGTGGATTTTTCGCCGACGACGCCGGCTTTTCTGCGGCACAGGCTCTTTGACGCTATCGCATTAAAATCCCTGAAAATTCTCGGTTTCGTGACCTTGCGACATCGTGACAACCTGCCCACCACGCCAGGCGGCAGTTAAATTAATGCGGAAACAGGTTTATTGGCCCTAAAAGAACCAGGCACTGAACGGCTTTTGTGTGTCCGTCGTCGGTCGTTCCGGAGCCAAGCAGCAACGCGCGCTCATCGATAGCACTGCCACTTCCTCCTCGACACATCGTTGGTACAATTTCCCCCGGGGAGGAAAGGATCCGTACTGGCGACACAAGGCGTAGTACACATCACGGGGTCATGATAAGGCTTCAGACGACTGACGTCAACTGTTTCACGGCCACATCGGCGGAGATCGGAAGAGGGCGTGAGCGGTTTGACGACATAGTTCACCGGGGAAGCATGAGACACAACACGGCATGGTCCGGGATATCTGGCGAGGAGTTTGGATGACAGGCCAGGAGTGCCAGAAGGAACCCAGTGCCAAACAAGCGGGCCGGTAAGCAGGGTAACAAGGGTGTGACCAGAATCGCGGTGCTCTTTCTGTTGATTCTGGTCATCGGACGTGAGAGAGCGGGCTCGTTGGCGGCATTCCTCGCATACTTGGCCATTTCGGAGGCAGGACCGCAGTCTGTTGCATCAGGATGGTAGGGAAGAACTGTGTCAAGCATACTTCTTCCCATCCCTAAAGTAGAAAGAAAGAAGAAAAATTGGAGGATATTCTTAAGTTCCGCCTTAAAGGTATGAAGCGATAGCGTAATGGCTTAATACCCATATATGCAGAATTGTTCATTCTCTACTTTACATTCATAGATCCCTGGGAGTCTTCATACCCCTTCTGGTCCGCTCGTGCAGTGATTAAGCGATGCGCCACTGCTCTGTCATGGCAGGTCCTCCTAGCAGTGAGCTTTGAGTGGCCCCGGTTGCCCTTCCCGAGCGACCAATCATTGACTGCCACCTGCCACGGTAGGCAGTTTGCTCACTATCCGGTGGGCAGGTTGTGATGACGCTGCAAGGTCACGTGACCCAGTTGGCTCACCTGCCTCCTAGGTTGGTTGCTATCTGGGCACCACCAGCCAAAGTCATGCTCGTGATTTTTCGCTTACAACGGCGACGCCGGATTTTTTTAGTAACGGGGCCTTTAACGCTATAGCGTTAATACCGGTGGTGGACTGAACGGCGGTATTGTAGGCGTACGTGACGAACGGAAGTTCGGGACCGAGGTAAATGGTCAGCACGTCATCGAGCGTCCGGTTAAATCGTTCCGGGAGACCGTTGGTCTGAGGATCGTGCGCAGTGCAGGTTCTGTGAGCAATGCAGTGTTCTTCGCGAAGCGCCTGAACAACCTCTCATAAAAACACGTGGTCGCGTTCACTCAGGAGCTCACGAAGGTCGCCGTGGCGGAGAATGTAGAAAGCCACATCTCCAGTTGTGGCCGCCGGAAGTGCCGCCGCTTCTGCATAGCGCGTGAGACGTTCAATGGTGACGATAAACCCAGCGGTTCCGAGAACGTAAAGACGGCAGGGGCCCGTAGAAGTCTGTGCCCACGCGATGAAAGACACGGGCAGGGCAAGGTCATGTCTGCGACAGGCCAGAAAGGCGCTGCGGGTGGGGCTTGCGGCGTTAGACGTGAAGGCGTGAGTGAATGTACAGTCGTCCATTGACCTGTCTAGTGTGTTCAAACGGTACACCAGAGAGTACACTCGCGTCATTTACAAATAGAATCGGGTTCGAAAGAAGACCATATCATGCATGCGCATTCCCACTTATGCTATTTATCTCCTCTTGTCTTTAGAAGCTATATCGTGTCGGCCAGGTAGCGGCGACAGTTATAAATTCTCAACAGAATGCGCCGTTTGAGTGCTGTAAACAGGTGTGTGGACGACTGTACTTGCATAAAAGGGTGTACAGTACTAACGGATTGAAATAGGACACACGGAGCGCGTGGCCACGCGCCTCGAGTGTCCTATTTCAATCCGTGAGTACTGTACATTCCACGCGAGTGTAGCGCAGGGTCCGAAGTCTAGTGTAAGTTTTCAAAACACCGGCATGAGCAGTCTGGGGGTCGGCGCGGAACGACGTACAGAATTAAGCTCGTAAAGCTTGTAGGTGGCTAGGAGTGACGAGGAGCCATTTGTGACCGTCAGGCATGGGATTACGACGATAAAGGAGACCGTCGTGGAGAGTGAAGTGGCGGACTTAACGCTGAGGCGACAGAGAGGCTGCAGCCGTAAAGCGGACGGGCAGACGGCGCACAAGAGAAGTAATCGTGTGTCCCTATGTATGCTGTTCCACATCATGTTTGGTGGGCCCAACAATGACAGCACGGGGTCAGTGCAGGAAATGGTTGCAGCATCGGAAGGCAGCGGAGACCAGGACAGGGTGTCAGTGTCAGAATATGTGCGTCCGGAGCGGTAGACGACTCTAATTTCGTACTCCAGAAGCCGCAAAGCCCAACGGCCAAGGCAACCAGATGAATCCTTGGAGGACGACGGCCAGCATAAAGCGCGATGATGAGTGACTACGTCGAATGGGCGGCCGCAAAGGTATGGCCGAAATTTGGTTATTGCCCATATAATGGCCAATTTTTCTTTCTGTGACGGAGTACTTGATCATCTTGGAGTGGCACAGCGCGCGGCTTGCATAAGAGACAACGTACTCGTGGAATCCGGGTTTTCGCAGGGCGAGCACATCATCAGTGCCTACGCCGCTATTATACGTGTGTATCCCTGTCGGATCGTAAGGGTCGTAATGGCGAAGGATGGCGGGTGAAGTAAGGAGAGGACCAGAACGACAAAAAGCTCTTGACTTGAAGCCGCGTCAAAGGTTAACTGATGGTAGCAAAATTTCGTATGAAGCGCCGAAAATAGGAACATAGGCTAATGAAACTCCGCCGTTCTTTGAGCGTAGACGATTTCAGAAGGATCCGGAAGGATGCCGGCTTTGGATACGGCATGAGCGAGTATGGCCAGTTGGGGAACTCCAAAGTGGCATTTCTTCAAATTTCATAACAGTCCTGCGGTGGTGAAGAAGTTCAACATTTGGCGCAGGCGAGTCAGATGTGTAGAGAAGTCTGCCGAGCGCAGGGCGATGTCGTCGAGGTAGCAAGTACACGTCTTACACCGCAGGCCACGCAAGACGTTATCCATCATGTGTTCGAAAGTTTCGGAGACATTGCAACCCCAAATGACAGGACATTAAGTTGGTATAATCCGTCAGCCGTGACGAAAGATGATTTTTCACGGTCGCATTCGGACATGGGGTTTTGCCAATGCCCAGAACGCAAATCGAATGACACAAGAATCTCGCACCTTGTATGCGGTCGAGGGTGTCATCTAAGCGTGGCAAAGGATAGACGTCTTCCCGGGTTATTGCGTTCAGGCGGCGATAATCTACTCAGAATCTGTTGGAACCACCTTTCCTTCAAACCAGAACGGCCGGCAATTACCAGGGGCTAGCTGTTCGACTCCTGTGCACTCCCGCGCTCTAGCATGTCGACTTTCTCGGTGATGACGCGTCGCTCCATTGCTGACACGTGATATGGGCGCTGTCGCAGAGGTGCATGGGAGCCAGTATCGATGCTGTGGTTAACGACCGAGTGGAGAATGGCACGCATCAAACGACGAACGAAATCGGTGCAAAATGTCAAACAGCTGCTGACGGCACGTTTAATATAGACCTTGATCGATTGTGCTTTGCAGGGTGCCAGACGGCGGCCAGGGTGACAGGAGGACAGGAGTAAGCGTCGAGCGATGCAGAAAGAATAGTTTCGCGTTCGTTGACGATTTTCAGCAGTTCAGACGGTTCGACACACTCAACGCATTCACCATGAATGAGGGTCGCAGAAGATCGCGTGGGGCTGCTGACGGAGGTCACCTTGAGGACAGCGAAAGGAGGCGGCAGGTTCTTGTGGCGAAGGAATAGCTCCGAAGGAGTAAACAGTACAGATGTGTCGGATTGGTCACGTGGTGTCGCGCACATGAGGGATAAAAGGACAAAGGAGGTGGCAGAGAGTTAGACATAGTGCAAAAGATATACATTGGCCTGGTACTCGGGAGGAAGTTGTGTGTCTTGAGGTGTCTTCGGCACCAAATCATTCGGATTGCTCGGGAAGAGCAACCTGCTTCTCACAAGCCCCATCGGTGGCTTCACTTGCCACCGCAGGGCAGTGGCGCATTGCTTAACCACTGCACCATGCACTGTGGCAGGAATGGTATGAGCACTTCCAGCTATCTATGAATTTAGACTATGAAGTGACCAACTCCGCATGTTAAGTTTCGATGGAGGCGAAATGCTACAGGCCCGTTTATTGTGCGAAGTCAGTGCACGTTGATGAACTGCAGGTGGTGGAAATTTCCGGAGTCCTCCACTACGGCGTCCCTCATGGCCTGAGTCGCTTTGGGACGTTGAACCCCATAAACTAAACTGGACTAATTCCGCATATATGAGTATTAATGACGCTATCGCGTCTACCTTTCATTTCGTTTCATTTCCTTAAAGACCCCTTTCTGGGTATTACATAAAAGGTGGGTTGCATATCATTGGTGAAGATAATGATTTTTTGAATGTAAGGAGGAACACTCGTCGCAAACGTCGGTGGGCAGGTGATGGCAGCAATGACGTGGAGTAGGCCGTTCCAGATGATAGCTGTTCTGGGAAAAATGAGCCAGAAAACGTAGCGGTTCTAGTGAGCGGTCGAGCAACAAGAAATGAATGTGTGGTGCGGTGGGATATGCGTGAATGTGGTGCTAGGTATGGGAGATGAAATGAAATGAAATCTTTATTTGCCATCAAATACAGATGGGGGGATTATAGAAAAAAAGCTGTCCTTGGACAGCTTGACGGGTCCGCAATCCCTTATTTTGGCAGACTGGCGGCATCACGTAACATATTCTTGGTATGCAAACATATACATACATATTTAATATGATACAGACTTAGTACTCGTAAACGAACACAACAGAAAACAACGAAAAGAACAGAAAACAGCAGCAAGGCTAGATAACATTACATAGAAACCAAATACATCTGCCGGAGGTCCTTGTAGGTTGCCGTGAAAAGGTCAAAACGTACAGAATTATAATGATTCGAAAGCGTTGGTATTGTGTACTTAAGGCACTGTTTCCCGTAACTTGAACGTGACATTGGTACTGACCAATCCTCGAAGTGTCTTGTAAGGTAACTTGGAGTTCTGTCCTGTAATTGGGATAGGTTACGTGTATTGTTGATATTCCTGTGGATTTCTTGTTTATATACATGGCTTAAGCGATATCTATATAGATTGTGAGCTGGAATTACACCAGAGTTGCTAAAGAAAATTGAGGTGGAAGCAGTATAAGAAGCATTATATGTGTGTCGGAGATACTTTTTCTGTAACAGGTGGATGTGTTCTATATTAGTGGATGTTGTGTTTCCCCATACTAGTTGACAATAGTTCAAGTGTGACTGAAAGAGTGAATGATAAAGCAAACGTTTGATGCGTGTGGGAAGGATATACCTTAAACGACCTATTACACCAGTTTTTTTACTTATTTTGCTTAGAACATGCTTGACGTGATTATCCAAGGACATATTTGCGGAAAAGGTGACACCCAGACATTTGAAATTCTCGACTAAAGCGATGCATCGTGAGTTTATTATAATATCTTGATGCGGAGGTATGTGCTTGTTCTTCGGCCTGAATATAATCGCTTTTGTTTTGCTTTCATTTACCTTCATTGCATTTGCTCTCGACCATTCCTCTAAGGATTTGATTGCACTGTTACATTGTTCAACAAGAAGATTAATATCATTGCCAGCAAAAAAAAATACTAGTGTCATCTGCATAGATAGTATATTTTGCTTTAGGGTTAATAGTGACGATATCATTCAGATAGAGATTAAAAAGTAAAGGTCCTAAAATACTTCCCTGCGGCACTCCACAATTAACAGCTTTGGCTCTCGATGTAAAGGCACCTATTTTCACAACTTGAGTTCTATTTGATAGGTAGGATTTCATAAGAGCTAGTGCCTGTCCTCGAATTCCATACTTACTTAATTTTTCCAGCAAAATGTTATGGTTAACTAAATCGAAGCCCACGAAAATGCCAACAACTATTTCTTTGTTTTCAAACGCCGTTAATATATATTCTTTCTGCTCTAGCAACGCTAATTCAACTGATTTGTTTTTACGGAAACCGAACTGGTGTGGTGTTAACAGATTATGTTTTTCAATGAAATTTGCCATCCTCGAATACAAGACTTTTTCAAACAGCTTTGAAAACATCGGTAAAATAGATACCGGCCTGTAATTTCCCAGCTCAGATGATTAAGCGAACTGTGAAATATCTCATGGAACAGGAAAAGGCTAGCTCTATGACGACGAGTGCTTAGGTTCAAGAGTTCGGATTGAAGTTTTAATGTTGTTCCGCTGGTACTGGAAGAGTAGTCAGAGTGAATGAATCTTACAGCACTATTCTGCAAAGCTTCAAGGGACTTAGCTAGATAAGTTAGTTGCGGATGTCAGATAGATGCGTATTCTAGCCTAGACCGGATGAGCGACTTATAGGCGAGTAGCTTCCCGTGCGGTGGTACATGACGTAGGTGACGTTTCAGAAATCCAAGAGATCGGTTTTCCGATGACATGACATTAGTGATATGAGTGTGCCAGGAGAGATCACTTCTTAAGGTTACGCCAAGATATTTTCAAAAATGTACAAGTTTGATAGCAGAATTGAGGATTGCGTAGTTAAAAACCGGCAGCGGTGGAAGGAGGCATGTTTGCATTTGTTAACATTTAGCTTCATGAGCCATTGGTCACACCAGCGATGAATGTGATTAAGATCATTTTGAACAGCTACTTAATTGAATATGTTAGTTATTGTGCGATAGATAACGCAATTGTCGGCAAACATGCGAAATTTACATGTTAAATGCGTCTGTAAATCGTTAATATAGATTAGAAATGGCAGTGGACCAAGGACAGAGCCTTGTGGCACACCTGACGTTACAGCGAGGGAGGTAGAATTGTGGAAGAAACTGGGAGCGGTTTGTAAGAAATTTCTTGATTCAAGAAAGAATGTTAGGATGTAAATTTAGCTGCTCTAGCTTTAGAAGTAAATGTGCGTGAGGGACGGGGTCAAAGGCTTTTGCAAAATCCGAGAAAATGGCATCAGTTTGGATATTACGATCAAGATTACCATGCAGATCTTGAACGAAAAGTGCGCACTGGGTTTCGCAAGAAAAGCCCTTGCGGACGCCACGCTGTGAAAGATGAAAAGAACTGTTACTATCCAGATGGTTCATAATTTGGGAGTAAATTACATGTTCCATGATTTTACACGGGACACTCGTTAGAGAAATGGGGCGACCATTAAGAGGATGATTTGGTTTGTTGGGGTTTAATGTCCCAAAGCGACTCAGGCTATAAGGGACGCCCTAGTGAAAGGTTCCGGAAATTTCGTCCACCTGGGGTTCTTTAACGTGCACTGACATCGCACAGTACACGGGCCTCTAGAATTTCGCCTCCATCGAAATTCAGCCACCACGGCCGGGATTGAAACCGCGTCTTTCCGGTCAGCAGCAGAGCGCCATAACTACTGAGCCACCGCGGCGGGGCAATTAAGAGGAGATCGCTTGTCACCTGATTTGTGCAGGGAAACGACATTCCCCATTTTCCAGTCATCCGGTAAGCTTCCTCTAGCAAGGAATTGTGTGAACAACAATGACAGGTATTCAGCAGTGATGTACTTAGTGTTTTTTAACAGTTACGAGTTGATTTCTTCGATACCAGCTGATGACGAAAGCTTCGTATTTTCTATGAGAGTCAAAATGCTGTCATAACAGAAGGATAGACAGGATAAATGGGGGAAGTACAGTAGTAGGCGGTGAAAGTGGTAATGCGCCAGCTTATCGTTAAACACAGAAGAAAACGCAACGTTAAAAAATTCAGCACATTGAGCGCCACCCCTCGCTCAATGGGTCAGTGAGGGTAATAGCATCGGTTTGAGACGGATTTATTATTTGCCAGACTTTCTTGTGGTCGTTGTTAAGAATTTGCGGCCATTCAAGGTTAAAAGATAATTGATTGTTTAGCGTTTAGAATAGCAGTATAGTAGGCGTTTTTGGTTACGTAATTTTGATCCAAACGCAGGTGCGGGGGTTAATTTTGCCGTTCTAAAGAGGCGCTTCTTCTTGCTTTCTAACCGTTTAGATCAGTTTTTATGAACTATGGTTTCTAGTGTTTGGCCCAGATGGTCGTCTGAGGTACATATCTGTTAGTTAGCTCGGTGAACCTTTTGGTAAATATCAACCAGTTATTATTAACAGAATGACTGTGTAGTCAAGACTACCTTCGGCAGAAAGTGTGCACCTCATTGTTGATTGCATCATAATGGCCTCGATCATAAAGTCTGATAGTTTTGTTACGCATATGGCGCAGCTCAGGACCAAACTGAAAGGCGGCATGAATAACTTGGTGGTCGCTAATTTTGTTTAAGTTGGTTATAAATGCTAAACTTCCGGGATCAGCGGTTAGTACCAGATCTAAATTGTTTGAGGTACCGTGGGCTACATGTGTTCGCTGGGACACTAACTGGTGCAGGTTAAAGCATGAGCAAACGTCCAAAACTTCTTTAGATTCGGAAGCACTCGTCAGAGGCGTTTCGTTTTCCCAGCAGATACCGGGTATTTTAAATCTCCGAAGAAAGGAATTTTGCGCATTGACGCGTTTAGACTTGAGGTGAATCAATATGACATTAAGTTCGCTAGGAAAATGGATTACTTTTGGGAGGTCTGCACCAATCGCCTAGCACGGCGTTTATCGCTACGGTGCAACACATAAGCCATAGCATTTCCAGCCCTGAATTGATGTTAATACGGGAGCATAACTGTTGACCAACCGCAACAAGGACGCCTCCGCCTTGTGTACCTGTATGGTCATTGCGAAAAACTAAAATTTGGTAGGTCCAACAAAACTTCAGTGTCAGCAACGTCATCTGTAAGCAGCGTTTCGATTAGGGCAAGTACATTACTCCGGGATGATACTACGAGAATTGACAAAGGGGCCCGTTTCGGAAGGAAGCTTCGCATGTTAGAATAGATTACTGAAAAAAAAAGGTTTGATCGGTCGGCAGTGCACGGCGGTTTGCGGACAGTTGTCTGGTTTCGAGATTGCTACGTGATTTTCTTTACAGTACCTGGTGATTCATGATACACGCACCGTTTTGAATCCATGTTCAAAGTCTTGTAGAGTAGTTTATAACATCCAGACTTGTTTTTAGCAAATGCAAGATGCTTGCGGGCATTTCTGACTGTACGAGAAAAATCCTCGCCAACGTTGTAGCCTGTGGTCTTAAACTCCTTCCCATTCGAGAGAATGGCGTCTTTAGTTTTTGGAGAATTAAAATTTCCCAATTATTGGGCGAGGTCGTTCTTCAGTGTGCTGGCCGCGGTGGTGCGCGCGCACAGTGTGGTGAGGGTCAACTGTTACATGCAGTTTATCAGAACATGCAGCGACGGATAACGGCTTGTTCCGATTCAGCAAAAGTTTCAGAGGGGCTGGTGTCCGGGAGGTCATAGAATATCAAATTATTACTTCATGCGCGGTTTTCGGAATCGTTCATACGGGCTTCCATATCCCGAAAAATGCGAGATGTTTGGACGGTGCTAGTCTGTAATGCTTCTATTTCTGTTTTCAGGGTTAAAAGATCTTTGTGTTGGATTTCGAGGTCCGCCTCAGAAATGGTATTGTTGATAACTTTAATTAGCTTTCGAGAGATTTCGCAACCACCAGTATTTCTGCCTATCCAGCGGACAGTTTTTGCAACTCAGCAAGGATAGAGTCGGGTCCTGGATTTGTTTCAATATCACCTAATAACAATATCAGCGCACGAATAACACTAGCAAATTCGGAAACCAGGCAAATGCAGCACTGTGGGCTCGGCAGCTGCACCAAGAAATATTTATCGGATCTCTTTGCAAATAAGTTGGGGTAACTGACCTGCATTGTGAAGGCAAACTGGTTCGCGAACGATGTGATGGCTCAGCCGCAGAGCCCACCGCAGATTCCAATTTAAGGCGGAGCTTAAGTTTCCCCTCCAGTTTTTTGTTATTCCTCTTTAAAGTGGAGCATCAATGCATGATGCTATGCTCCAGCCATTGATGACATGAAAATTTATAGTTGTGCGTGGGAAGACCACGGTTTCACTGTGTAATCAGTATGAGTTCCATTAAGTGAAAATTCCTGCGTGTGTCTGTGCGAGCACGCCCAGTGAAGCTTCTAGCGCCTGCAGCGAGCCGAGCTTGAGAACCGCCCCTACGAGAGGCGAGAGGCAGAATCTGTATCGGAGGAGGCGGAGAGGCGGGCGCAGCGATGGCCCCCCAAGCGAGCGGCGTGTGAAGAAACAGGAAAAGGGGCGCTGAAAACAAGCGCTCGTCATTGGCTAATCCAACGTGGCACGCCAAGGCGAAGTGTGCATAATGCAAAAACTGTAAAAGCATAAAAAATCGTTAACGAGCCATATAAGCCAGCCAGAGTAAAGCGAAAATATCCTCGGTTGGTTTGGTTTGGTTTGGTTTATGGGGTTTAACGTCCCAAAGCGACTAAGGCTATGAGAGACGCCGTAGTGAAGGGCTCCGGAAATTTCGACCACCTGGGGTTCTTTAACGTGCACTGGCATCGCACAGTACACGGGCCTCTAATTTCTCCTCCAAAGAAATTCAACCGCCGCGGCCGGGATCGAACCCGCGTCTTTCGGGTCAGCAGCCGAGCACCGTAACCACTGAGCCACCGCGGCGGCCCTCTATAAGAAAATACCATTTATTTAGTCATTATGCGTTGGCTGTCTGCAATATGAGAAGAAAGTTTAATGAACAAAAAATGATCTAGGGGTCTTTCTCCGAGGCCCAAATGTACAGACTGGAGGTGATGACGGCAGGCAAGTGCACCGGCTCATCGAACAGACGAACAGACTGGCGAGACATTCACTGTTTAGTCAGGAACATACATATACCCACAAATAAAAACTCTTCAGCGGCCATACTTCGCGCTGCGTTGAGCTTTCACTGAACGCAAACAAACCAGTGCTTCACTCAAAAAATGACCGGGAAATTTTCGGACAGGAAGCCTATAGTTTAGACCAAAAACTGCCCGAAGGAGATGAAAGGAAAAGGCACGTGTAACAACACAGATAAAGCGCAGTGTCTGTCATTACATGCACCTTCTCGTCTCCTTCGCGCTGTTTCACTCCAAGCTTGAATGAACAAACTTTCATTGTAACCACGCTCCTCTGGAGCATTCTGCTCGAGTCGAGCGAGCTTGAAAATTACAACCCGTCCTATGTGGTTACAGGGAGTATGAAGGCTACGTGCCAGACGGCACGTCCAAAAGCCAAGCACAGCAATCTCGCTGCTATTACTATCTGTCTAATCGGGACAAAGCAAGAAGCGCACGCTTCACCATTGCCCAACCCCCACCGAACTCCACGCATGGCGTAGTGAATAAAGAATCCGACACCTAGCGCCAAGCGCTGCATGTAATCAGCTCGTACGCTGCGGGCTAGAAAAGACACGGCTGCGAGCATGAAAGGACGCACATGCGCACTGCGATATCGCCACAACAGAAGTGCAACGTCAGGCGGCGTGGCGATGCAGCTATACCTAATTTTGACCTACCATCGTGTGTCCCCATTTATTCTGCCGCCGGTGTTATACATGCGGCAGGTTTCCCACAACCCGGTGGGCAGATGGACCACATGCCACAAAAAAAGGCTTCAGACACGTACTCGATCCTTTGCCCAGAGTAACATAGCAACAAATTTTTGCTTATCAACAGTATAACGGAGCTTTTAGGCACCCTTAAAGACCTAAAGGTGTCAAAACATGAGGACAAGGGTCCACCTTACTTTACACAGATTCAGATCTTAAGGGCTGTCATAACAGCTGCGCGACGCGGCTAAGAAACAACCCACCGTTGCCGGGTCACTTTTCGCAAAAACGGTGCGTACGTATGCCCGAAATCAGAAAATGCGCCTAGTAGAGCTGCGCACTAAAGTGTCATCCTAAATGCACATTTCATTGCAGCGGATCATCTCAGCGTCTTTGAATTTTTCTTTTTTGAGTGGAGACATTGTTCAGAGTAACAAAACAACGCTGTGTCAGTGCTTGTACAATCAACCTTCCATATGGCAGTTGGCGAGGCCTCTTCCACTTTGTGCACGCAGATTAGGCTAGACAGAGACCTGGGCCTGTCAGCTCATAAATTCTGATGCACAGGGTCTTTTCTTGCTACACGCAGTCGGTGCCACAACCTTGTGGGAGATAACACAAGCAACGCTCCCTTTCCTGTCCGGCAAGCTCTTCGTATACGCCCTCGTCTGCGGCCTGATCCTCCTGTGCGCCACGGTGGTCCCGTTCGTGGTCGTACTTCTGACAAGGCGCGCTCCCGAAATATACATAGAGGAATGCTCCAGCAACGCCTGCGTCAGGGCGATGTCTTCGCTCTCGGCCTGGATTGATGAAGCCGTCGATCCGTGCCATGATTTCCACGGACATGTGTGTCGCAAATGGGACGCCATGACAGGCGGCCGTGTCAGCTACGTGGAGCACACCGTGCAGCAGATGGCACGGCATGTTAACGAAAGCCTGCACGACGTGGACGACTTTGGCACCACGTCTACTCAGGCCCACACAGTTGCTAAGTTCTACCGGCTCTGCATGAATTTTGTAGCAGCTACGGATCACTCACTTAATACCTCTCAAATTATGCGGTCTGTCGGCGACAGGTACGACGACGTCCTGAGCCTGAGAAGCTACGCGGACGTTGTAACACTCCTCATTCACCTGTCTTTTTCTCGGGGCTTCCATACCGTGTTTGGCCTGAAGTTGGTGCGTCGTGAAAGAGTAACCAATCTCTGCGTGTTTCCTTGGAAGACGCTGGCCGAGAAGGTGAGTCCCTACTCGGCGGCAGCGTGGCAGGCCTACCTCAGGAAGTTTGTGGCGGAAGCCAACGAACTGCATCCTTCCGGACGGTTTGGATTCGACCGCTTAAAACAGATTGATGAAAAGATGCATCAGCTGCTGATGCCAGCAGAGAAACACGCCATATCGGAGGAGCAGAGCAACCTCGCCGGTCTAGAGCTTTTTGGCGATGTCGCAGGGTCGGACACGTGGCTCACTGCGCTAAATTCCTACTTGCCTGTAGATGAACGACTTAGCAACCAATCGAAGGTCTGGATCACAGATTACGGGTCGGTGAGGAACGTGCTTGAGTTTCTGCGTAGTCTAGCAGACTACGGGGTCACATACCTCTACCTGAGCTTGTTGCTAGATATCCTCCGTTTTGACTACCTCCGCGCGCTTAAAGACCCAAGCGCCGTTGACCTGGTCAGGGAGTGTCTTCAGGCAAGCCAGGATGCCATGTGGTATACCAGAAACGTCGTCACAACTAACTTATTTCGAGGGGGCCACGGAGCAGACAAAACGGACAACTCAGGCAACGTTTTCCGCTGGGTCATCGAAGCCGCTTCCAGCGCGACTGCCCGGCTGAACTGGATGTCTGCCGAGATGCACACCAAAGCAGACAGAGCACTTTCAACGGCTGCAGTGCGCGCTTACGACTGGCACACATCAAACACCACATACGCCGTCACGAGCAGCACCGCAGAAAATCTCACGTTTGGCGCGCGCCTTATCGATTTTCCATTGATCTACATCCGCCTGAGGGAGGAACAACATAGGGCTTTCCTCGGCAGCCAAGGCGCTGACAGTGATGCCGACGGCAGGCTTCATGTCTTCGAGGTAGTCCCCGAATACGATGCCAGAGGCAACTTTCTCATCCTGCCTACTTCATTGCGCGTCGAACCAGTTACCTACGCAAAGGAAGTCCCTTTCGAGCTTACCGCCGGCACGCTTGGAGCTCTTATCGCGAGGGAGTTGCACAGATCTGTCTTGCTAAACCAAAAGTCAGCTGAGTGGGGTCTTGTGCAGCTAGCTGTTTTGACTAAGTTCCAAGAATGCGCACGGAGCCTAGCCCGGTCTTCGCTGAACATTTCACTTCCGGTGCCCAAGAACCCGGCCGAAAAGCTTGCCCCGAAGACACTGGTGCACATCTACTGGATGCTGGCTGCAAACACAGCACACGAGGCCCTCCGCTTAGCATTGGAGGACTTCACACATGCAGTTAACTGGGCAAAGTATTGGAAGCAGGTGCAAAAAAGCTTCTTCAGGCGCTTTTGCCTCATTATGTGCGGCTCGATAGAAGAAACGGACGTCACCGAGAAGCACGATGATCTGCCAAGACTTCTGTGTGGTTTGCCCATGGCGAACATGCCACAGTTTTCAGAGGCTTTTGACTGCCGGGATAGAAATGCTGCTCAGACAAAGCCGGCTTGCATCATTGGGTGAAGGAAACTCTTCACCGTCATCTACTCATCTCATCGAAGAGTATTGACTGTTCCCTGCCTTCTGAGTTGCGGCTATCACACTTTTTCCCTATTAAGCCAACGGAATTCACTGGGCACTTATTTTTTGACACAATTGACACTGATAGCGCGGACATCGTTTTTATCATGTATGTGCAATGTTTAACCAGTTTCATACCAGATTTGGATAAAGCAATAGTTGAGCACTTAATGAAGTGCGGCATATAAGCCGTATATGTACCACATTGTGCGGGTTTGTGCCTTCCGAGACAGCAGGTGCTGATAAAAGTGCCCCTCTGAAATCTGCAGCGATGATCCTAACGGCGTATCTTGCACAGTGTAGCGAATACCGCTGGAAGGACGCAGATGTTATGTGCTGCACAAACCGAATGATCGGCTGTTGTTCAACGGACCGGCATCTTTGAATTCTGCAGTGAAGTGTGTGTTCTTTCGTGCTCATCTCTTTGCGCTGCAGCCTAGTATTAAATCTTTACGTTTGCTTCTGCACTGCGGCCCGTGTGTCTGTACACCGGAATTAAACCTACTACAGTGTTCTTTTATCGCGATGACGAGACCGCCAGAGACATTTCCTCTGGCATGCTATATTTTAAAAAACCCCGCTATAACTGTGCGTGGGCGTGGGCGTGGGCGTGCGTGTGTGTGTGTGTGTGTGTGTGTGTGTGTGTGTGTGTGTGTGTGTGTGTGTGTGTGTGTGTGTGTGTGTGTGTGTGTGTGTGTGTGTGTGTGTGTGTGCGTGTGCGTGTGCGTGTGCATGCGTGTGCGTGCGTGTGCGTGCGTGTGCGTGTGCGTGTGCGTGTGTGTGTGAGAGAGAGAGAGAAAGATAGGCAGGAAGCTAGTTCGACCTTTCTCTCTTCGTTAAGTGAGCTGGCTGTGTTCCCTCACATGGACGATTTGTTGGAAATATATTTGTTTATTCAAGCAAACATTTCGTTCGGAGCTCATTGTTCTCTCTGTGTGTTCCACCTACCTTTTCTGGGTGTGTGTGCGCTACGTCATCCACCGTAAACCCCACCATCTCGGCCAGCCAGCCCTCCTTGCAATAAGCATTGTGCGTTAAATACAGCACATGAGTGCATGAGACGCAAGGAAAAACTTAACCTGGAGGCAAATCCAGACTAACTCGCCCAAAATCATAAGCATTTTTCATCGCACATTCCTGGCAAAATTTAGTCAATGCCGCCATTCGGGAGCGGATCTGTAGCACTACTTATGAGCTTGCGCAGTACCAACGCCAGTTCCTCCTCCCCCCCACTGCACGCCCAATTCCTCTCATACCTCATCCTCTTGTGAGAGGTCCTGCGAGCCGCAGAACTAGAGAGCCAGATCGTCCTGCTTTTCCACAGCGGCCTCCAGAAGGCTTCTAGACTAGGACGCCCTTCTGCAGGTGACATCATTTTGTCTTTCTACCGCTAAAATTTCTCACTGCTTCCCGACTATCAACTATGCGACACCATTGATGTCTTGCTGTACAAGCATTACCGCCTTTCGTTATCCATTCAAAGGTAAGTGTACGAGTGGCACGTATCCTGCTGTATTATTTATTGTGTTGCTCTAAAGTTGACTCAAGTTTTTTGAATGCGCAGTTGATGAGCGTGGTTCCTCCGGGTTAATTTACTGTTGTATCTAAAGTTGCATACATCATACTCCAACACATATTAGTAATGTCTCAGAAATGCTAGAAGAAAGGACATTAAAACCATGTATGGACGTTTGACAAAAATGAAAAAAATTTTCACAGGCACTTAAGACTGCTTACGTGTGGGAATACGAAAACAATATTGTCCCTGGGTGCATTGTCACCCACCCTAACATGCGCACGGGTGTGTATGACACCGCCCGGAACGCTGTACGATTAATGGTTTCATCAAAATTTTGATATGAAAATTGGTCTCTGATGAAAGAAAATGGCGCAGTAATTGTCTCGCATCTCGGTGGACACCTCAACCGCGCCTTAAGGGAGGGGTAAAGAGTCTGTAAAGGCATAGAAATGAAGGTGCATATGCCGTCGATTTTAATCCCTGTCGTAAGCTAGCCTTCAACTTGACTAGCGCATGTAAGCTATATGGGGGGGGGGTGTTGGACTATTCGGTTAAAAAAATGATAAAAGTACGCCGAATGCACTTTTCAACATTCGGTCTTAACCAAAAAAAGTTCTGTATTTTTAGCTTGCAGGGCACAGCTAGCTTACTTCTGAATGCGAGTGAAACTAACTTAAAGTTGAAAATTAGGGGCGTGGTGAGATGATGGTATTGCAGGATAAGCAGAGCAGTTTATGCTATTTGAGGTATTGCCCCGCTAGTTTTCACTCCTCTGCTGACCGGCAAGTACCTTTTCGCTGTCATCTAGTTTAGCACTCTTTCTCCACTACCAGCTGCATGTAAGACACTGACACGATTCCGCGCATGGGCGTCACGAAAAAGTAGTTCTGGCTACCGTGACGGCCCATCAGCCATTCCAACGCGGCCATCACCACGAAGTCCACTCGACGTCTCGCCCTCGCTCTGAACCCAGTGCGACAACGTACGGAAAACATGTCGGCCTTGTTCTTAGAAGTAAACTTTCACTTCAGTTTGTCTGCCCGCGATCCTATTTAACCTTAGTTCCTCTCTTAATGACGATAGAAATTTTTTCTACTAGCACAACTCCAAGTACTATCAATTGCACATTAATTATTTGTAAACAAATTGTTGAGGATGGCAAAAATACCGAGATAAACTCTAAATTACCTTTTACCACATAGAACTGCTACATTAAGTAACCGAAAAAATCAGTATTTCATTCGTAGAAAATAATATTCGCTGAACTAAGACCGAAAGTAGCCACCTGAAATGTGTACCGAAAAAAAGTCCGCCAGTTTTCAAAAAATAAAAACCGAATAGTCCAAACCCAAGTCTAAGCACGCGCCTTCCCACCCGCCGCTGCAGCTCAGGGGTTATAGCGCCCGGCTACTGAGCAGGAGTACCGGGGTTCGAACCCGGCCAAGAAACGCAAAACGCACCTGCGTGCTTTGCGATGTCAGTGTACGTTAAAGATCCTGCTCTAAATTATTCCAATTGCATTGGATTGTAAAACATTAATTATTGCGTCGAGATCAGGTTGCAGGAGACACGTACCAGATGGCCGCTAGCCCATGGCTGGCGGCGACCTCATTGGCCCGCTCGATTGCCCGTACTTGAACCTTGGGGCCCGAGCTGACCATCATGGCCTCGCACCGCTCGGGAGAAAGGAACTGTATCAACTCCGCCGGGGGCGGATCAATTCCGCAGTTCCACAGAATGTGGTTGTATGTGGCCCTCTCGCCACATTTATGGCAGTTTGGGTCGTACTGGCCAAGGTACAGTCGGGGACAAAAGTCTCCGGACCACGTGTTCCTCAAACGAAGCTTATAGTGCTACTATCAGACAGCGGCTGGAGACCGCACTTGTTGAGATGAATGAACAAAAATTTAACTTTTACCTCCACAACTGTGGTCTCCAGCCGCCGACTAATAGCAAAGCTATCGGCTTCGTTAGAGGGACACGTGGTCCGGAGACTTTTGTCCCCGACTGTACATGAGGGCAAGCACTGCCGGATTCAGAAGGGAGCGTGTTTGCAGTCGGTGCCAGGTAACTTCCTGCGATTTCGTCAACGATTTGTGGGGAGGGGGCTCCGTGCGCCTCTCCGGCCTAAAGTGATGGGTGATGTCATGAAATGAGATTAACCCGTCATCCTTCGTGAAATTCGGGTCGGAGGGCGCGCTCACTGCCCGGTCGACGAAACGTCGGGCCTGCGCGTGAGCCGCCTCGTTCCCCGGATTAGACGAGTGGGCCGGGACCCAGATCAATTCAACTTCTCTAATCGGAAGGGGGGTGTTTTGAAGGATGCGGAGTGAGGTAGATGTGATACGGCCCCTCGCGAAATTGCGAATGGCTGTTTTGGAGTCGCTGAATATAATATCAGCAGGCGTGTTCGCTATAGCTAAGGCTATTGCGAAGCCCTCCACTTCTTTCTTCTCTCACTCCCGCTTTCCTCCCTCCCCTCACAACGCGGTTGAGGTGTCCACCGAGAAGTGAGTTACTGCGTGATCTCCTCTCCTTAAAAATTTCCTCTCCCGATTTCTTCTCCTTAAAAAGCGCCACAAAAAACTTATTCGAGCTAAGCTTACCGGGCGCATTATTCAGCGAAAGCTAGTTGGAATTAGCGGTACTTCCGGCAGGTAAGGTCGGTCTGGCGCAGGCATGCAGCGAGGACGGTAGCACAGGCACAAGCATATTTACAGACATTTTATGCGCGCGACGAGATAACCCGACACACAAATAGAAGGCGGGAGTGGAAGAGGAAAGAGGTGCCTTAATGGAGGCTCTGGAATAATTTCGACCGCCTGGAGATCTTTAACGTGCAGGGGCCCGGCACACGGGCGCCCTTTGCGTCTCTCCGAACTGGGCAGTCGCCTGTGAAACGTCGAAGTGAGCTTGCCACTCCAGACCTCTCGGCCGCTAATGTGAATAAACTTTCGCTGATTAATGCGTTGATTTCGTAAGCTTAGATCCAATTTTTTTATGGAGGGAAGTGCGCCACTAGAGCACTCTACACGACGCTGGCACACGCCCTACATTGTTCTTTGGAGTGTTTTCGGCAACGTGTTGCCGCGTTGCAGGAAATTTTAATGCTGGAGTGCATTTAACGTCTTCCGGCTACTGTTTCGCCTGTCCTTGTCCGCAATTTTTTTTTTCGTCCATCCGTCCGTATACGTCCACACCACAAGGAAACTTGTGATGTGGACCATGCAAATGCAATGCAATATGGACCACTGACCATGCAATTCTTCAGCAGGATCTTGAATGCGTAACTAACTGGTGCACATCATGGCAAATCACACTTAATACTGACAACTGTCAAATCATTACAGTTAGCCAGAAGCATTCAAACTCCCTATTCACTTATTTCCTTAACAGTGTCACGCTATCCCGCACGTCTTCCTATAAATACCTCGGCGTTTATCTGACTTCAAATCTATCTTGGGCGGAGCATATTCAAAACATAACTCCCAAAGCATCGCGCACGCTTGGCTACCTGAAGAGAAATCTTCATAGCGCACCTGTTTCTACCCGCAAGCTACCATACTTAACATTTGTCCGTCCCCAACTTGAATATGCATCAGCTATCTGGTCACATCAGGCTTACTTAATTCATTCCCTCGAAGCAATTCAGAACCGTGCAGCGCGTTTTATTTCTCCACGACTGCAACCATCATTCCAGCGTAACAAGCATCAAGTTATCTTTATCGCTAATAAGTTTACAGACGCGCAGGGATATCGCACTTCTTTGCTTACTACAGAAACTAATATACAGTCGTCACACGTCCACACTGCCACTTACACGCCCAATGCGCACTTCACGTTGCCTACATAATAATCTTAGCATCCAACGTCTATTCGGCCGAACACTCGCGTCTAATTCTTCTGCTTTGCCACGTGCTATCAGGTGTTGGCATGGTCTTCCGGATTGCATTGCTACCATACGTGACCCACTAATGTTCAAAAACGGATTGACTATCTTTATGCATCCATGATATAGTACATAAATTGTCTTCGTATGTGTAGTTGAATCCATGCAGTGCCGCTATTCGTTTGCCGTTTTTTTCTTCTGTGGTAGTATAATACGGTTTTCTTTCAAGTTCGTTTTAATAGTTGTTTGCAGTCCAATGTATTTAATATTGTTTACTTTTATGCTTTTCCACTTTGTACCATCTTTTGTCTGCTAAATATTGTAACCCCTCCCCTCACACAATTTTCCAAGTGTGGAACCTGTGAGGTATATGTATAAATACAAAAATAAATAAATAAAATAAAAAGGGTAATCCCTCTTTGCCCTAAAAATGGAGAGGGGGATATTACTGTTCACCTAATACCTGTGAACCATGGCAGGTGGAAGGAGGGAGGGAAATCCCCCTACAAGCAGCCTGTCACTGCTTGGACACTCTCAGAACAATTTCCCTCACGATGTTCTTGGGCAAGCTTTACGAACCAGTGATCCAGACATCGCTTCAGTAGGAGGATCCAGGGCCTGCCTTCGGAGGTTGGAACATTAGAGAGCGGCCTCATGACGACAGCCGCTCCTCCTCCTCTACAAACCGCCGCTGCCGCGCCATCTCACTATACCTTGTAGACTCCGCGGATTCCCAAGACGTTCCGTGGGGAACTTTTTGAGGATGTGGAGGACTGGTTCCTTCACTTTGAACGCGTAGCTGCGTTTAACCAATGGGACGACGCAGCCAAACTCCGGAACGTTTACTTCAGCCTCGAAGATGGTTCCCGCACCTGGTTTGAAAACCGAGAGGACGTTTTAATCTCTTGGCATGAATTCTGTCGTCGGGTGTTGGAGGCCTACACCAGTGTAGATCGTCGAGAACGAACTGAGCGTGCACTACAATCTCGCATCCAGCTGCCGAACGAAAGTGTTCAGATGTACGTCGAGGACATGACGCGCCTCTTCAGGAGAGCTGTTCCGGCCATGTCCGAAGAAATGAAACCCCGGCATTTGATGCGTGGCGTCAAAGAACAGCTTTTCGCAGGCCTCGTGCGCAGCCCACCATCGACCGTTGCTGCATTCCTTACAGAGGCCACAACGATGGAAAAGGTGTTGCAACAACGTTCTGCGACTTACAACCGGCCCGTGCATGCTGCTGCTTTCACCGCATTGTTTGCTACCTCCGGAAGCCACCCTGACGACCTGCGCGAACTGATTCGCACCATCGTGTGTGACAAGGTCCTGAAATTTTGCAGCCCTTCGCAGCCAGCGCTAGGTTCGATTTCTGCTCTTGTTCGCGAGGAGGTGCAACCCCAGGCAGCACGCCAAGATTGTACCAACAATGGCTCATTATTGGAATACAGTGGCATCAATATTGGACTGGCATTGGCATAGGAGCACATTACTACATTTTCCAACCTTGGCCCATACTTCATACCAAGATTGTCCCATTGTTCAGCCATTGTGGCACTGCCAGCATGGGCATATCACTGGCCTTTCCACTCAAACTTCATTGGTCCTGCAAGTATCAGTCCAATGTTCAACCATGCTGGTACTACCACTATGTACTGAACATCAGCTATTCCATTGATGTCCCATTGTTGATGCCAATATTAGTCCCATGGATAGCCATTCTGGCCCTACCAATATGTACTGAAATAACCCACTGTTGATGCCAAGATTGTTACGTTCAGCCATTTGGCACTGTCAATGCAGACTAAGCACAGGCTTTTCCATTCATGACAGTGCATACAACCTGTCACATCAGTGGCTTAAAGATTGGCATGCCACTGCCCTTTTCTGTTTATGACTCGCCAGTAAAGCCTATGTTAATTTTTATCTTCAGTGGCCAACATTAATGCAAATGTTCACTCGTAAGCAACCATGCAAATATTCATAAAATGAGACAAGCAAAGTATTCATGAAAACATTTATTTTATGAAAAAGTCCAAATAGAATTAATCGTTAGGGGCCGGGAAGGGTGGTGCCAGGGGCTGTGGGATGGGTGGTGGCAGGGGCTGTAGGGAGGGAGGGCCCTCAGGAAGTGGAAGAGGCCAGGGGATTGGGAGGCACACATGCGAGCACAGTGCAGGGGGCTGTCCCCGCAATCGCAGGTGGCGTGCTTGGTTGGAGGGGGGAGAAGACTTCGGCAAGGCGTCTCTTCCTTCCATCACATGAACCGGGCAGCCAGCTGCAAATAAAACCTTGTGCCTCTGATGCGTCAAATGCAGTTTGTCGCAAATGGCATCTGCACAGGAAAAGTGAACAAAGAAAATAGACATTATTTCCAAGCACACAAAAATCATGGCCATCATTTTAGAAAATTGTAAGAAAATAAATTCCAGGATATGGCCAATGAGAAAGGCTGTACTGAAGGGCTCCTGATTAATTTTGGCCGCCTAGAGTTCTTAATTTAAGATGCACCGACATCGCTTAGCACACGTGCTTCTTTGCATTTAGCCTCCAGAGCAATGCAGCTACTATGGATGGTGTTTGACCCCTCACTTGGAATCAGTAGCTGAGCACCTGAGTCAGGAAGGACATCAGGTAAAAAATATAGTAAACAGATATATTATTACGTGCCTCATAATCAAGGCAACATACAAAACGTGGACACAACTAAACAATGAAGTAAAGAATCACTAGAGGGGCCTCAATCCATTGACACTGACTTGTCGTTGCGATTGACCACCTTGCACCTGCTAAGTGGCATCATAGATGCCCATAAATAGAAGGCAAGTGACTGCAGCTTCTATTACACACCGCAGGTTCGAAGGGCATTTTCAGCTCCAATAAGCTTTCCAAACAATTAAAATAAAACTGTGAAAGCATGTTGAATAAAGGGAACATGAAAAACTATTTACTAAAGCTAGAATTTGTTGCCATCATTAAATACTTGTAAATGAAATCAAAACATAGTTCTCTTTTCTATAAAAGGGAGATAACGCATCTGTCCAACTTCCATTTATGAACTGTGTTGCGCTTCAACTGTCATGCACAACAATGAATTTTAACCTGACTAACTCTTTAATGTCGCTTGCAAGGCATGGGCTTTGTCAAGTTGCGACGACAGTCCACCGCTGTGATATATCGCACCTTGCGGAAAAATTTTACACTTTAGTTCAAAAGGTGTACTGTCTTGTTCCCTTATTGCATCAGGCTTGTAGAAGAAATAGGGCTAGGGGTGGGACAAAGGGAGGGTCAAGGATAGGCAGAAGAACGAGGAAATGTTTGCCCTCGGGTGTAAAAGACACGACCAAATACGCGAGAAAGAGTAGAAAGATTTGGAAGGAAAAGAGAAAATAAGGAGAAAAGGACTAGTGTTGAAGTAAGTGAGTTAGGAAAGCTCAAGGGACAGGTGAGTCCCACTTGGGTGGGCGAGAAAAGGCTTAGGACACGAGGGAGGTGGTCAGGGAACACGAGTAAAAAACAAGTGAACACGAGAAGAAGAGTAGAAAGACTTGGAAGGAAGAGTGGAAATAAATAGAAAAGACTGGTGTTGAAGTAAATGACTTAAGAAAGTTTAAGTGACGTGGTGAGTCCCACGCGGAACGGCAAGGAAAAAAAGGCTTAGGACACGAGGGTGGAAGGAATAGGGCTACTGGTCGGACAAAGGGATAGTGGAAAAGAGAAGAACGATGAGAAGAAATGCGAGCGCTAGAAAACACAGTGAGCACGCGAAGAGTAGGAAGATTTGGAAGGAAAAGAGAAAATAGTGAGGGAAGACTAGATTTAAAGTGAGTGAGATCGGAAAAGGGCGAAATCAGGAGACGCGAATCACGTGGGCGGGCGGCGAAAGGCCTAAGAAAAGTGGCAAAAACTTACTTATGCGGCCGTCGGTCCAGGCTCCTGAACAGGCACGAGGATAACCACACCAGGTAGTTGGTATGGTGGAAGGGCCGAGGAACACTTGGTTAGGAGCGGTAATCCAAAACACAGGGCTACAGCGCACGGGGCACACACGATACAGGTAGGCACAGGATGGCGGAGGGCCGCAAGGGCCAGCGGCACACGCCGCGGCCTCGAGGCGCGCACGAACTCGACGGAGCGAGCGCCGCGCGCGACCGACCGCGTTGACTGCTAGGGCGAGACTGGCAGCGAAAACGAGGCAGCAAGGAACAGAGAAGCGAGCGACGCAGGTCCACTCCGTTCGAAGGCTCCGGGGAGACTGGAAAATCGCACGCGCAGTCCGTGCGGCGCCAAACGCGACCGCATCGCGATAGGTCATCGGTCGTATGACGTTTACGAAGAAGAGCTAATCAGAAGGCCGAAAATTTTGTTTATTTTTTTTGTGCTCCTCGTTGCTCTGCCCTCTCCCCCTGATTCACGCCGAAGGAACAGTCTTTTCGGAATACACCGAGGACCCGTCGAAATTGACCAAAGGGTGACCGTCAAAGTGACGGCTAGTTTTTACAGTGCAACTGTAAGAAAAGCGCATAAAACTAGGACGGCTGATAAGCTCCGTTTACATAAACGCGAGAGCAGCGCATCATGTCAACTTTCTCGTGCATCCCACTCACGTAAACAGGGAAAATGCGCCAGGAAAATGCATTAATCCCACAGGCAGGGCGCAGATCGGCAAGTGCAAGTCCTGTGCTGGGGTGAATAGAAACAGGTGCTCGTAGGGCGCCTAGATGTGCGTGCGCTTCTCTCGGCTCTCCCCTCCCACACATCGAGACACCCTAGTTTCGGGGCCCCCTCTTCCGCCCTGGGCGCCTACACAATACCCTCTCGGAAGGAAAACAAAGCAGACCACGCTCAAGTTGTGACCGGCTGCCCCCCCCCTACTTCCGCGTGGCGTATTCTCACATGCGAGCATGGCGTCTCCCCTCCGCGAGGAAATTTCGGGAAAAGAAAATCACCAACTAGCCCCGCCACTGGGAATTACGATGCGCTACTGCGGTATTTATGTAAACGCGGAGCTCTTCTTAGAGAGCCTTCGTTCTCGCCCAACTAATTCTTCAAGCTACAGGAGGGATAATGCCCGATTAATCTCCATATTTCAGAAAAAGCTTTCCAACATAGCTTCGCGACTTGGGAACGGGGATCAAGACTTTTCATTTTTGTTTATCTAACCCACCCTTTTTTTCCGCTCCTAGACTGCTCTCAATGTCGTAGGCAGCGTCGCGCTGCCTACGACACGAGGTCGAGCTGCCTATTGCAGGAAGCGATTGTAGAACTGGTGAGATACTGCCAGCTTCGAAATATGGCTGAGCCAACGCAGGGAAATACTGCCAACTTCTAGAAATGGCTTAGCCAAGGCGGGGAAAACGCCCGAGAAACTGGACCAATACTGCCAACTTATAAAAATGGCTGAGCCAAGAGAGGGAAAACGCCCGAGAAACTGGTCCAATACTGCCAACTTCTAAAAATGGCTGAGCCAAGGCGGGGAAAACGCCGGAGAAACTGGTCCAATACTGCCAACTTTTGAAAATGGCTGAGCCAAGGCGGGGAGAACATTGGCAACGCGGGGCCTTCATAGGACCGTTGTTTGCCAACTCAATTCCTACATTGGACCACTGTCATGTGCTGCTTGGGACAGGCGTTCAGAGCTCCTGCTGTCGAAACACCTCCTCTACCACGAGACTGCCACCGCCCCACCTATGCTGACATTGCGAGGCGCCCGGCTGCCGTTTTGCCAACACCGTTTGCGGTAACCTTTCCTGAGCCGCGGTCTTCCGTGCCACCAGTGCAGTATTTCGACGATCGCCGAGCGCGCTTGCGGAAGGCCGATGTCTGGCGCACACCTGACAACCGGCCACTCTGCTTTCACTGCGGAGAACCAAGACATCTCTACCGTCACTGCTCTTATCGGCGCCTCGGTCTGCAGGGCTTTCGAGCCGATTCGCCAGACCCCGGTTTGGCCATCGGCCCCCTGCCATTGAAGACTTCCTAGCGGAACAGCGAATTTCAGCCCGCGCGCCTCATCAGCCGCGCTCGTCGTCTCCGAGGCGCACTTCCCCGAACCCCACAGCTCCTCGCGAGCAGCACAGGGTCGCTCGCCCAGCCCTCGCCGGGAAAACTTAAACCAGCGACCTTCGGGGGCGAGGTCGCTGGGAGTCGCTGCGCTGAAGACCTCCCGTCGCCGCCGCTACGCTCCGACCGTGAACACACGGCGCCGTCATCCGCCTTAGACAGCCCCGTTTCTTTGGACATACGTGTTCTTCTCGACGGTCACAGAGTCGGTGCATTAGTGGACACAGGGGCCGACTATTCAATTATGATTGATAAATTGGCGGCTCTTCTGAAAAAAAGTTCTTACGCCTTGTTCTGTGGTGCATCTCCGTACAGCCGGCGGTCATCTCGTTACCCCAAAGAGTATTTGCACGGCTCGCGTCCAGATTCACGGATCTACGTTCGTCGTCAGTTGTGTAGTTCTGTGCAGTTGTTCCCAAAGGGGGAAAGGGCAAAGGCAAAGGGGGAAAGCGGCTGGTGAGGATCAGGTAACAGCAGATTTGTTGAAGGTCGGAGGAGAGATTGTGCTAGAAAAACTAGCCACCCTGTATACGCAATGCCTTGTGACCTCGAGAGTACCAGAAGCTTGGAAGAACACTAACATTATCTTAATTCATAAGAAAGGAGACGTCAAGGACTTGAAGAATTACAGACCGATCAGCTTACTGTCCGTTGCCTACAAGGTATTTACTAAGCTAATCGCTAATAGAGTCAGGACAACCTTGGGCTTCAGTCAACCAAATGATCAGGCAGGCTTTGGTAAAGGATACTCGACAATAGAGCACATCCACACTATCAATCAGGTGATAGAGGAATGCGCAGAATATAACCAACCCCTATATATAGCCTTCATTGATTACGAGAAGGCATTTGACTTAGAGGAAACCTCAGCTGTCATGCAGGCATTGCGGAATCAGGGTGTGGAAGGGTGTTATGTAAAAATATTGGAAGATATTTATAACGATTGCACAGCTACAATAGCTCTCCGTAAAGTCAGCAATAAAATTCCAATACGGAAAAGTGTCAGGCATGGAGACACGATCTCGCCAATGCTATTCACCGCCTGCTTGCAGAAGGGAATCGCTCATCTTGAATCACTAAATTACTTTTACCCGCACCAACATGGCTTTCGAAAGCTACTATCATGCGAAACACAGCTCGCCGAATTCACTCACGACATCCTTCAGTACATGGACAATCGCCTACAAATTGATGCCATATTTCTCGACTTTTCTAAGGCTTTCGACCGTGTTCCACATAACCATCTACTAGCTTTAACTTGCTTTACTTGAAATCCCGCAAACATTACTTATCTGGCTCGAGCACTTTCTGAAAGGGCGCGTGCAATTTACATTCGCCAACTGTTGCAGCTCATCGCATACTGACGTCACATCAGGTGTCCCGCAGGGCGCAGGATTATCACCGTTGTTATTCTTAATCTACATAAATGATGTCCCACCTAACACAAGAACCCAACTTCGACTTTTTGCGGATGTCTGCGTCGTTTATAACATCATCCATGCCCCTGAAGACACCATTAAGCTACAAAATGATATAGACACAATTGCATCATGGTCTGAAAAATGGCACATGCCACTTAACCTAGACAAATGCCAACTCGTGTTCTTTTCTCGTAAACGCCGCCGCGGTGGCTCAGTGGTTATGGTGCTCGGCTGCTGACCCGAAAGACGCGGGTTCGATCCCGGCCGCGGCGGTTGAATTTCTTTGGAGGAGAAATTCTAGAGGCCCGTGTACTGTGCGATGTCAGTGCACGTTAAAGAACCCCAGGTGGTCTAAATTTCCGGAGCCCTCCACTACGGCGTCTCTCATAGCCTTAGTCGCTTTGGGACGTTAAACCCCATAAACCAAACCAACCTTTTCTCGTAAACAAACCTCTATTAACTGCACATACCATATTAATTCAACTCCCGTTGCCCGAACTTCATCCTACAAATACCTTGGCGTTCACCTGACATCATCCTTATCATGGGTCACTCATATTAATTCAATATGCTCCCAGGCCTCACGCACCCTTGGTTATCTGCGACGGAACCTAACACAGCACCACCTGAAATCAGACAACTAGCTTATCAGACATACGTACGCCCAAAGCTTGAATACGCCTCATCCATCTGGCACCCTTTACAAGCATACCTTACAAATGAATTAGAAGCCGTTCAAAATCGAGCTGCGCGGTTTATCATGTCACAGTACTCCCGTGATAGTAATGTCACTGCACTAAAACGAGCCCTTTCTCTCCCAAGTCTCCAATCACGTCGCATTGTATTACGTCTATGCCTGCTTAATTCCTTTTTCTACCGCCCTATTAACAGGCATCCTTTGCTACAGCCGCCATCAAGAGTATCCCCTCGCCTAAATCACAGTCATCCCATAGCTCCCATGAAAGGCCGTACGTATATATGAATGATTCATTCTTTACAGATGCAATAGCCCGGTGGAATGCCCTGCCTGATAATATTGCTTCTTGCACAGATCGAGCAATTTTCCGCACTGAATTAGCGAGTCACCTGTGTCGTACGTGATGTATTCGGCTTTATCAAATAATCTGATCCTGTGTTAATGTCTCCTTTCATGTTTTTTTTGCTTTGTTTCGTTTCTTTGCTTTTTTGTTTTTGTTTTTGTTGAGCTGGTATCATATGTTGTTACACACTGTTCTTGCCCCCGCCTTATGTAATACCCACTGGCCCTTAAGGCTTCAATAAATGAAATGAAATGAAAGGTATTCCGGGGCCTGAAATGGGAACAGTTGGGGATAAGAATTAATGGAGAATACCTGAGTAATTTGCGATGCGCTGTTGACATTGCCTTACTAAGCCACTCAGGACATGAACTGCAAAAGAATGATCAATGAGTTAGACAGGCAGAGCAGAACGGTGGGGCTAAAAATTAACATGCAGAAAACCAAAGTAATGTTCAACAGTCTAGCAAGGAAACAGCAGTTCGCAATTGGTAGCGAGGTGCTTTAAGTAGTAAGAGAATATGTCTACTTAGGGTAGGTAGTGACCCCTGATCCGGATCATGAGAGGGAAATAACTAGAAGAATAAGAATGGGGTGGAGCACATATGGCAGGTTCTCTCAGATCATGAATGGCAGTTTACCAATATCCCTCAAGAGAAAAGTATACAACGGCTGTATTTTACCGGTACTCACCTATAGGGCAGAAACGTGGAAGCTAACAAAGAGGGTTCAGCATAAGTTAAAGACAACGCAGCGAGCTATGGAAAGAAAAATGATAGGTGTAACGTTAAGAGATCGGAAGAGGGCGGAGTGGGTGAGGGAACAAACGCGGGTAAATGACATCCTAGTTGGAATCCAGCGGAAGAAATGGGCTTGGGCAGGGCATGCAATGCGAAGGCACGATAACCGCTGGTCCTTAACAGTAACGGAGTGGATTTCAAGAGAAGGCAAACGTAGCAGGGGACGGCAGAAGGTTAGGTGGGCGGATGGAATTAAGTTTGCGGGGATACAGTGGCCGCAACTGGCAAAGGACAGGGTTAATTGGAGAGACATTTGAGAGGCCTTTGCCCTGCAGTGGTTGTAGTCAGGCTGATGATGATGATTTCAAGGAGAGGGCTGAGTCGGGCTGGTTGGTTCATGTTGAATGGTACGGCAAAACAGCGCTGACGGACGGGACGGAAGAAGATGAGACAAACACATGCGCTGACGCATACAACAGATGAGCGGAGGCAATAGGCGGAAAGGAAAGTGCCCGATGTACAAGAAATGAATTCAAGGAGAGGGCTGAGTCGGGCTGGTTGGTTCATGTTGAATGGTACGGTGCCGTACCATTCAACATGAACCAACCAGCCCGACTCAGCCCTCTCCTTGAATTCATTTCTTGTACATGGGGCACTTTCCTTTCCGCCTATTGCCTCCGCTCATCTGTTGTATGTGTCAGCGCATGTGTTTGTCTCATCTTCTTCCGTCCCGTCCGTCAGCGCTGTTTTGCCGTACCATTCAACATGAACCAACCAGCCCGACTCAGCCCTCTCCTTGAATTCATTTCTTGTACATCGGGCACTTTCCTTTCCGCCTATTGCCTCCGCTCATCTGTTGTATGTGTCAGCGCATGTGTTTGTCTCATCTTCTTCCGTCCCGTCCGTCAGCGCTGTTTTGCCGTACCATTCAACATGATGATGATCCAGACATGACACCGAAACTATACCGTGCACACGCGCCTGTTCCACCACACCATGATCGGCTTCTGCCCCGAACTGTCGGCCCAGGACACGTTCCTACATCTAAAGGAAGAAGTCCTGATCTAAATTCCGCGTGGAGGAGAGCACCTCATTGTGACCCTCGACCTAAAAGCAGCATTTGATAACATCGCTCACGAGGTCATTCGTTCTGTACTCAGTACCATAATTTGCTGGGAACGAACATTTCAGTACGTCAAAGGTTTCCTATCGGACAGGACCGCCACCATCGTAATCTGGACTACCCGCTCAGACCAGGTCAGCATCCACAACAAGAGCACCCCGCAGGTAGCCATTACTTCCCCTTGATATTCAACGTTACCACGCTCTCCGTGGCCGGGAAACTCAATATTCCCTCTGACATCGGTTTACACTGTATGCTGATTATATAACACTCTGGACAACCAAGGACTCCCTCACTGAGAAAGAAACCAAGGTACAGCTAGGCAGCCGCGACGGGTGGTTGAACATTTCACCCAACGTAACAGTGTGCGTTGTGCTCCAGCCGAATCCAAAATCATCCGAGTCCATGGACGACGTTACAAGCCCGAAAACTCGGTGGACATCTATATAGTCGGTCACAGAATCAGATGTGAGAGAGAGAATGTAATTTAAACAAAGGAAAGGTGGAGAGGCTGGCCGACGGTAAGATGAGCCTGACCTTCTACTCCACACTGAGGAATGGAAAAGGGAAAGTAAAAGAAGAGTTAGGGTGCGATTGGAGGGCCATGATGTTATAACTGCTATGAATTGCTTGGGGTTGTCTGGGTTATAGAGGAGACCACGCACACACCGGGTGGAACTCACCTCGTGTAGAGGACGTGCAGCACATGTCTTCCGCGTGTAGCATATGTCTTGGACACACACACTAGTTCTCGTTGCACACACACCGTGCACGGTTGCAGAGAAGAGCTTTTCACACTCTCATATCCCGGCGGAAACGCGTATGCACTCACACCACGCGCAATGCTGTAGAATAAGCAGAAAGTACACAAACACACGTCCGGGCACAAACGCGTATGCACATATGTGTGGTCTGCACTGTACACAGTGTAGGCGCGCACAGCACACGCAAGTGTCACAGACGGTAACCTAGGCCTATTGACATATAAACCTGAGGACAGCCTTCATTGCACACCAGCCGTCATTTAGTTTCGCCCTGGCGCCTAGGGTAGTTTCCTCAGGGAGAGGGCGACTGTCCGAGAGATTTCCAAGGCCCTCCTCACATCATTGTGATGAAATAATATGAATTGTCTCCGGTTGGTTGCAGCTCAAGCAATTCGGGCTAGCTTGAACTCCGATCTTGTGGAGGTAACTTTTGGTGTACGCAACGGCAAGCCGTAACCGACCGAACAAAGCTCCTTGACGTCCCATAACATTTGATGTTAGTTGACGTCCCGAACCAGCATCAAGCCCAGAGGACGGTTCTGCTGATGGCTCACATCGTTCCAGTGCATTTGGATCAGAACCTACATTCAGTGAGCCAGTAAGGCTGCTACGTCACTTCCTGAGAACGAGACTTGGATGGAAGCCCGATGAACATGAGCCAGCTTATCTTCCGCACCAACGCTCTCATTTCCCGCTTTACCGCAGAGGCTGGGTATTGTTGCGTTTGGGATGCCCCCCCCCCCCCCCTGCCTGGGTGGATTAAGGCAGCTCGCGCTCCCATCCTGCCTAAGTGGATTAAGGCAGCGAACTTCCAGGACCGAGAGACCACGGTGGCAGCGGCGAAAGTCAAAGACCGCCGAAGGCCGAAGATGCGGCGACGACGGCGGCGTCCCGTGGCCGAGTCGACCCTCGGGTCAACGGACAGAGTGGTGGTGTACTGAGTGAAAGACAGCAGTGCTTAATTACTGAGCCTCTACCCTCTCCCATCAACCGAGCTGCGAGAGAGCCCCATGGCCCAGCGCCGCCCCTGCCGTGGGCGGTATCAACAGTGTCCACAACTGTCCATCTGATTGGATGTCATTGTTCGTAGTTTATTCCCCAGTCAGGGGCACCCCCGCCACCAGACAATGCGTCCGGAAGATGAGCCGCTCCTACGCAGTTCGGCTGACAGGAGGTGCAAGAGGGGGCTCTCGTTCCACTCTTCTCCAGGCCTCTCTTCATCGGCTGTCGATGTCCCGCTCTCGGAATTTCTCTGGAAGGCGAGCCAAACGGAACCACAAACGCCAAGCCCCACGCAGCAAAAGCAAGTGCCGTCTGTAGCCCACTCGCCCCGCCAGACCAAAACCAAAGAAAACTGATTACTCGGACTTCCCTCTAAGTAAAAGCTTAAAGAAACAAAATTTTCCTGAACGAACACGAAGTGCGTAGCCGATGCACGGTTCAGGTGTTGGGACCTCTTCAAAGTGTTGTCATAATGCATGACACTTCTAAAAAACGGAGGGAAAATTAGAATTGGTCCAGAATCGGTCGGACAAATTGAAACGATTCTCGATGTCACCCGGGCAGGGAGGAACCAACCGAGAGTTCAGACCGAGGCTTTCAATTTTGCCCCAAAGCTACTTCCTATTCGCAACTACTACAGCTGCCAGTGTCGTCTTCCTTGCGTTCTGCATGGCAGCAGATAAGACGTAAATGTGCAAAACTTGCACAACAAACACTGCTAGAGTAATAACGTTGTGCAAAAGTAAATGCGGCAGAAAATTTGAGCATCTCTGGGAGCTCACGCCAGTTACCTAAGCTATGATGGCCAAAAATGGCCTCGCTCGTGCTTGAGTGTCAGCGGACACTAGCACGCAATAATCGGAGCAGTTTAAGTTCACGAGCCAAACCACGAAACGAGCCTAACAAAATTACGGCTCGAAGTAATCTCGCAGCACCCACGCCAGGGACTACGCCACATTCGCCCATGAGTTACTTCGCTGTACCTTCGTGCCTCAGCGGGCACTCTCACAATTCGCAGCGCAGCTAAACCTATATACAAGTGCCTGCTGCACGGCCATTCGCATCAAATCTCAACGAAATGATGCCGTCAAAGAACAAACGTCACAGGATAATCGCGGGTGCGACCAAACCTCACAGATGAAATCGTTCGCGCTACAAAGAACTGCGCCAAACAAAAGTTACTTAAAAGTAATAGTCGTGAAGGCTACATTACAACAATGAAAGCTAACGAAAAGTACAAAATTCACTCAGGCAAAGCTAAAACTTGGTTTGCCTCGACCTTTCTTTTTACAGTTGAGTAAATGGATACAAGGAAAAACAAACATTAAATACAAAAAGTGCTCAGTGCTGAAATGCACCTGGAAACAGTCTTGTGATTCAAAGAATTCACTGCTTCCTGTTCTTCAGCCGCGCCCTGCGCGGTCGCGGCCGGACGGACGCTCTACCAGCCGATGCTTCACAGAAGCTGAGGAGCTGATTAGTTCCGCCTGTGCTAGAGCGGCGCTTCCCCCTCTCTTGGTTCCCTGCATGGTGCGTCCCCCTCCGACTCGCGAGTCCTCTGTGGCGCTCTTTTGTGCGGCGACAGTGCATCCTTCTCCCTAGCTCGCCGCCCGTGTCACATGCCTTATAATCCCTTCTGCGGTCTCTCGATGGGGCAGGTGGTTTACGTCCAGACTGCGCATGATTAGTCGGCCGGGTTTTTCTGCAAAGCCTGCGAACTATTGAGCGCCGCGGGGGCAATTTCGAGAAATTACGCGGCCTCTTCAAATGCAGAAGCTTGACCCGCGCTTTTTGCTTTCTCGCAGAGGTGTTCCGATCAGCTGTCTTCACGCGTGGCCGTCTTCCGGAAACCTCGCCTGTTAACCTTCGCTGCCTGTCAAAAGCTCGCGTGCGGCCAACAGATGCTAAGCTGCCGGCCCTCGCCTTAGTCGACCCATCAGTTTTCAAAGGCTCATCGGTTTCGCCATTTTTCTCTCGCAGCAAAGCCACTTGAGCCTCGCACACAGTGCCAGGCGACGGCTCACCTGCACAACCGCTCGCTCCCGTGACCTCTGCTGAACACGATGGCTCGCTCTCCTGCGGTCCATATTTCGGCGCTGCACCTTCACTTTTCTGGGTTGCAGCAACCATCTGTGTGGCATCGCTTTTTAAAGCTAACGCTGCGCTCTTTCCTGGCGCTTCAAAGTTGCTGACAGATGACGCACACTTACGCCCATTCCCGAGAAATTTCCCCTCTGCGCCCTGGAAGTTATCGCTCACCCAGCGGCCGGCAGACGGAGCTTTTCTTACTTCGGTGTGGTTGCATACGGGCTCACTGCTTTGCGCTCGAGCTGCTTCTTCTGCTTCTACCAGCTTCTTCTGCAACAATGGCAACTACCTTTGGGCTAGAAGCGACCGTGTCTTTGTTTCTCGCGTTTCTGGCCAAACCATCCCTTGCGCCTGTTTTATGGCTGGCGGTGCTACCATCCCTTTCCTCTGCATTTAGACCTACACGTTCGGTCCCTGTTCCTGCGGAACTGGCAGTTATTTCTGAGCTCGCAGCTGCCCTGTCACTGCTCTCCTGAGCGACTGTTGTGTCCATAACTGACCAAGCGCGGTTTTCTGGCTGGCAGCTGACACTCTGATGGGAGCTGCCATCACTTCGACCTTTGGAGTCGACCTCTAAATTGATGCCGAAGAAGCGAAATAGGGCCCTTTTCGCTATTGCATAACTGTCGACCTCCTCGTCGGACAGGCGCGCTAATACACCGCCGACGTCACCAGGGAGAATGGCCACCAACATCATCTACCATTCACCCTGGTCAAACTCCTCCTCTGTGCAGATTAGTTCAAAATTCTCGAGGAAAGTTTTGAAGTTTTCACCTCTCCGGAAACGCCTCAAACGACCTCGAGCTCTACGCCAGTGAACTTAACGCGTGAGCTCCTGCAGCTCTCGTCTGCGCTGTTCCTCTAGCTGGGCCGCTAGCTGCGCCCGTCGCTCACACCTTGCCTCTCATTCTCTTTCTTTCTCCTCACGGAGCCTTCTTCTTTCCTGTTGACTCCTGAAGAAGTTCTCTTTCACTGAGAGCCCCTCTCAGTTACCATTTTTGTAAATAATGTAAATATTCTTGTATATTCTGGTATGCTAGTATGGGGTACGACCACCAAAGGGAATTATGAGAGAATATTAGTTCTGCAGAAGCGCGTACTTCGGATATTAGAGAATTACAAAGGTCAAGTAAGAAACTTGCCTACGCAACCACTTTTCTTCAAACATAATATCCTTCCAGTTAAAAAAGTGTACAATTTCCGGATAATGCAACTAATATACAAAAAACAGCTATATGCCGATAACGTCCAGCATGCCTCCATGAGATATGCAATCAGGAATCGTAAGAGAAAGGTACAGAAATACAGAACGAACTATGGCAAACAGGCTATGGACTATCAAATAGTTAGACTGCTTAACATACACGAATCTTATGTTGACTTCAGCCAACCATTCAGAGCCTTCAAACGAAATTATCGAGCATTCCTATTTTCCTCAAATACAATTTTAGAACCATAAACGCATTAAAAATACAGTAAACATCTTCTACATGGTTATCATGCATTTGCAACTATTATTCTAATTTTGTTCTTTTGTTTCCCTTTCGTACTGCTCTTTATTAGACTGTGATATACGCTAATACTCACTTCTGTTCAATTGTGTTATTAGAAACTTGCAGTTTGTACGCAACGTACGCAAGTTATGGCTTAGTTTCTTTTCATGTGTACATTGATGCCTATGTACCGTCATTCCTGCTCAAAACTTTTGAACTGCACTTTAGTTATATTGCTGCATTGTACTCTGTATTTCTAGTATTCATTGTGTTGTAATTGAAAAGCGTGAACATGTTATCCTATTGCAACCGCGTACATGCTTAAATTCAGAAAATGTGTGTCTGCTGCTGCAGGCTGTAACTGATGTGAGGGGGCTAAGGCCTCGTCAGGCTTCCAAGCCTTTAGCCTTACGCCACCCGCAGGGATTCATCTGTATTGTTTCCTACAAATAAAAAGCCAATTCAATTCAATAAAGTTCTTCTTTCCCTTGTTTTCTCTTCGTAACCCCGTCTCCCGCCTTCCTCGTCCCTTCTCCGGTCCGAGTGAGCGTGGTCGAGCCGGAGAAGGGACGAGGAAGGCGGGAGACGGGGTTACGAGGGTAAAATAAGGGAAAGAAGAACTTTATACAGAAATATTTACAATATTTACAAAAAGAGAGCAACTGAGAATGAATCTCAGTGGATGAGGACTTCGTTAACGGGAGTGCACACGAGTCTCAAAACAACTTCCCGTTAAATAGCCTTCGTATTCCCCAGATCCCTGACTGGGGAATAAACTACGAACAATGACATCCAATCAGATGGACAGTTGTGGACACTGTTGATACCGCCCACGGCAGGGGCGGCGCTGGGCCGTGGGGCTCTCTCGCAGCTCGGTTGATGGGAGAGGGTAGAGGCTCAGTAATTAAACACTGCTGTTTTTCACTCAGCACACCACCACTCTGTCCGTTGACTCGAGGGTCAACTCGGCCACGGGACGCCGCCATCGTCGCCGCATCTTCGGCCGTCGGCAGTCTTTGACCTTCGCCGCTGCCACCGTGGTCTCTCGGTCCTGGAAGTTCGCTGCCTTAATCCACTTAGGCAGGAGGGGAGCGCGAGCTGCCTTAATCCACCCAGGCAGGGGGGGCATCCCAAACCCAACAGTATCCACTGAAGGCTGATTGTATGGCCGCTGAGGCTCTGAGGGATAGTGAGGCGCCGGAACGCCTCAGCTAGTAAAAGTACAATTTGCCCGATTATCTACTCGCATGTGCGTGGTTTCATGTATGTTTTAGGATATGCAATGCGGGTCTTGAGTCGCCAAATATAGTGTAGTGGTTTGCGGCCTGCTGACCAGGGTAGCGGATGGCCCTTCGTACCAGGCAGGCATAGGTATGCCTTCTAGTTTGGTTGCCGTGGATGATGTTTTATGCATGAGCCTGAAGCGTTGGCTGAAGGCGCTGCCAGGCACTATAACCGCTGCTGCTGAAGAGGTGTTGTCACTGCTCCGTCGAGAAAATATTTTCTGAGTCACCATACTTGAAGGAGATATATGATAAGGCCAATTGCTTTAGTGCAACTGTCGCAATGTGCGACTTTTTTGGTACTCCTGGGATAGTGACATGCACGTCTGGATTTGAAGTTATTCATAAAGGCACCTCTGTAATCTGGTGGTGCATGTAGTTTGCATGCATCAAATTGCGCTGCGTCCTGATGGCTACGAATAGGTCGCAACAGGGCGCGCACTACTAACGCTGGCCAGGGTGCGGTGGTGATGCCTGCCTGGTCAGGTGTTGCAAACGCACCCGTAATGGCTCTGGTTGGAAATAAATACGGGCTGTGCAGACGCGAGCCTCACAAAATGTGCCGCATGTGGACGCCTTGAAGGGTAACCCAACCACACCTTTAAAGCACGAACCTGAGCTCTTTCCACTGTTCTCAGGGCAGGGCATATTATTATTTCCTTTTCGGTTGCCCCAACCTATTTTTTGTTCTCAGGGTAATCCCAAGTACACCTTTAAAGCACGAGCCTGAGAGCTTTCCACTGTTCTGAGGACAGTCCGTCTTACAGGGTAACCCCAAGCAAACCTTTAAAGCACGAGCCTGAGCGCTTTCCACTGTTGTCAGGAGAGTCCGTTTTACAGCATAATCCCAAGCACATCTTTAAGGCACGAGCCTGGGCGTTTTCCACTGTTCTCAGGACAGCCCATCTTACACGATAAACTTAAGCACGAGCCTGAGCGCTTTACACTGTTTTCAGGACAGTCCGCCTTACAAGATAATCCCAAGCACACCTTTAAAGCACGAGCCTGAGCGCTTTTCACTGTTCTCAGGACAGTCCGCCTTATAAGATAATCCCAAGCACACCTCTAAAGCATGAGCCTGGGCGCTTTACACTGTTCTCAGGACAGTCCGCCTTACATAAACTAATTGCATACAACGCTTTCGTACGATCGGTACTCGAATATGCGAACGTTGCATGGTTTCCGCATACTAAATATCTCATAGGAAAATTAGAAGCAATCCAAAGAAAGGCAGTAAGATTTATGTTTAATAAATACAGGCCTACTGACTCACCCACCGAACTACTCAAGACAGCCGGCATTCTCACTCTGGAAAATAGAGCTAAACTTGCACGACTAAAAATACTTTACCAGTTACTCCATAATCAGCTTAACCTTGATAAAACTAGGTACCTTATGGCCCCAGAGACAAGACCTACACGTCACAGACACTCAGAAACATTAAAAGAGCACACATTTCGTACTGACTGCCTGAAATACTCCTTTTTTCCACTCACAATACGAGAATGGAACACCCTTGACCACTCTATTACCCGCAGCACATCACTAGATATCTTCACTCAGTCAGTAGAAAATTATCTTCACTCGTAAACACACTTGAATTCTGAACCTTTGTTGACAACTTCCTTTTTTGCCTTGCTATTTTTCTTACCAGTGCTTGTTCGTTTCTAATGTCATATATATCCCATGTATTGTTTATGTTATCTTGTCTTGAACTAACTGTACAATCCGGCGATCCTATTGCTGTACCCGTGACTTTTATGTATTGAACCTTAATTAAGTGTGACACTGTAGTCGTTTATATTGCCCTTCAATCCTTCTTCTTGTTCACTCTTTGTGTCCATTATTCATGACGTTGTTGTAGTTTTTACTTTGATGTGCCTTGTTCCAGCGCCCTTCCTGTTAAAATCCCCAGTGGATTGACAGTATCTTTAAATAAAAAAAAAATAAGATAATCCCAAGCACACCTTTAAAGCACGAGCCTGAGCGCTTTACACTGTTCTCGGGACAGTCCGTCTTACACGATAATCCCAAGCACACCTTTAAATCACGAGCCTGGGCGCTTTCCACTGTTCTCAGGACAGACGGGCCCCAGGATTTGCCAGCTGTAAACTCTGTAATACTTGCGGAATTCTCCGTTTTTTCGGAGCAAAGAGACTTGCTTCGTCCAGGACAGGCGCGGTCCGTAGTGACACCTAAGCATGTATAGCGTTCCACGTATGGAATGGCTTGACCGTCAACTGTGACAGGGTACCACACCATCAACTTTCGTGTAATAGCTAAAATAACACTTTTAGTTGGCTGTAAGTCAAGCCTCTGTCTACGCAAGTATGCAGACAGAATTGCTACTGAACGCTGTAATCTCGCTTGCACTTGGGGACGCGTGACACTTCATGCAGATGTCTTCTGCGCACGCGGATATCGAAACTCTCTATGGTAGTTCTTTGAATAGGTCGAATAGTATACAAGATTAAATAATGTTGCACTAAGCACTCCTCCCTGAAGGGCGGCACGCGGGACACGATGATTTGTCGGGTCACCGATGTCACCATGTAGACTGCCCAGTTTCTCAGATAACTTGCAATCCATTGATGCAGACGTACGCTAATTACACATTTCTCGGGTGCGCCTAAAACTGCGTCGTGCTGAACACTGTCGAATGCGCCCTTGAAGTCGAGGAAGAGAGCAGCGGTTAGCCTGTGGCGACGTTTTTCGTGTTCTGCCGTCGACACCAGACCAATTACACTGTCGATAGAAGAGCGGCCTTTGCGAAATCCTCTCATTGCGTCTGGGTTTTTCCAGAAACCATTCTGGATGGGTTAATATCATGCGGTCCATTGTTTCGCCAATGCAACTTGTGAGGGCTACAGATCTGTAGAATGTCATGTCACGTGGCGATTTTCCTGCTTTGAGTAGAGCCACAATGCGGCTGCATTTCCATCGACGTGGAACACTGGCAGTGACCCTAAAGTAGTTAAACCAGGTTAAAAGAGTTTCCTCTTCCTTCGGCCCCATGTGGCGAAGCACACTGTAGGTAATTCCATCGGGTCCTGGGGAAGAACGATGTCTACGGGCAGAAAGCACTGCTTTGAGTTCGTGGAGCGCGAATGCAATGCCTAGACGGTCATCTACGGTCGTAGGAAGAGCACACCGATGCTGCGGGACTGCATCGATGTACTTCCAGCAGTCCGCAAGCAGAAATCCACCGGAACTTCGAGAGCTTCCCAGCGCTGAAAGAGTTGAAATACGCGGAAAGGGTGCTGCCGCTGGGAAAGGGACGGAAGTGCTCGGATGACACCCTAGATTAGTGAATTGGTAAATTGGTTTTGAGGAAAGGAAATGGCGCAGTATCTGTCTCACATACCTCGGCGGTCACCTGAACCGCGCCGTAAGGGAAGGGAGGAAGGAGGGAGTGAATGAAGAAAGAGAGGAAGGGGTGCCGTAGTGGATGTCTCCGGAATAACTTCGACAACCTGGGGATCTTTAGCACAGCACACGGGCGCCTTTTACGTTCCGCCTCCATAGAAACGCGGTCGCCGTGGTCGGGTTCGAACCCAGGTACTCCGGCTCGGTAGACGAGCGCCTTAACCACTGTGCCACCGCTGCGGGGGACGCGCCAGATTCATGAGAGTGGTTTGCGGGGGTCAAGCCCGCTGTAAAATGACCGCCATCGCTGTCTGCCGAGTTTTGCCAAATAGTGCTGACTTTTGTTCACGCCGCGATGTCCGGATGTCCGAGAGATCTTTCGTCCTGCGGTATTTTCTTTCTTTCTGCACGTGGCCGAATCGCACGTAGCTGTGCATAGAGCAAATTTACTGATGCTGCGGGATTTGGTGCAGAGGTGCTACGCGATGACTCTTGCATGCTGTAATCATGCGCTGCTCCACATCTGCAGCGGTAGTGAGGCACTTTCTTCTAAAACGCTACGGAAAGAGTTCCAGTCAGTTCAGCGTGCCTTGGCACATGGGAGGCGGTCAAACCAGTAAAGCTGTACGTTTCAATATCAACACACCATGCAAGTTGCGGATGATGAGAGACGCCTTGATACCAATGTCATGTCCAGGCAGCTGCTGCCAACAGTTCCGCAGAGAATGGTCGGCGTCCCGTCGTTGAGACCAAGGGCTGCATTATCCAAGAATGTGGGAATATCCCGACTACAAGCGTTCGTTACGGCGCTTCGCAACAATGGTGTTGCGCATTGAAATCTCTGGCTATAATATGGGCTGTGAAGTGCTGTCCAGAAGTGACTGCAGTCGTGTTGCGTCAAATCTACTTCCAGGTGGGATGTAGCCACCGAGAATGAATAAACAGCGCTAAAGACGAGGACGAAGAGCAAGCAAGAAGACAGCGCTTGTCTGCTATTCGTCCTCGTCTTTAGCGCTGTTTATTCATTATGGCATAGTATAACCTTGGGCTTGGATGTCCAGCCGCTTCGGATAGAAATTGCGCATATCCGAACAGGCGGAAAGGAGAGGCAATTTATTCGGCTCACATACCACGACCACCGGAAACCGGTAGTGGAATATCCTCTGCCTGAAGTCCGCTAGGCGGCTTCGCAGACCTCGAGCATTCCATTGAAATATTGCCGCTCGAAAAATTCTCTGAGTCATGGTGGTGATGACAGTAGAGCCATAATTGCTGCCTTCTATGGAGGGGTGGCAAGGACCGGCTGCACAGCGTCTAAAATTTGGACAGATGCTCTAGCTACGGGCGTGCCTGCAATGGTTAGTCGTAGTGCGCCTATCAGTTGTTTAAGCATAATCCTGATTTGGTTTTCGGTGGTAGACACAACCGGCGGACGCATTGGCGAACGCGCCTCAGAGATTACAGTGTGCGTTGGCAGAAGTTGCCGTACTGCAGAATCCTCCTGAGTGGTCGGAATATTTGGCAGTTGTGCAGGTGGAGCCGATGGCTTCTTTACAGCAAAGTGGCCTTGTTCGTCAAATAATTTTGAGAACCCCCAAGGTGGAGTAGGTTTGTAATAAGGGAGTAATTACTCATTTACATCCACCCAGGCGCAGCCATACGGCTTTCCTTTGTAGCTTTCCTTTGTAGCCGTACGGCTGCGTTTGGGTGGATGTCAGTGAGTAATTACTCCCTTATTACAAATCTATAGACTCCACCTTGGGGGATTCCTCTAAACATTTCACCAACACAGTTCCCACTTCAAGTTATTAATCAATTCGCTCTCACCCTACCATAAGCTTACCGTCCCGGTTAGCTCAGAGCATCGTTCCGTCTACTTTGGGCTCATGGGTCATGATGTTTTAAAGCGAGTGCGTAAAATGCCAATTTCTCCTTGCACCAAAACATTTTTCTATAAATTACACACTGAAACTCTACCTGTCAAGACGTGGCTCGATAGGAAAAACATTTTTGTGTCTTCTGTAAACTGTCGCTTGTGCAATGTGCCTGAAACAATTGAACATTGTTTTATAGACTGCAAAGACGCGATTTTGTTTTGGGATGTGTTGCAAAGGACGCTACAGAAAGATTTTCTCCTAAATTCCTACAGTGTGCGCTACCTTGTTCTTTCCCAACCTGACTCGAATCCCTGTGATATGATTCTTCTGATTGGACTTCATAGTCTTTGGAAAACGCGCATGCAAGATCGCAACGTTGAACCTGTTGTTTCGCCCAGAATTCACTTTAGCCGAATGTTGCTGCAGGTAACGGACATTTACAAAAAATTGGACTTTGTACCGGATTGGTTTCCTCTCCTGATGCGCATTATATCCTTACCGGCCTTTTAGTGATAATATGTTACTATTATGTTTCTGCCACGTAGCGCCAACCTAGGTGCTCTGTAAATAGTTGTTTGTGTTTTTGTGTATACACACCCACATATGTATATATATGCTTTGTATACAAAACCATGTAAATAAATACCATGAAAGGAAAGGCCTAGGTTGCCACGAAGAAGACAGAAACACAAAATTTATTTATTGATTTATTTATTTGCTTGTTTGTTTGTCTGTCTGTCTGTCTGTCTGTCTGTCTGTCTGTCTGTCTGTTTGTTTGTTTGTTTGTTTGTTTGTTTGTTTGTTTGTTTGTTTGTTTGTTTGTTTGTTTTAGAAATACTGCCAAACCCAATCGGGATCATCGCAGGAAAGGCAAAAACAGAATTCAACAAAGAAAGGACATAAAGCACAGCGTTACAACTGTATGTGAACAGAGGCTATGTGAACCGAGGCTAATAACAATAATAATCGGTGACGAATAACATGGGAGTAGCAATTAAAGAAAAAAATAAGAACAGCATGATGCATTACACACTAGAAAGAACAATTTTCGTTACTTAAGATGGAGCACTGGAGCTGATGACATGGTGTTTATTACGCACATTGTAGAGCTAGTAGGTACGCTTCATATGTCAAAAATTTTTCTAAACATGAGCTGGTTACTGTTGATGGTAGGTTATTCCATTCTCTAACGGAGAAAACGAATGTCTAAAACTGTCTGTGTTGAATCGCTATTCTTCCAGTGTTTGTGAGTGCTTATGTCTCATTGCTCTTGTTTCTGATTTTGAAATATACCTTGTACTATCTATGTTCACCATGTTGTGCATTAGTTGATAAAGTAGCTTCTGTCGTGCAAGCCTGGCGCGGTTATGTAACGTGAGTATTCCAGCGTTGTTTATCAATTTTGTGGGTGATTCAGTGTGTCTGTATTTGTTATAGATAAATCTTACAGCTTTTCTTTGAACTCCCTATAGTTTCTTTATTAGTTGACCTGTGAACGGAAACCAGGCTATATTCGCGTATTCAAGTGCAGGTCTCACAAAAGTATTGTAGGAAAAGTCATTTAATGTCTTATGGTTCGTCTCGGAGGCGCCTCTTGAGAAAGAAAAGTCCTTTCAGTGCAGATGACGCAATGAAGAAAACAAGCCGGAGCTCAAGAAAAGCTGGCACGCTGGCTGGCCTCAAATAGAGATGGGCCATACGCACTATAGGGAAGTGACCAAGACACAGGCGGTGAAATGGTGGAAACAGAAGAGTTTAGCAGGAGAGAGACAAAAGGAGTAATAAAAGATATATGGTGACAGATTGGACGATCGAAGACGGGACAATGGATTTGTGCAAATTCGAATATAATGCATATATTGTTTCAAGTTCGCACTGACTGAACGGGGAGAAAAAAAGAAACTCGGAATGGGAGTTTTGCGAAATTTCTGGAAGAAAACTGCGAACGGCAGAGCGCACATTTCTGTCGCTTCGACCACGCTGCCCTTTGCAGGGTTCCTCTTCTTCTTCCTCCCAAAGAGGTGAGTGCCGGCCGCGTCCTGGGCTTTTGTATTCAGAGTAACATGTGGGCTTCTTACACTATGAAGAACCCTCAAAGCAATGGTGAACCCAACCAGCAGCGTGATCAGACTCATCACCAGGCACCGCGAAAGGATGAGAGAAGAGGATACACTTAGCCTGGTGAATGCCCTCATAATCAGCAGGATCACCTACGGTCTCCCCTATCAAACCCTACACAAAAGCGAAAGGAAGCAGATTGATCCAATCATTCGGACTGCGTACCAGACGGCACTATAACTGTTGTCTGGGGTCTCGTTCCTTTTCTTAAGCATCTCACCCTAGAAGAGCCGAGAACTAGGCCAAGTGGCCATTACAGAAACCGGTGGGTACCCGGCGGCACTGAGGATCGAACCCAGCACCTCCAGACGGTGCTGCACCTTCCGGCACCCAGCACCTCCAGGCCTACACATCAATACATCTACTGAAAGGCTCTTAGCCCTCGAACTGCATAATACTTTTGATGGAATTACGTGGCGAAGTCCTCAGATCACAGACGACCATGTTCCAGACCACTATCGCTGGCAGAGAGATCCTCGAACGTTTAGGCCCCATTTAGCCATGTTCGTGCAGAATTGCAGAACCTTTGTCAAGAATATTTCATTTAGGTTTAAATGTTTCTTTATTGTAAGGTGAAAGTTATTCTAACGTTCATCTGTAGCATTGCAAAAACGGTAGAAAAAAAAATGACATTAAGAACACTGAAATAACGTTTGACCAAAGCAAAAATGTAGCATTATTGTTTCCGTTCTATCTGGGCACGCAAGACGACACACACACGCACACACACGCGCGCGCGAACGCGCACGCACACTTACACACTCAAAAATGCTAACTGACAACTGGTTTTAATGTTCTCATTCTCGCTTACCTCGCTTACACGGAGAAAAGAAACAACTTCCTGCTCGCTTTTGACGTCGCAACCATTGTCCAGTAACTAAAACCGGAACTAAAACTTAGGAGGAAAAAATATAAATTACAAATTAGGTATTGAGCTGTAACAAATTCCACGTGCTCATCAATGTTTACTGAAGACTGACTCATAATTCCAGAGCAGAAACAAGCTTCGAAAAATTTGGTGTCTCCACTCTCATAATTTGGTGCCGTTCCTTTGTTACATTTATGCGTGACAGCTTGCTTGAAAATGTCGCATTCCAACGGGCTTACCTGAGACTGTGTATCCCGAGGAGAACATGTTAGTGTGCCGCAACTAAGCATTGCGGCAAGCTTCAACACGCACAAAGAGCGCCCACGCCATGCCGGAGGTACAGCAACCGAATATGTCTCAGCCTTGCCAACGCGCGCCCGCGTGAGATTCAGCGCCAAGAATGCGGTTCTTGGAGGAATAAAGGTCTAGAGGACATGGATAGCCTTGTTCGAAATAGTTAGCTGCCTTTTACAGCTAGATGCTGAAGCCGATACGGGCCTTTTAAAAGAGGGAGCGCGAGAACGATTTCGTTAAGAGCACTCGTTTGGGTTGGCTTTGTGGCAAAGCTCACGGGCACGAAGGCCACAGCACTTGTCCGCAAGACAGGAGTGTCCTGTGGAGAAGCATACGCCAGACCGAAGGCTCAGGTGACGGCCGCATTCTCGATTTGTTTCACACCTCCGTTTTAGCGCGAAAGCGCTACTTCACAAGCAAAGGTGAAAAACCCGAGGTAACTGGGAAGCCTCAACCTTCGACATTTGAATGAAGCGGCGAAGGCCTCGATCAGCAGCTCCATCATTGCGCAAAACCGCCCCGCCCCCCCACCCCATCCACACTTCCCGCGCGCTGATAGCGTGACTGTGGCAGCACCCGCTACCAGCTATGAGAGGGCTTTGAAAGTGTGCTTTTTATACCCTTTCAGTGGCGCCAGTTATTTTCATTCAAATGTAGGTATTTTCACACCTATGTATCCAGGTCTAAAGAGTGCCTTTCGCAAGTTTTTTTTTTTTTTTTTTCCAAAGCAAAACACTAAAAATAAATTTTATAGACGTCTGCAAAATATGTGATGCGTGTTAAACCTGATGAAGCTAGATCTGAATTTAGAGCCGAGATAAGGTGGCAGAAATATTGAAAATTGGGCTTTGGTTGAGATTCTTTGCTAAACTATGTTCTTTTACGTACGGGTGGCTGTTGCATGTAATTTTGAAACAGAGTTCCTATTTAAGCATAGCAGCTAAAATGGCATTTCACCTCGTATTGATAAGAAACGCTAGTGAAACAAAAAAAAACTACAACAGGGATAGTCCCTAGCCATGACTGCCTCCTATATCTTGCCCCTCAGCATGGGTGGCATAATTTTTACTCTGCAACTAAATTCGCCTTCGACTAGTCTCTGTGTTTGGTCAAAAGAGAACGCAAAAGAGTAATAAGAGGACAGATTGGAACCGCCGTTGTTTTGAACGGCCGGCAGCGATCGTTGTTACAGGAACGCTGAACTTGACCGTACAGCATCCGCTAAAACAGAAGAGCTCGAAATACCAAATTCGGATTACGGGCCGTGGCTTTCTCTCGTTTACCTTGAGACATTAAACCAGGTCTGCTGCACAGCTATACCTTCTGGTACCTGCTTACTCTTAAAGATTTTCTCTGTCACTTTGAGTATTGCTTCTCTACTTTGTAACCCTTATTAATGCGCCTTGTAGGCACGTAAAATTACGCAGAACTTCAAATACTTAGTAAAACTTCATGCTACGCTTGGTGGTTCAGATTCTTCGAAGGTTGTTTGGTAGTGCAATGGCACGACAAAGAGCAGATCCGTACGCGTCTACGTACGTATAATGTGTATCATGCTGCAAAGTATCAGCTAGTATCATGCTGAAAAGGACCCTTCTTTCTGAGGCGCCTTTCTCGAAGTCTCTTCTGGTCATCTAGAGCAGTTTATGGCCCAAAAAGTGGGCATGGAGCTGGAAAAAGACTAAAATGACGAAGAGGCAAAATGGAATTGAAGCGAAACTAAAGCTTAAAACCGTGCTGATATCAAAATTTTTGCACTTCCAAAGCTTGACTTCCAGTTTACGGCCGCTTACATTCGGTGGCTTCACGCTCTGGCGCTCGATCATTAACTGTATGCGCCCGATGAACATTCAACCCGTTTTAAAGAAAATAGCAAAGGTCAGTGGTTAAAACCAAAACCGAAACGAGTGAGTTTTAACGTTCGTAGGTCAATAACATGTGGTAATGCATGTATAGCGATATCTCAGGCATGATTGAAAAGAACAAGACATTCAACCGAAATCCAGTGTCCGCGCTCCACTAAGGTACAAGACTTCTGCATTGTCGTATTTTTAATAGAGTTTTTAAATAGTGGTCTGTGTCACTGTCGTCTGCTACGGTCTGCTATGGTCTGCTAGCTGTCTGAAGTAGTTTTGCAGAACTATTTGTTCTTAAACTCACTGCTTACATTATTAATAATTTTAGGCCTTTTAATGCTTACTTTTTGGCAACGACTGTCGATAGCTGTTTGTAGTCTTAATCACGTATCGTAGCCCATTCTCGACACGCGTCGGACAACACTGTAACAGGCAGGTCACCGTGTCCTCCTCCTCGTGCAGACTTCTGCCGGCGCAGCTGCGATTCCGACCTCGGTGTTCAGGTTCGTTGGGAGCCCGTGAAATCGCGGACACACACACACCATGGATAAGGTCAAGCCCGTGGTGAAGGCCGCCGATGAGGAAGAGGACCTGGTGGACCCCCTGGACACAATCAAGGAGAAGTGTCGAGCGGAAGGCAAGTGCTCCGCGTACGGCGACAAGCTGCAGGAATGCAACGACCGCGTCAACAGTCGAACACAGACCCTCGAGACGTGCACGGAGGAGCTGTTCGACTTCCTCCACTGCGTCGACCACTGCGCCGCCAAGGAAATCTTCAAGCACCTCAAGTAGAGCACCTCTGGCCTCCTCTCCCGAGGTCCGTTTCATTGGGGGTAGGTATTGCGCCTAGGCCTACGCTCTTTCCTCCCTGCTGCCCTCTCTGGTCGCCCTTGCATGCGGTTCATTCATTCAGGATCACCCTACGCAGTGCGGCGTGTGCGACTGTGTACTACTTGCCGTTGACTGCTGCGAAACCAAGGTGGAAACGTTGGTGCGTGAAATCCGGAGGCCTGCCGCTGACGGATAGACGCGTTTAGGAAATGAGGATGTGATGGTAGATCGCCGACATGTTTGTAAAAAAATTTAATCGTCCTCACGCTCGCCTTTCAGGTTCTGTTGGGTGCCTCAGAGAGAAAGTAAAACATTTATTTAGAGACCCCATGCCTCGACTGCCGGGTGCTCCGCAACAATGCATCGGAGAGTCGAGATAGTTCACCACGCCGTTAGGGAGGTTGATACGGAAGAGTATACATCAGAGGGAATTGGTATGTGGTTTGTATTGAATGCCGGACAGCGTGTACAACTGGCGAAGCTAAAACTATGGTTTCATTCAGCAAAGCAGTACCCAGCGAAAAGTACTGAGCATGTGTAAATGACTCTGAAAAAACATGAGAAGCGTGTGCTCCCAGTTACAATTCTTTTGTACTGTCATTTGCACATGTTTTGTAATGTTTTCTGGGTAGTTTTGTCTTGAACTGAACCACAGTTGCAAGTCTAGCATTGGTCCTGTGCTGTTTTTCCATCTTCCTTTTTTTTTTTTTTTGGCTAGTGCTCAGTTTCAGTCAGTTGAATAATGGTTAGTCGTATTGAATCCCTCAGTGTCCGTTGACTGTGGTTTCATCCATAGACCATAACCAGAATCATGACATAGTTTTGTGGCAGAGTTTACCACGGCAAATAGCACATATGTTTCTCAGTTTCCATAATGCTACCAAGTTGGCAGCTCAGCCTGAATTGGTGGCTATCATGGACAGCACATATGGATATAGAAGATCCAACAGGAAAACAACACAGTGGATCTCATGTCTCCCCACCACCTTCTTCATATAGTGGGTGACTGTGCATGTAGACGTCCACTTGCTTCATATAGATGGGCAGCAGAGACGAGTCAGGAAACGGCCCTTTGTTCCCATTGCTTGAGGAGTGGCCCCCTCAGCACTAGCAACCTCACGCCGTTCCCCCTACTTCTGCTAATTACTACCATTCACCGCTCCGCACCCCATGCCTGAACAATGGCACGGGGACAAAGGACCGTCTCCCCTCTCCTGCCTAGCCTTTGCTCCATTACCATAAAGTAACCGATTGCCGATAAGTGAATTAGGAAAACAACCTGGCTTTAACTACAACCCAAAGATGGTGGACGCTATGACGTCGATGCAAACTGTGCATCTCACTTTCATGGGCCCCAGCTCAGTCTTCTAGGGCATGCATTCTCTGACTTTTTTGTGGAGCATCTTAGCCATTGCTGCTGGTGATACCCGTGAGGAGAAACCATCTGAAAGTAGCCTTGCTTATTTATTTTTGAAAGCATCATGCACAGCACGAGGGCACGACAGCTGACTGGGGAAGGGCTTGCCGTTGCTTGTCTGCCTATCATAGATGAGGGAAAATGTCAGCAGTACAAATCGAAGACACGGATGTAGTGAGAAGGCAGGATCGGCGCTAACTTTCAACACAGCTTTGTTCAACAGGAATCATTTTATGTGTGTGCACCTGTACCCATGTGCAGCCTCTGATCAGAAGACTCGTCATAACAATCTCTTAGTTACTGAGACAGTTCTGATATAAAATACGTCACTCTCACTTAGGACCACGGGCATATAACTAATGCAGTCATTTCCTCTCTTCTCAGTGTGAATCGCTACAAGAAGTTCACATGTGTTTTTATTACGACATTTCGGAAATACTTTGCATTCAGATAGACAAGGCTTTTGTATGCAGGCTCGACAGTAGGCTGGTCAATGTGTACCTTCCTTGCTTTTTAATGAAAGTTTGTGCTTGCACATGCACTCATGGAAGAAGTAGAGACCAGAAATTTTGGATGTGTGTTCTTTGGAACGTTACCCATGATGTCAGTAAACATAGATTGCCGCTTGGAATTTGCCAAAGCCTAGAAGATAATTTTGACATTGGTGTAGTGGTGATCATTGATGTGGAAATAGTTGCCCCATGTGCCATAAAAATGGCCAGGTTGTGTGCAGGAACATTGTCTGTCGCAAATATATGCATGCTACACCCTCACAGCAGTCACAGCTATAGCTCTGGCAAAGAGAAATGAAGTTCTTCCGTGGGTATAGAAGAGGTCTTCCAGTGTGAGTCACAGGGCACCGTGCTGACACCTAGTGTTGAGCACGCTTGGCAGGTATTCATGTAGAACTTCATGCTTGGTTAGTTTGTTAATGTTAAAGAAAAAAAGTGGTGCCAGCATATACAAATGCAAGGGATTGACGCGGACAAGCACTTACTGATGGCAGTAAAAGTTAATTCGTCAGTGTTTGTCCATGTCACTCTCTTGCATTAATTTGTGTTGTTGCTTCTTTCTGCAACGCTGAAAGTGTCATAGAGAGCTGAGTTTGCATCTCTGATAAGCACATTATCAATGACAAACACGCTATCATAGCTCATTGCTCCATGGTGGCCTCCGACAGCATTTGAAGTAACCACTACACCAACTTTGAATCCCTTCCCAATCAGGCTTGGACTGTATCAGAGATTCATGTTTCTTCGATACTATCTTTTGATGCATTTTGTGTATCGGTGTTAGGTATCAGTTACCAAAAATGGAAGTGTTATAGTATCGGTATCGAAAACGCATTTTTAGAGTACCATGTACTTTAAAGGGACAGTGAGGAGAGCACTATTAATATTTTTTTTGTACCAAAATCCGATAGTTCGGCATGTCATGGCTTTGTTGCCACTTGGCCGGCAGCGAAAAATGCATTTATTTCTAAGAAATTTGGATTCGAAGTTGAAAAAGTTTTTCCCGCTGCTCTGATTCAAACTTGGGATTCTCCTATGACGACAGAGGACTAAGTGACGTGAAATATGACGTGAACATGACGTGACGCAGACTCCGTGATTTCTGGCGGCCAGCAGTGCGGCCTAGCAGCAGCCGAAAAGAAAGCTACCGCCGGCCGCACGTTGAAGGCATCTATCGGCTATTGCGGCCGTCGCTACAGTCGCTTCGCTTACGTTAGCACCGGCGTTTTTCCAGCGTTACGATGGATCTCGCTCTCGAAATCGCCAACGAAGTTCTCGCAAATAAACACCTTTAGCATACCGTGTACCTTGTTACCGTTAGCGGAATACCGGGAGCCAGTCTACAGCCGGTGAGCAGGCGCTGATTGGTCCCGATGCTGCAGGCGCGCGCGTAGCTGCCGGGCACGTGGCGCCATCTGGCGACGTCAAAGAGATTTGCGCATGCATTGGCTGCGCCTCAGTGATTTGTGCTTCTCGTGTCCTAGCGTTGCTAGGAACACTATTTTGTCCTATGACGTCATCACGCTTGTACTTGCGAGTTTGGCCTGTGGCGGCGATACCTGTATTTTGGTTCTTGCTCTTTTCTACATTACAAGAGCTTTGTTGTCAGTATGAGTGGCGTTTTTGTAATCAGGAGCTGGTATTCTGTCGATACAAGCCAACTTCAATTTCTCCTCAGTGTCCCTTTAATGATACTTCATATTTTTTTTAAAATGTGCTGCAGATGTTGAGGGTGCTATAAGTCAATTTGGCTTGCTCGCGTGGTGCTCACACTGAAAAAAGAAAAAAGGGGGATGGAGCACTATAGAAAGACGCAATACCAGTGCCGTTGGTGCTGCCAGTCGCCAGTCTTCGTTCTTCCTATGTTCATTGTTTGGCCGTTAGACGACATATGCCTTGTACTTGTGCACACTCAGTGATAGAAGGAATGAGGAGACAGGCTTACTCATCATCATCATCAGCCTGACTACGCCCACTGCAGGGCAAAGGCCTCTCCCATGTCTCTCCAATTAACCCTGTCCTGCGCCAGCCGTGGCCACCATATTCCCGCAAATTTCTTAATCTCATCCGCCCACCTAATTTTCTGCCGCCCCCTGCTACGTTTGCCTTCTCTTGGAATCCACTCCGTTACCCTTAAGGACCAGTGGTTATCTTGCCTTCGCATTACATGCCCTGCCCAAGCCCACTTCTTCCTCTTGATTTCAACTAGGATATCATTAATGCGCGTCTGTTCTCTCATCCACTCCGCCCACATCCGATCTCTTAACGTTACACCTATCATTTTTCTTTCCATAGCTCACTGCATTGTCCTTAACTTAAGCTGAACCCTCTTTGTTAGCCTCCACGTGTCTGCCCCATAGGTGAGTACAGCTACACCTGTTGTATACTTTTCTCTCGAGGGATATATGTAAACTGCCATTCATGATCTGAGAGAACCTGCCATATGTGCTCCACCCCATTCTTATTCTTCTAGTTATTTCCCTCTCATGATCTAGATCAGGCTTACTGTTCTGGTAGAAACAATTCCCCTTTGCCCCTATTTCAGGTTGCAGTGGTCGCCAACAGAAATAGGTGCCTTTTGCCATCATGCTCAGGTGCTTAAGAACATCCGTAGTTTACTTTGTCAGTTCGATAAAGGCCATGCACTTTCCACACGCACTTCAATGGGGTCATCAGCATCAGATGCGTTCCTTTCGTTTGGAGAACAAGGACTCGAACAAGCCATAGTTCTCAAAAGGCGTTCGTGAAAATTTAGTTTAACTGTACTGCCAGGATCCTCGAGTTGACATGGCTATAAGCTTACCTCTTATCTGTTGAGAAAAGGCACCTTCATGAGATACAACACTTCGACTGCTCCTGTAGAGAGGCTTTTTTTTCCTTTGCTTGCTTATACCATGGTGGCACTATGGGGGTCTTTCAGACTGGCACATTGAGCGAATGCTGCTACTTAATACCGTTAAGTAAAAGTAGCATCTAAATAATAAAGCTTAGGAAGATTTGTTGTGCCTAATAAAATCTTTCGCCCTTTTTATTTTGTTTTTTTCCTTCTACATTTAAACGTTGAATTTTCAATCCCAAATGTCTCCTAAACCTAGTGCTGGGGAAAAAACCGTTCGGTTCTTGCACCCTTTAGCATGGGGCAAATACAGCGGCAATCCATTAAATACTGCAGTAACAAACGAAGAGCACCAGAAAAGTTTCAAGGCTGCTCAGGGGAGCGATTGTTTCAATGTAACCATGGCTTCAGTCTAATGTTAAAAGTTCTAAAGAAACCAGCTGCGCTGACAGTGGAGCTTAAAGAAATCTGTGCAGCCAGATTAGTTTAAACCCTTTCAAAAACAGTGCACTATACTAGATGCATTAGTTTCTGAAATCATGAAAATTTTCTAAACTTAGTTATTAATATTACCAGCTTTATTAATACTGGCTATTTTACTGCTGTATCAAAATATATACGATACAGTACCGACTTTCTGCATCGGAAGCCATTTTTGGTTCTGTATCGTGTATCAATATTGGAAATACAATTTTTGAGGGTATCTGTATCGAAAATACTTTGTTGAACTATCATGCCCAGCCCTGTTCCCAGTGCAGTGCACACGTAGTCTGTTTCATCAGAAAATGGAAGCATGCAGCAAGCTGTCTGCTCTCTTAGTCTGTTTCTGTTTTCATTACCTTATCATCCAGCCTATGTGCCCAGCCACAGCGGTGGGGGGGGGGGGGGGGGGGGGGGGGGGCGCGGGCGGGACTGTTCTTTCGACTTGAACAACTTCTGGAAGCAGCATCTGTCAGTTCATTCACTCACATCGTTACCTCTAAAGGCTTGACATATACAGTCACTTGATTTGATAGTTGTCAAACACACCTCAAAGTTGTGCAGCACACAACCCTGAAACAGGCTGTTTCCACAGTAGTTCCATTTCACTTTGCCGCTACTCAAGCTATGTGGTTTTCAGCACAGACGTATTTTTCCTGGACAGAGTTCATACTAACACCCCAGCCACTTTTTCTGCAGCTAAGGCAGTTGTTAGCGTATCGGTGCTCATTTTTTCCAACACAACTTAAAAGGCATGAAATTTCTTGCTTACCGTAGAATTTAATTATTTCTTTCATGCTATTTCAGTTTCAGTGTCAGCAGGCAAATGGGGGCTATGATATCAAAGACTGGTTGAGAGGCTGTTGAGATGACTTAAGGCATACAAAAATTGCAGTGTAACAGCTGTTCATTTTTATCAGCAGCGTAAAGTGGGAAAACAAACTGACAGTGGGCAGTGGACACGATATGTTACCCGGAGAACACTCTGCTCATAGAGAATGCCAGTGCCTGTTTACTTGCTGTGCGAGTAAACAGTGGCTTTGGCGGTTCACAGATAGCACATAAGTCTCCTCTGGAAGAACTTGATTGCTAATCTTTCGTTGAGCGAAATGTGGCACTAAAGCAGCAGTGACTGGGTAGCTTTGGAAACAGCCATACTGGTGAGTGGAAACTGCACATCTGTAATTGATCTCAAGGCTTGTGCAGTATTGTGCATTCTTATCGTGAAGATTTTTAAAATTTTCCCGCTGTAACTGCTCTCTCATTTGCAGTGGAACGGCTAACAGAGCTTCTGTGTTGTGGTAGCATTTGCAGTGATGGGAATGCTGCGCCAATTGCGCCAATCTGCGCCATTTCGATAAAGCTGCTACATGCTGCTCCAAAAAGGGGCCTTTGTGCAAAATTGCGCCAAAGCTGCGCCAAAACGAGCCGTCGCCAACGTCAGGTACTGCCCTGTGAGGGAACTATGCTTGCGACTGTTGTCCGCCATTGAAGTCTGAGAGTAGCCGGTAAAATCCAATACGATCCAGTTCTCAGTCTTCGTCTAGAGTGCTCCGCATGGTGCTCCGTCTACTTCGTCTCTGATGGGAGAGTGTGACTGAGTGAGGGTGTCGTGAACGCGTCACGCTTTCCACCGCGTCCGAGCTCCGAGCGTTTCCGGTGGGCCGGCACCGGAGGCGAGTAGTTGGTGGAGTGGGCCGTGGCTAGGCCTTGGCGCGTCGGTGCGCGCTCTTGCACTTTCCCGCCGCTCGTTCGCCTCGACTGCGTGGTTTCAGCGGTTTCAGCGGCGTCGTGGCGGCGTCACGATGGCGCTCTCGAAACTGAAAGGTAAGCTTTTTCTCTTTTTTGCGCCTTTTAGTTTATTCAAATGAGTCTTTCTGGACATAAGAGCTGATGAGTCAGTGTGGCGGGGTTCAAATGTAGAAACTGAACATGACTTAACAGTAGCAAATTGAGCGAATGGCGGTGGATGCATGTTTCAGGACCGTGGTAGTTTGAGCCTGCAAGAGAGGGTGCTGTTAATTCCCGGTTTGTTTACTTTTTATGAAAGAGTACTTGTAGTTTTGTGGCGTTCGTCTTACGCTAGTATCAGCTTCGAAAGCCCTGGAGCACGTGGCGTGCTGGGCAGCCGTGTAACGTCGCTCAGTAATTTCATATTGCCATCCGCAGTTCTACGAATTCCGTGGTTGAAATAAAGCTACAGTGACGTCCGGGCTGCCCATAACAACCTTGCGGCACGAAATGCATAAAACTCGCCGGCGACCGGGCCATTCACGCGCTCCTTTATTCACTCGGCATGCGAGGTCGCTTGGTAGTTTCGGATTGTCCGGCTGCGGAGCCTACGGAATGCGTTTTCCTGACATCACTTGGCTGATTGAAAGACGTCCTTAAAGCAGTGCCTTTGCAGCTTGAGCTGAAAGTGTTATATGGATATGAGCACTGAACTCATGCTAAGGAGTTTTATGTAGCGGCTTCTGAAATAAAGTGTATACCGCGGACGTATATGACGCCGTACATTTCTCACGGAGTTGGTGGGCCTTCTGGCCTTCGTGCTCGTGTTGCTGCCGTAATTAAAAAAACTTCCGAGGCGAAAATGAAAGAAAGTTCCACGGAATGCGGTATTTTGCGGTCTTCCGGCTATACGATGAAGCAACAAGCGTCTTCTGGCGCGCCCGCTACGTTCGTACGATTTTGGCGCTGCGCTGACGGCCCTGTCTGTTGTCGAAGCTTGGCAGGCTTCGCGAATTTACGGCGGAAGCTTTCAAAAAGTAAGGGGAAACAAGGTCGTTTTTCAGGGCAGCAATTAACGGGCGGGTAAGGGATACGTGGGAGAAAGCCTCCACCCTTCCTCGGCGGTCGAGGACTGCATGATAGCGCGATCGCGCGCTCAAAGCAGGTGCGCTCTTTGTCGGCGAAAGTGGTACTGCTTTTATAATTACACGTGTCCGGTTTTTAGAATGGAGCTTGCTCTGCCAAACATCTAGACAGAAGCCTTCAATACTTTGCAATTAGTGAGCTGCAAATTTTTGGCACTTTGCTTATTCTGGATTTATCACAAACTGCTCTTTTGTTTTTACGTGTTCAAATTAACGTTTATCCAAATTAACGTTTATTCATCAAATTAGTGCAGGAAAGATTGCCGGTATGTGCAGCTCAGGTGCTCTGAAAGCCCTGAAAAAGCTACTTTTGCAGCTATTAGTGCAACAGCTACAACCTAAGGACGCTGCAGTGAAGGGCTCTGGAAATTTCGACCACCTAGGTATCTTTAACGTGCACTGACATCGCACGGCCCTCTGGAATTTTGCCTCCATTGAAATTTTGTTAAAGTTAATTTTTAATATTCAGTTCTGTATCGAGGAACGTGTTTCTATAACTTGTACTGCCACGTTTGAATGAAGTGTATAATTGTTAACCATGACTGTTGTGGGAAAAGAACCGTAGTGTTTCCTGGGTCTTTATTTTTTTTTTAGAATATGTTTAAGCACTCTACAATTATTCTCTAATTTACAGGATCATATTGCTTGCATAACAGCTTTTTATTTCATCAAACTAACATTATTATTTATCGTTTGCAGGACGCAACAGCAAATTTAACTCTGGCATATTGAAAGATGTCGACTGCAATGGAGATTGCTTCGAGGTGTGGTGCAGACCAGGAAAAAGGGAAGAAAATGCTTATTGCATTATTTGTAACCAGACAATCAACTGCTCACAGCATGGTGTCACAGCAGTGAAACGGCATTCACAGAGTAAAAAGCACTTGGAGCTGACCAGCAAGCTTCGGGGCCCTGACGGGAGGCTGAAGAGGCCATCTGCTGTTCAAGCATCGTTGGATTTTTCATCGACAGGCACGATGACCCATGCAGACCGTGTCACAGCTAGCGAAGCCCTTTTTGTTTTGGCATTGACGATAAAAGGTCTCCCATACTCATGGGCGGATACGGCTACACCCCTTCATCGCTTGATGTTTCCCGACTCAAAGGTGGCTAAAGACTTCTCCTGTAGTAGGAAAAAAGTGTCTTACGTTGTGTCAGATGGGCTTGGGCCTTATTTCAAGGGACTTGTGCATGAGGAACTGAATCGTCCTGGTGTGTTTTCAGTATCAGTGTAGATGAAACACCACTGCCAGAACAGCGGTGCCAGCAGTTTGATGTTCTCGTGCGCTACTTTTCTGGTGCTGAAAAAGGAGTAGTGGTCGAGCACCTGCAGTCGTTTCGTTTGGGGAGGGCAACGGCTGATATCCTTTTGAAATGTGTAAATGAAGCCACTGAAAATATTCCTCGAGCAGGGTTTTTTTCATTTTTCAGTGATGGTCCAAATGTAATGAAGTGTTTAAAGAAAAAATTGACCCAGGAAAACGGCCCCTTAATGGAAATCGGAGAGTGCTCGCTGCACAAGGTGCACAACGCGTTTTCATGTGCTCTTGATTCATTTGGTAGTGAAGTTGAAACTGTAGTCAGTGACGTGTATTACTTTTTCAAGACATCTTCGGTGCAAAGTGCCCAGCTCCAAGAAAAACAAGAGGCTCTTGGATTGCCTGAAACTGTGTTTTTGCGTCATGTCAACTGTCGCTGGTTGTCTCTTGTACCAGCTGTGGAAAGACTAGTCGAGCAGTTTTCTGCCCTAAAGAGCATCCTAGACTCCCAGAAACCAGTGCGTGGTGCAGGTAGCATGAGGGCGAGACTAAACAGAAACCTGAATGACAAAAGTTTCTACGCAAAGGCTCTGTTTGTGAAGAATGCAGGTGACCTAGTTGTGGGATTTCTGACGCTGTTTCAAAAGAGTGAACCTTTGCTGCATGTTCTTTATGATGAAATGGTGATGATGTTGAAGAAAATTTTGGGCAGATTTCTGAGGCCTCAGGTGTTCATGTTGAAACAGGGACATGAGCTCGCTTCCATTGATGTCGAAAGTTCGCAGAATTGGAAGGAAAGCATAGTAGTTGGGGCAGATACTGAGGAAGCTATGAAATCTTGGTCTGCTTCAGAGAAAGCTGAATTTCGACTAGGAGCTAGGTCATTTTACATAGCGTGCTCAAAGTACCTTCTGACAAGGCTTCCTCTTCAGAATTTGACACTTCAGCACCTCAGGTGCTTGCACCCAAACACCCACTCCCAGGAGTCTTCAGCAGAATCCTTCAGATATCTTGCAAAATGTGCGCCTCAAGTGATACAACCTAGCCAAGTTTCATCTCTCCTTGATGAGGTGACACTCTTAAGCTCTGAAGCGCTGAATGTGGGCACTGATGGGCCACTTGACAAATACTGGCATAATATATTTATCATCAAGGGCGCTCAAGGTGAGAGAAAATATCCGCTTTTGACTAAGCTTGTCAAGGCCCTTCTTTCGCTTCCGCATGGGAACGCTGATGTTGAGCGAGGCTTCAGCCAGAATACAAGGGTTTTGAATGAGAGGTCGAACCTTTGTCTGGCAAGCGTGAATGGTATTCGCCAGATTATGTCATTTGCCAGAAGGTACAACAGTGACCCATGCCAGCTTTCAATTTGTCCAAATGTCATTAGGGCCGTTCGAGGCGCGTCGAAACGGTATGCAGAGCGCATTGCCTGCGAACAAGAGAAGTCGAAAAGGCCACGTGCAGGTGCGGATCCAGTGCTAGCAAGTGCCAGCTTGTCTAAAGCACAAGCGAAACAGAAGGTAGATGAAGCGCAGCACATGTTCAGAAATGCTGAATTGCTGATTGAGCGGGGCATGAAGCTGAAGAACTTCAGTGACATTGCGAGTGGCCAGGCAATATTGAGCCAAGCTAGGGAAAAAATGAATGATAGTGTCTCTCATCTGGCTGCCTTTAATAAGGGCTCAAAGAAAGGAACATAGGCCTGTCCATCTGATATCAGTATTTTTAAAGCACATGCCTAATTCCCTTTCATTTCTCTTGATTCTTGTGCGAAGGGTTGTCATACATGCTTACTGCAATCCAAGATGGTCAGTTCCTTTTTTTCTCGAAAGCAGGTTTAGTTCAGTGGCTGCTCCTGTTTACACTCATAATTTATTTTAATATTTTGAGTACTTCGGTCTCAGTTCTTTGTTGCTGGTGAAGACAATATTTCTTTGTCTTGCGGTACAATTACCATGGTAATGATTACCAGTGCTAGTCAATATACACTTTGTGTGTTTCTGTATTGCATTGCATTGATGTATGCTGTTACAAATAAACTATAAATTTGTCTTCTAAGCTTTTTTTTTCGGAAATGCCGGCTCTTGCTACAAAACAAGTGACGCTTGCTACAAAGCAAATATTTTCCTGCTACAAGGCCTGCTACAAAATGGTTTTGGCCATTCCCATCACTGCATTTGCCTCACAGCAAGTTTGACAGTAGTACTTGCTTGAATCAGCCACGCTTTATGCAAACACGTGATCATTTGCACCGAAATCGACCAGCTGAAAGCCGCCAGCACCGGGTTGCCACCAACAAAGGACCCATGCACGTCGCAACGCTCGCCTCGTTGCCTTTTGCATTGTGGCGCTTTCTTCTGCAGACGACAGATAGCACCACCACTGCCCATTGGCGAAAAAACCTGACGTTGGCGTCTTTCGGTTCCCCAACCTCAGTGCAGATGCTTACATCTTTGCATCATGCGTGGCTGGACCATGTGAGTACTGTTGTCAAACTTACCACGAGGCAAAAGTTACCATAATACCCAAGCTCTGTGCGCAGTTTGTTCGCAAACAAGCTGGTGGTTGAGGCGGGAGAAATTTAAAACTCTTCACGATAAAGATGCACAATACTGTCGGTACATGGCAGCAAAGATTATAGCTATAGGCATACTTGGTGTTCTGAGGCTTCAAGAGACACTGAGGAGAAATTGAAGCTGGCTGGTATCGACAGAATACCAGCTCCTGATTACAAAAACGCCACTCATACTGACAACAAAGCCTTTGTAACGTAGAAAAGAGCAAGAACCAAAGTACAGGTATTGCCGCCACAGGCCAAACTGGCAAGTACAACGTGTTGACAAAACACCACAAATCTCCGAGGCTGACAAACGTTCATGAAGGTTGTGCGTTTAATCCATATTGAAGTATATGAGTTTTGTTTTTACACTGCTAGTGCACTTTTATCACACGAAGACGGAAAAAAAGCAACCTGAATGTTGGAAGCCAAGGAAAGCCTGTAATTGGCAGCAGAACAGGCGGCCAGCTGAGTTTCAGTATGTTTTGGGGCACCTTGCGGCTATGCGCTTTGCGCGCATAGGTGGTTTCGTTAGGATGCGTCTCAATTTAAAGGGCGGAGCAGCAGACAAAGTTCATGCAGAGGCAAGCACCTTCGACAAGGAAAACAGGAGTGGATAGGTAATGTTTGACGCGCGTCCATGTTAGCAGATGCGCCAGTAAGTGTGTTCACTTCGGCAATGCACCAGGACACTGGGCTGCATAACCATCCATTTGAAGACTATTATAACAGCATTTAAATATGCCTGCACGTACCAGACTCTACACATCAGTTGTGGCGGTGGCTCGGCAGTGACAGCGACACCGCTGACTCCTCGGCATTAGGACTTCTTTGCCAGACCGGCCGCCTCAGCCCGCAAAAGCATCACACGCTGTGTGCGGTTGTGGTCGCTAAAGTGAAGGCAGCGATTCTTTGCAAGAACTTCATTGCCAGAATCGGGAACAGGATCCATCGTAACGTTGGTGCAAATGTAAACGAAGTGACGACGGCTGACAAGAGACCTTCAACGTCTGGCTGGCGGTAATTGCTGCTAGGCGGCAGTGCAGTGCTCGCTGCCAGCAGTCACGGAGTTCGGGTTTCTGCGAATTTGCATCATTTTTCTCATATTTCGTCACAAGAGAGCCTCAAGTTTGAATCAGAGGGGCAGGAAAAGTTTTGCAACTTCTAATCTAAATATCTTAGCAATAAATGCACCTTTCGCTGCCGGACAAGCGGTAACAAAGCCATGAAATGCTGAACTATCGGATTTTACGGGCGGGGGTGCTGGTTTAGCATTTTCAGTGTAGGCAGTACAGGAAGAAGCCTTGTTTTTACATAATTAGCTGATGGTAGTAGGCTAGCTTATACCAACCACAGTTATGTGACCAGCTGTGTGTTGCATGCTCGAACAGATGACGACAAAGATCTGTATGGGAAGGTGGACAACAGAACAAAGTTGGGACACCCTTTAAGATGCCTCAATAACAGCTGTGCTGACATGATGAGTAGACTGATCTTTAATGGCCTATCCTAAACCCATGTTGAATGAAGAACTTTGTGGCAGTCATCATGACCAGTGTTAGTCAGTGCAGGCATTGGCAGTGAGGAGAACTTGAGGTATGTGTCATGGAGTAGGTCACAAGCAGCAGCCTAAATGTATCCACCAGCATGGTAAAAGGCGACACCTTAGGTGTTCAGTTAAGGAACGCACATGCGGAAGTTTTTATTCACATACTGCTGAAATCAGTTAATTATGCCTGCCACGGAGGCAGCCTCACTGCTACTAGTGCAACCGCGAAGGCACTTAAACTCGAGTCCCAACTGCTTTATGAGCCCCCTATTTTGGATAGCAGGCAGAGCACGTCTAGCACACATGCAGTTTCTCCACCAGTAGGGCCTAGGCTGTCTTCAGCTTTCATGTTGGTGTCGCTCGCTTGCATTGAGTAACATTTCACCAGTGAAAGGGGCTTCAATGTTACTATTGGACCACACTGGAGAAGTCTGAACTGTACTTTCTCGGTGCATAACTTCTGTGAAGAGCCCTTCACAGGTGTCACCATCGGTGGTGGTCACCACTTGGAGCTTGGAGCTTCGCCCCATCCAGAGACTTGCTGCGGCTTGACAGTGACCGCTGGAGAGTAATGTCCCTAGGAAACACTAGACATGAGAAGCGCGAAATCCAAGAGAATGCCAACAACGCGACAGTGCAACAACATGAGGCCGATTCACAGCCATGCAGTGACGCCAGTCATCAGCAAATCTGCGCGATTGCATTTTCTGTTCTTCTGCGGATGAATTTTGTTCATTTTAGAAGATATGAATATTTTTCGCGGTCACGTGAGATTCGTATCATTGAGCTTCTACTGTATGACTTGAGCACATGCAATGGCTAGCATTTTGTTTTATGCCTTACAATGTTTTTGTTGTACCCGTCATCGAGGTCTTGAGATCGGCGTACTAATTGTGCTTCTTCTGCTTCGTAGCACGGTAATATTGAAACAGAGAATAGCTCGAAGCAACAATTAGGCGGGAGGGTGGGTTGCGTAGTGTCAGGGTCCATTCTTTAGGAAACATTCAGCTGTACAGTGGTAACTTGACTGCCACTCCACAACTGATAAACATTCCTTTTCGATCCTTGACCTGCTGGTTTGTTGTTGTCATGCATATTTTTGTTCATGGGTATGAGTATGTCTTCAGTGGAGAAAAGTGTGGCTAGCACATACAATGTTCATTGAATATTGCTGCTTGTAGTTGGCTCTGGAGCTCTTGAAAGGCTTAGCTTCCGGCCGTACAAGCATGTCATTTTCTGTAAACCTGTTCGAGAGTCAAGTTTGCTTGCAAAATCAGTCTCTACATAGTGCTTTCAATAAGTGCACTGCCCTTAAAACTGGCCAGCTCATTTGTCAGAGCTCAGAACATGGTAGCAGCCATTGTTTTGTCAGGGTCAGACGTTAAAAATTCTTTGGAAAGGGTCAGTTGTTAAGCTCAGATAAGCTCAGATGAAAGAAATGTAGGAGCGATCAGTTGGATTGATGTGGCGGAAAATATGATAGAACTCATCTTTCACTCGCCAGTCTATTCTAATTCTAATTCTGTTCCAGTTCCGTTCAGTCTTGGTTCTCTTCTTATTCTATTGCTCTTCGCAATCACTTCTTGCAATGTGGAGAAGTGATCGCAGCGATGGAATAGCTCCCCACAAGCCTCATGTTTGCACAGATAGCCCTTCGGTAGGCGGTCTGTATTGCGTGTAGACCTGCTATTGTCTGAGAAATTCGTCTTTCCCTCTAGTGGTTCCTTTTACGGTCCTAGTTTTGTCATCTCCGGTTGTTTAACTGCTGCTATGGTAACTCCGCAACGCATGTCACATTGATAAATTGCGTCGAGTCCTCAAACCACTACCTCCGCAGTGGTTCAGCGGTTAAGAGACGTGCCACTGCACCCGCAGGTTGCTGTCAAACAGCCACCGATGGGACTTGTGCAACCCAGGTTGCTCGTCCTGAGCAATGCGGAGATGGAATAGCCCTCGCAAGCCTCATTTTTTGCGCAGAAAGTTCTTCGGGAGGCTGTCTATTTTGCACATAGGCCTGCTGTTGTGCGAGTGGTATTACTCTTAGCCAACCTCATTTTTGCACAGTCATTCTTAGTCCAGCACCTTCCGCCTCTCTCCCCTGGGCGTCAGTTGGCAAATGGCCGGTGGAGGGAGGGGAATATCCCTAAACACCATCTGTCACAGTTTTGGCTGGTGGAGACTTCGCGCAGGCGCTGCTGTCACACAGTTTTCGCCTTCATGGCCTTCCTAATGCTGTTGCATTAAAAAACACATTAAACTGATGTGCATTGCCACGAGTGGTGAAAACATTTTTTTTGTCATATTCGTCAGCCTCAGTCTGCTGGTGGTCGCTTGATGACTTGCCCCTCAGGCTATTATTCTGAAGTACCTTTCTTGTACAATAGGCCCTTTTATGTGTTCAAGTCCTTATACAGTTGGTAGTGTGCACATGTGGTGTCCCTTTCTTGTTAGTGTGTTTGTTGTGCCGCCGTTCATTTCATTGTGCACTAACTCGCCCCTCAGGGCGTTATTATGGACCGTAAAAAAACCATTGACGACAAATATCTGGCATGCCCGGAATGATACAAGGATTTATTTCTTCAGTGAAGACCAGGAATAAGCCTCTTTCTATGTTTTGGCTTCTTGGTTAACCACGCAAAGCTTTGGAGCGCCATCCAAGTCGTTCACTAACGCCCACGCTCTGGTACAGTGCTGAATTAGTTTTGTGAGCATTTAGTCTAACTTGGTTTGCAAGTGGCTCCGTCTGGGCATATAGCAGGTGCACTGTTCTACAGTTCTTTGGAGCAGACCAATCACAGTTCAGTTTTGCCCCTCATCTTTGATGTCAGAGCAGACACTGTATAAAAATTCGCAAAACATCAAAGTGCTGCCTCTCTGCTTAGCTCACAGCTCGGAATCCTCAAACTGGACTGCGTAGTTGTTGGTATATCATGTTGCAGAATTCACTACTATTGAGGAGGCATTGGTGTTGTCAAATTTCTAGGTAGTCGTTGCAGGGGGCCATGCTAGGTGTCAGGTTTGGCGTTAAGGTTAGTCTTGAGAATGTATTTTTTACTATTATTATTATTCAGAAAGCCACCCCTTCAGCTCTTACCAGCTCCCACAAATAGACCAACTTCAAATAGTTGTAGCCCTCTGCAACTCCGCGGGTTCAGCAGCTCGCTTTACTTTGCACTTTAAATAACACCAGATCCACTCACAGTAGCTTTCTGGTGCAAAATTTGTTGCATTCATCTAAAGGAATCAAAATCATCACTATGGGATTGTAGGGGATGTGGATCGCCACAGCACTCAGGGGGGGAGTAGCTGTAGCTGGCTGTTATAGGTAAGTGTCCCCAGTTTTGCATCGAGCGTCCGCAATCACATGACTACCCCGTGCACATAGCCTATGCCTCATGCCATCTTCATCTTCGGGCAGGAGTGCACGGTCACAGCAAGAGGTCACCAAAACGCCTTGAAATGCCTCTCAAGAGAACATCCTGAAATGACTGGATGGCATGGCATCCTGCATGCTTGTGCAGTAGCCATGGGAGAGCCATGGATGCAGCCGAGGTGGAGCGTCATGCTCTGAACACTGCTCTGAGGCCAGAGCCACAAGCACACTATGCGTTGAACAGGGGACAAACGTTCTCAAGGCGCCGCTTACTGATGTGCTGCACGGCAAGATGCTAAAGTCTGTGCCAACACATTTCTTACACCTCAAAGCACTCATTTTAGCTCTCCCAAAACAAACACAATCATCGCATACCCATGAGCGATATGGCATGCTGCTGTGGTGAGGCTGTACGAAATACATTGCCTCTACCGCGGAAACATACATGTAACAGCAGCTTTCAAAGCAAGTGCAACAATTTCAAAAGCATGAGGTGGACCAGCTAGCGCTGATCATGCGTATTGATTTGGATGCGGTCACAGCTGCATTTTTTTTTTTCCATTACATACTGCGATTCTATAAATTTGTTTTGAAGCTTTTTGTAAGCATCAAAGTTCCAGCCCCATAGGCCACCATAGTGGTAGGATATAACTGCTAAATGCTTTTCTTCTGAGTGATATTGGTAAGCTCATGCTTATAACTTGAGTACATCTTCTTGGTGCATTTCTGCCCATTCTTATCCTTTTGATAATTTCTTCTTTATTTTTAGTCACTGCTTTTCCTGTCTAGATGCGCCCTTACTACTTCCACCATCCGTGCAACCTATCGTAAACTTGCTACTTTGCCAGACTGTTGAACATTAGTTTTCTTCATATTGCTTTTTAAGCCTACTGTTACAATTTGTTTTTTAGGTCATCATGCATGTACTTCAATTCTTCACCGGGCAATAAAAGGGGACAATATCGTCAGCAAGTCGCAGGTTACAGTTTTCTCCATCAATTCTTGTAGCTAGTTGTTGCCAGTGCAACCCTCAGAATGCCTATTTTAGTTAAGCACACAGTGAATAGTAACAGAGATTGTGTCCCCCTGCCTGAAACTTTGTGATCGGCAATCTGTCACTCCTGGGGAAGACTATTTTATTTCATTTACCCTCAATCGCGTAAAAGCATTAGAAGGGAGTGGTGGCTAGAAATGCAGCACAAAAAGCACGAAACCTAGCTAATGGTGCAGTTCCTGTATGCCAGAACTCTTAGCATAGCCTTTCTTTGCAATCTGGTTAGTTAATTTCATCAAGAATGCAGGTGTTACTAGTGAATGAATTGCTTCTTCAATACCCCTGAATATTGGGTATTGGGAGTTGTTCTGTTGTGCACATTTGTTTACATGACTGATGGCATGAATTTAGCCTATTGTCAGAACACACTTTCTAGACACCAGCCAGTTTCCTTGGCTAATTGAAGTGTAACGTTTCTGCGATTGTATTACTAATCACGTTGTAATGTAAAGTCCTTGTCAAATATATGCAGTCCATGTTCCTAAATAGTGCAGTCAGGCTCTTGTCACATTCGTAGAAGTCCTGAGCCATGGAGGGCTGAGGACCAAAGGTCCACTCACTTGCGAGAGATTTCAAATGCTGGCATCGCGAAATGAGCTGCACAGCACATCCCAAAAGCCGGCCTGCTGGGCTGTGTATATTTTACGGAAATTCTGGCCACTGTGTCTTTACCTTAGGTGGTCTTGGTTGTTGGGCAAGTAAAAAGATTCAGCGCACCGGTTTGCAGTCAAAGTGTTTACTTTATCCTGTTAAGGCTCCGAGCATACCTCGGCACTGTAAATAAACCCAGGGGCTAGTAAGTAACGCCTACGAATGTAGTAATTACTCATTAGCATTCAGCTGAGTGCACCCAGGCTGCGGCAACGGAAAGCTACGCCACTTTTTTTGGAAATATTGACGGTGAATAAAAATTACTTCTCACCCTAGTGCGTGAACCTGTGACCACCGCCTTTCCACGAGAGCAGCTAGCAGTTGGCAAGGCAAGGTCAAATTGATTGAGAATGTGAAGAGAGGACTTTATTCTCACTGCACTTAGGTGGATGCTAAATAAATAATTACTCCCTTAGTTGAAACCTACTCCATTTTGGGAATGCCCCTAAATACATTGTACTAGGTAATGACCCTTTTGCACGGGTGTGCTTGTGGCCAGTAAAAAAGTACATGTCATTCCTTCACCCTTCCACATTCCTGGCTAGTGTGCAAGTAGAGAAGTGCAGTGCTACGGTGGTGTAGCTTGGGGCGTATCAACAGGACCTGCTCTTTGTTGAGCATGGCTGCCTTTTCAGGTGTTCAATGAATTGCCATGGTTTACACACATACAGGTGGCAGCAACTTAATCTTTTGCTGTGTGCAGGGTCCTTAAGCGGCATCATGGTCACGGAAAGCATCACTAATGAACAGTTGGATGCAGGTGTACCTTTAATGGCCCTATTGGTGCATTTGTGCACAGATTTCTGTTTGCAATATCCTGCACCGGTCTTCATTGGCAGCAGGTGCGTTCAGAGGGTGTAGGGTGGATACTTTGAAACGGCAGTAATGCCTGGTGAGGGAGTCATCTATGGTCATAGTGTTCAGGGTGGCTGTTCAAAGTGAGTGCACATAAATTTTGTGCGCAGGTGTGCACAGGGCAGGGGACCGGATGTGGGTGTTTGTATATGGGGACTACAAATATGCAGAGTTACTGGCTGAGAGGCTCTTAGCCTTATAGCTAACTGTAGCTGCATATGGAAGCAAAATGCAAATTTGTCTGCAGTTTTCCTGTTTCCAGTAATTTCAGTCAGCAGTTCCAGTTGGGCCTCAGTCATTATACATTTAGTAGTGAGAATATATGTGCACAGTTTCATGCCAGTATCCAGTATGTATCATACTTCCATTGTCACATGCCAGCCACACTTCGTGTATCCAGAATGGAATGAACTGCTTTCTTTTTTGTGTGGTTTTGTTTACCTTATGTTTTGTGTTGGAGTTAGCTCATTGTGAGCATTTGGTTGTTTGAAGTGTCGCTCTGCAGTAATATAGTTGTAGTGCTGTAGATATCTGTATAATATAAGTTTAGCATTGGGGGCAAAGATATAAGTATGCAGATAAAGAGACTTCAACCCTTTATCATCTGCAGAGCACATTTTTTTTTATTAACAAAACATCTCTGAGCCAAAGTCATATTTGCGACAGATTTCATCCAGCACAGTCGACGACACAATGCAACCTGTTATTCTCTGCATGTACTACTTGCAACACCCTGACTAATGCAAAACTAATGTGTACAAGCAGTGTGTAGATGCTAAGGTGCGTGTAGGCTGTGTGCACTCAGCATTTTGTATTATTTTACAGCTGCTGTTAGTGGCTCCGGCACTGGATGTCACGGTGTCTATTTGCCATACTTCATACTTTACTTTTGGCCTTCATGCTCGCGCTTTCACCTACACAGGTTGAATTTGATTTTGACATCCCATGGTGACTAAACTGCCATGCTTGGAGCCTCAGGAGCATGCATTCACATGGGCCGGAGCAGGCTCTTTAAGCATTAGTGGTGGCAGGGACAAGACATGCACAAGTATGCACTGTAAAAAGAGGAGCACAAGTATTATACCATTGCATTGAAAGAAACCATTGCACTGCACTTCAGAGACCAGATGGCATTGTTCAGTGCCATGGAATGGGCAGTGATAGCATGATTTTCACACCAGTATAGTTCCATTTCTCTCTGCACTGGTCATGCTGCACAAATTTCGTGGAGTGTTGATTGAGTGTCGTCTCTTCGCGAGCTCTGCTACATGTTTAGATGCCACTGCTTTGGCCTGTACGCACTTGTTGATAATTTTACAGCACTGTCATTTGTGATGCACAATAGCATGGGTGCCGCATAAATTTTATGGTGCTCTGTTCTAACGAACTCTGTGTTTCTAACAGTCATGGAGCTTTAATGGCAAGTGGTGCATGGCAGGTTCCTGTTACAAACTGATAAGACCAATCCTTGATGTGGTTAGGCCAAAAGCAGCCAGCACATATGAAGGCACTTGAATTGACTTGTAGCTCCATGTTCAGTGCTGCACAGTCATTTGCATCATGTCGGTGAAGCATGCTTTGATAATGATGTCAAAAGGTGATTACTGATATGTACATGCATCTTTTATATTTTTTTATTGCAGTTTCCGAGTGATTGGGATGCCGACCACTTGAAGACGTGGCAGAAGCTGTACTGAACATCTGTGAAGAAAAAAAGTGTAGATAATGGGTGTTTCATTGGTGTGTAGAATAAACAAACGCTACTGCCCTGCTTCTGGACGGCAAAAAACTAGCATGCTTTGTGTGCTTTCTAATGTGCAGTACTTTCAACTTCAGTCTGCACTTTGAGAAGGGCGTACTAGAGGCACAGTGCATCTTGGCAATACAAACAAAATCTGCATCTTGTAGTTTGTAGTGGCAAAGGTTTTCTCACTTTCAACGAGAGGAAAGGGCATTCGCAGATTATTTATACTCCGTTTCATACATAACAGTCAACACTGCCAAAGCTAGCCAGCTAGCTTAGCATAGGCTAAATCTGTGCCCAAAAAGTAGTTTGCCTTACAACCAAAGTGAATACAGGCTTATTTCATTGTGACAACTGTCAAGTATCATGACTGGCAACCTTCTTAATGTTACATCTTGCCAAGTTTTTGTCCTGCGACTGATCGGCACTTTGCGAAGTAAGAATGAAATATGGCGATATGATACACGGCTGGTAAGGCAAATCACTCTATACACACCTAAAAAGTAGTTCACACTCAGTGAAAATTCTAGCCAGAGGGCCGAAACACTTCGCTCCTCACAGCTTTGACTGCGATAACCGGTGCTAAAACTATTTCATACTTCTCGGTTTTCATCCAGACGCTCACCGAGGCTTCGATAAGGACAAGTGATACGTGGAAGAGTAATGGTTTTGTGGGTGCTAGACTTCCAAAGTGTTGCCTAGTATGTATGAAATGGAGTATAGCACTATAGTGCTTATTCGGCTGGAAAATGAAAAACGTGCCATTCTGTCATTTCAGCTTCAGTACAAAGAGTCCACGCGTATTTTTATTTCCGTGGGCCTAATTTGTAGCTGTGTAGTCTCTGACTAGATCTATATATTCATAGAAACCTAAAAAACAAATTAAAAGAGAAAGCAAAGCCAGGCAAAGTGACTGCCTGAAAGGCACTCCATGCGTTGGTCGACTCCTCCCACCATCTGCAGGGAATTAAAAAAGGGCGGGAGCCGGATGTTAATCCGATTTAAATTAGGGAAATCGGCCGCACAGGCCAATAATTCAAAGTTTGTAAAAATTCTCGGAACGTGCAGATCGAGTTCCCGCGGCAAAAATACGAGTTCAGATTCCTCTTCAGTGCACCTTTAAAGCTTTCTTCAATGCGATGCAGACATGACCTATTGAGAGCATTCTTCAGGGCACTACTTGTTGCTACTGCCTTTTTTCCCTTCTTACTAGTTTTGCATGAGCTGAACTGTAAGGCTTGAGACATTTCTTTTAGTGCAGGGAGTAGCACCAACAGATGTAATCTGGGTGTACGAACAAGCGCAAGTCCAGGAGCTGTAGTTCGCTTTCTTGCAATAATTCCCTTGTCGAGTATTTCCCTTGTTGGCCACTTGAAAATGCACCGCAAAGCTTGACAAAAGCAAGGTTCTAAAGATTTAGAAGAAACGGCTTGCGCGCGAATTACTTGAAGCGCATATGTCATTCAAAAAAGAGGAGCAAAGTGCGTCAGGACATCTTCTGTCACTTTGAAAAGGAAAGAAATGAGTTTTCTTGTTTGCTGAGAACGCGGGGAACCAAGCAGCAATGCTTCGTTTTAATGTTTTTATGCTGTGGCCGTGGCCCGGGGGTATATATTGTTGCGGGAAAGAATATATTTACAGATATTTACAAATAGACAAGAACAGCTGCGAGCGGCACCGAGAACACAGTCCGAACTTCTTTGTCGTCTTCTACTCTTCGTCTTCTACTCTTCCCACTCGTGCCATCGCTGTTTGTCGTCGTCGTCGTCTACCCGCTTCAGGACCCCCGGCTGCTGAAACGCCGTCTCGGCGTTAGGGCGGCGGCGTATGAGCGTCGTGATAAGGTTTCAGGCGACAGACGTGGACGATGTCGGTGGTGGCGCCAGAGGACGATGGCGAGGTTTCAAGGGGAGCAATTTCATAGTTCACGTCGGTAACACGGCGCACGACACGGTAAGGGCCACGGTAGTGCGAAAGGAGCTTCTCGGAGAGACCGACGCTGCGAGAGGGCGTCCAGAGAAGGACGAGTGATCCTGGGGTAAATTCGACGGCCTGGTGACGGCGGTCGTAGGCTGACTTCTGGGAAACTTGAGAGGCTTGAAGCCTACTACGTGCTATTTGGCGCGCCAGCGTGGCCTGGGAGATGGCGTCCCGAGCGTAAGCAGTGGTGGGGGCTGAAGAAGGCGGCAAGAGTGTGTCCAAAGGCAAGGTGGGATGCCTACCAAACAAAAGGTAGAAAGGAGAATAGCCTGTTCTGTCATGAAGGGAAGAGTTATATGCAAATGTCACATAAGGCAAGGCTGCGTCCCAATCTCGGTGGTCTGGCGATACGTACATGGCTAACATGTCGGTGAGCGTGCGGTTGAACCTTTCCGTAAGCCCATTGGTTTGTGGGTGGTAAGCTGTCGCGAGTTGGTGCTGCGTGTCACACGAACGAAGAATGTCGTGAACTACTCTGGATAGAAAATAACGACCGCGGTCGGTGAGCAGTTGGCGAGGGGCGCCGTGGTGAAGGATGACGTCTTGCAGAAGAAAATCGGCAACATCGGTAGCGCAGCTGGACGGCAAAGCACGCGTGATGGCGTACCGAGTCGTATAATCAGTTGCGACAGCGATCCACTTGTTGCCGGAGAGGGACGTCGGAAAAGGGCCAAGAAGGTCGAGGCCAACACGGTGAAAAGGTTCCGGAGGGATGTCGATGGGTTGCAGAAGAAGGCAGGCAAAGTGGAGGGCCTTTTCCGACGTTGACACAGGACGCAAGCGGCCACGTAACGTTTGACGGAACGATAGAGACCAGGCCAAAAGAAGCGATGCCGCACCCGAGCGTACGTGCGGGACACGCCAAGGTGACCGGCTGTCGGCAGATCGTGCAGTTCTTCAAGGACAGAAGACCGTAGACGTTGGGGTATCACGAGCAGGAGCGGAGGGCCATCGGAGCGTAGGTTTCGGCGATACAAAATGCCGTTCTGGAGCACATAAAGGTTCAGAGACGGAGATCGGTTTGCAGAACGGATGCCATCAAAGATAGGACGTAAAGATGAGTCGTGGCGCTGTTCGTTGGCAATATCGGCAAGATCGGAGATAGCGAAGAGGCAGGGCAGGGTCTCAGCGTCCTCTAGGTCAGGTGGTTCTACAGGGTACCGGGATAAACAGTCAGCGTCCTGGTGATGGCGCCCTGACTTGTACACGACGGAGTATGAGTATTCTTGGAGGCGCAATGCCCAGCGACCAAGGCGACCGGTGGGATCTTTTAGTGAAGACAGCCAACAGAGAGCGTGGTGATCAGTGACAACAGCGAATGAACGGCCGAACAGGTAGGGTCTGAATTTAGCCACTGCCCAGACAAGGGCAAGACACTCACGCTCAGTAATGGTGTAATTTTGCTCTGCGGCTGAAATTAGGCGGCTGGCATAAGCGATGACTCGATCCTGACCCTGTTGACGTTGGGCTAGGACGGCGCCGATGCCATATCCGGAGGCGTCCGTGCGAACCTCTGTGGGAGACGACGGGTCAAAATGTGCTAAGATGGGCGGAGTGGTCAGCAAATGAACGAGGGTTGAAAATGAGTTTTCTTGAGCAGGGCCCCAAGTAAAGGGGGTGTCGTTCTTCAGAAGATCGGTGAGGGGACGAGCGATGCCGGCGAAATCTTTGATAAAACGGCGAAAATACGAGCACAAGCCGACAAAGCTGCGCACATCTTTCGACGACTTTGGAAGAGGAAAGTCCTTCACAGCTTGAATTTTGATGGGATCTGGGCGTACACCAGAAGCGTCAACGAGGTGTCCGAGAATAGTGAGTTGGCGACGACCGAACTTGCATTTCGATGAGTTCAGCTGAAGTCCGGCGTTACGAAATACTGTCAGAATATTGGAGAGGCGCTCGAGGTGCGTGGCAAAAGTAGGCGAGAAAACCACAACATCGTCTAGGTAACAGAGGCAAGTGGACCATTTAAAGCCACGAAGAAGGGAGTCCATCATTCGTTCGAAGGTAGCCGGGGCGTTACAGAGGCCGAACGGCATGACTTTAAACTGGTATAAGCCATCAGGCGTCATGAAGGCGGTCTTCTCGCGGTCCTTTTCATCAACGGCAATTTGCCAGTACCCCGATCGAAGATCAATTGAAGAGAAATATTTGGCGCCGTGGAGGCAGTCTAATGCATCATCGATCCTTGGGAGTGGATATACGTCTTTTTTTGTGATGCGGTTGAGGTGCCGATAATTTTATTTTATTCAATACTGCCAGCCTCCATTTGGTGGCCAAGGCAGGAGTGGTACAAGGGTACATCGTACATCGCGACAAAACAAAGCAAGTAAAAATGCGAATAAAGAAGCAAAAGCTAACACACAGGGTTTTATAGAAAGACAAAGAGCAAGGTTAAATGCACTCGGTTACCCAAACATACAAAAGAAAGCAAACAAAAGAGCATGAATGAATACACTGCGCTTAAAATGACGATATGACAGCAGATAAAAAAGACTTCTGATCTGTCAAACGGACCACGTCACACGGAAGCCCGTTCCATTCCAATATCGTTCTTGGAAAAAAAGAAAACTGATACGCTTTCGTTCGGCACCGTGGCACCATGATTGTCAAATTGTGTTTATTGCGCGTTGGTCGTGAAGTGTTGTATGCCAGCTGCCGTCCTTCTTTTTCACCAGGACGACTGGTGAAGCCCAAGGACTTGACGAGGGCTCGATGATGTCTTTTGCGAGCATCTTGTCCACCTCTTGATTTATGACGGTGCGTTCGGCGCTGGACACTCGGTACGGACGTCTGCGGAGAGGAGCGGAATCACCGGTGTTTATGTGATGCGTCACCACAGAGGTCCGAGCCAAAACACGGCTATCAAAGTCGAAGATGTCGCGGAAAGATGATAAGAGGCACCTAAGATCGCGAGCTTGCAGCGGCGGTAGGTCAGAAGCGATCATGTCGGCGTAGTCGTCCGTTGGGTTCACTGTTGATGGGGCCGCAGGCAGCCGGCATTGCTGAGTGGAAGGTAAGCAGCTGTCCACCACTGATATCACACATTCGGCAGCAGGGCACAGCGTGGCGAGTGAGATGCCTTGCGGGAGCGGTTGGATGGATGAACCAAAGTTCAGGACCGGAAGGTACGCTCGGTTGGCCGCATTGTAAATACAGTGTGTGGAAGCGCAATGCTGCGCGTCAGGGCGACGTCAAGTTCCGGAGTGACTACGTAGTGACCATCAGGTACAGGGGGAACAGATGAGAAAGAAATGTAAGTTGCGGCTTGAGGCGGTAGACGGACAAAGTCGACAGCACAAAGACGGTGTATAACTGGGGACGGCGACTCAGCAGAAAGAGGAAGGTCAAGCTGAACAACATTAGTGGCGCAGTCAATGAGGGCTGAATGCTCAGACAGGAAGTCGAGGCCAAGAATGACTTCATGAGGGCACTGGTCCAGAACAGAGAACAGAACGGATGTATGGCGGCCGGATATGGTCACACGGGCTGTGCATAGTCCAACAACATGAGGCGTTCCGCCGTCGGCAACGCGGAGAACGGCTTTGGGTGCAGGGGTCAGTACTTCTCGGAGGCGGCGTCGTAGGGCTGAACTCATGACGGATACGTGCGCGCCTGTATCGATCAGGGCTCGCTCAGGCACTCCATCGACATGAATGGCGAGCAAATTATGGTGTGCGCGAAGGGCTAATCGAGGATTTTGGGACTGGGGCTGTACTGCAGCATCACCTCCAGACACTGCAGCGTCTAGTTTTCCGCTTGCGAGCGTCCGTAGGGGCCCGGAGAGGAGCGACGGCGTTGGGGCGAACGGGACTGTCGACGCAGGGGGGACGGGGAGCGGCTGGAGCGGGGAATCTGGCCGTCGACTGGAGCACTGTGCTGGGCTGGAGGGGGCGTGTAGTGGCTGGGCTGTTCGTCGTCACGGTGGGAGCTGAGAGGACGGTATGTGCTGCGACGGGACCAATAATTTCGACAGTGGCGGGAGATGTGGCCAATGCGGTGGCAATTGAAACAAATGGGCCTGTCGTCGGTTGTCCGCCAATCGTTAGGGTTTCGGCGACGTGGAGAGGAGTACGAAGGTCGTCCAGGAGCAATCGCAGTGATTTCGGGTGGTGGTGAAGACCGTACAGGGCTGACGGGCTGGAAACCAAGGTTTGCAAGCTCTTGGCGGACGACAGCTTGTACCAGAGAGATGGTAGGCAAGCGGTTGTCGCCATCATGTCTATGCAGGGCGGCAGGGGACATAGCTTCGAGCTCGCGTCGGATGATGCGGGTCACATTTTCTGGGGGTGCTGGAGTTTCCCGGTGTCGCAGGTCTTCACATGAAGAAGTCGCAGCCGTGTTGGGGAGGCGTGTGTACGGCTGGCTAATACGCCTGCTTTTGGCTTCCTCGAAGCGTCGACATTCCTTAATAATTCCGTCGATTGTAGTGCAGTTCTTGTATACAAGCAAGTTGAAGGCATCGTCGGCGATTCCCTTCAACACGTGGCTGACTTTGTCAGACTCGGGCATGTTGGCGTCAACTTTGTGACAGAGGGCCAGCACATCTTGAATGTACGACACATAGGACTCCGTAGATGTTTGAGCTCGGGAGGCGAGGTCCTTCTTAGCGGCAAGCGTTCGGCCGAGCGGCCGTCCAAACAATTCGCGGAGTTTCTCTTTGCACACGTCCCAGCTGGTCAAATGGTCTTCGTGCGTCTCATACCAGACCCGGGCGGTGTCTTTTAGATAGAATATTACATTTGCGAGCATGAGGGTCGGATCCCAGCGGTTGTAGGTACTCACTCGCTCGTACATGCTGATCCAGTCGTCGACGTCAGTGTTGTCTGTACCAGAAAATGTCCCAGGGTCACGAGGGGGAGAAAGAACGAGTGGTGTCATGGCCGGGGCTGAGGTTTGCTGGGAGGCGTCTTGGGTCATGATGAGTGAAGGCAACTGGCGGCCGCTGCGGAGCTCCGTCGTCGGTAGACGTAGGGGAAATCCGCACCTCCACCAAATATGTTGCGGGAAAGAATATATTTACAGATATTTACAAATAGACAAGAACAGCTGCGAGCGGCACCGAGAACACAGTCCGAACTTCTTTGTCGTCTTCTACTCTTCGTCTTCTACTCTTCTCACTCGTGCCATCGCTGTTTGTCGTCGTCGTCTACCCGCTTCAATATTGTCATCGACGCAATAAAATTTGCTTCAGTTCCTAGTCAGTGCTCGTGGTTTTTGCCTCCGCCTTATTATCCCGTATGTCACGCTGTTATTTATATGCGCCATGGCCCTGCGAATTCCACTCCTGGATCTAATTTCTTCAACATCGGGCTCATCTGTTTCGTGGTCACTTTAGGATTCTGTTTGCAACAGCCTCATCGTGACAGCCACATGCAAAGCACGACTACTGTCTTTTTCCATTAGAAATGACAACCTGCCTCCGGAACTACGCAGCGTGATAGGACCACTGCCACCTTCGAGCAGACATGGCGTCAGGATACGCCGCTTGCTGCGGTCTGAAGCCTGCAGCCATCATCATCATCAGCCTGACTACGCCCATTGCAGGGCAAAGACCTCTCCCATGTCTCTCCAATTAACCCTGTCCTTCGCCAGCCGCGGCCACCGTATTCCCGCAAATTTCTTAATCTCATCCGCCCACCTAATTTTCTGCCGCCCCCTGCTACGCTTGCCTTCTCTTGGAATCCACTCCGTTACCCTTAAGGACCAGCGGTTATCTTCCCTTCGTATTACATGCCCTGCCCAAGCCCACTTCTTCCTCTTGATTTCAACTAGGATATCATTAACGCGCGTTTGTTCTCTCACCCACTCCGCCCGCTTCGGATCTCTTAACGTTACACCTATCATTTTTCTTTCCGTAGCTCGCTGTGTTGTCCTTAACTTATGCTGAACCCTCTTTGTTAGCCTCCATGTTTCTGCCCCATAGGTGAGTACCGGCAAGATACAGCTGTTGTATGCTTTTATTGGTAAACTGCTATTCATGATCTGAGAGAACCTGCCATATGCGCTCCACCCCATTCTTATTCTTCTAGTTATCTCCCTCTCATGATCCGGATCAGCTGTCACCACCTGCCCTAAATATGCATTTTCTCTTGCGACTTCCAGGTGGGATTTTTCAAGCACTGTTTGGGGATTGCCTGTTTCCGTGAAGCCCCTCGGGGGGTAGGGGGAAAACGATTCATTCAGTCCCTTCGCACCGTCTCTTAAGTGAGTGACTTAATGCGGAACAAGATTCTACCGTTTCTTTCTAAGAAAGCCCCTCATCCCTAGAATATTGAAACTGTGCATATTTTCAACAATACGGAAGTGCCTATCGACGCTAAAAAAACCTCTCAACTTATGACCAAAGTTTTGCTTTGATCCTCATCTCGATACGTTCAAACTACTATCTTTTGTGAGGAAAATCACTGCAAGAGCACACCCGGAAGGGGCTCACAGGTGTATCAGCGAGAGCGTTGACATCAAGGCAGCTATGAAGAAGCCTCTCGTAAACTGCAGCAAAGTTGCAGCAAGCCTCAGACAAGCAGAACTTCGGTTGCTGCCAGTCGCGGCTTACAGCGGCGTTCGCTCGGCGCCCTCCAAAAACAGCTTTTTGCGTTTCTTTCCGCCCTTTTGAATGTGATACTCTTTTTCAGCGGACTAAAAACTATAAAATGCCGCGAGGAACTCAATTTTTTTCGAAAAGTGCTTCAGCTTCCCTTTAAAGGTGAACTAAAGAGAACTCTTAGTCAAGGGCGTCCGCAGAACTTTATGTCCGGGGATGGGGGCGGCGGTAGGTTAGCACCAAAAAGGAACTAGTGCATAAATAATACCCGTAATTCCAGGGAGGGTCAACCCCCCCCCCCCCCCCCCCCCCCTGCCCCCCCTTCCGGACGCCGATGTTCTTAGTTCGTCTTTTTACCGCGGGAACTCGATCTACACGCTCCGATTATTGTCCTGTGCGGCCGCTTTCCTTATTAAATCGGAATAAACATCCCGGCTTTTCTTTGACTAGCCTCCGAGAGTAGAAGTCAACAAACCCGTGGAGTGATTTCCGGTACCGTGTACCGGTACCGTGTTGGCTTCGCTTTCGCTTTTATTTTGCTTTTTAGATTTCTGTGAATAAATAATTTGCGTCGAAGAGAACATACCTGGAAATTAAGCCCACGGAAATAAACATACGCTTTGACTTTTTGCTTTCGCAGATCGCTCCGCGTGTTGTGTGTCCGCCGATTGCAGAGCGGCAAGACGCCACGCGACTGGCTGAAAGGCACTCCAAGCGTTGGTTGATTCCTCCTACTCTCTGACGGCAGTTAAAAAAAAAAAAAGGTGGGAGCCGGAACATTCAATCGGACTTCATACAGGAATCTGCCACACATGACAATAATTAGACCTTCCTGAGATTGCTTGAAGCGGACAGATCTAGTTCCCGCTGTAAAAAAACGAGCTCAGAATCCTGTTTAGTGCACCTTTAAGTATCCCCTCAATTTTTTGTTGTTTGCGATAGGGGTAGAGTTATGAGGGAATTTTTTTCCTGAAAATTGTCTTAACCTGAAAATTACATAAAATTCATCCCCTCCTTTAATAAAAATTGCGTAAATTTTTGGGCTACAGTGAACCTGTAAAAGTCAGCGTCGAGATGGTTACTGAATCACTCTAATAAAATTTGCCTGTTTCATCAGACTAACCCCGAAATGTAGTCGTCGATTTAGGTATGTTTCTTTCTATATCTCCGCATTTGGCCTTTTATTTCTCTTCAGACAAGAGGGTCCTGCCTGCATGGCTATCAGCAAAACACTCAATGTTGTCAGCATTCATTCATACAAGGAGCCGCTGCTGCGTAATCGTTCCGCAGGGTTTAGAGAGAGGAGTCGTTTACTTCCTGGCAACCTTATTTCTGTTTTACTATATAAATCATGAACAACAGCGGCTATAACGGACAAGTCTGTCTTAAACCTTTGTGAATATCGACAGTCGCCCAGTTCATTACCCACTCTCATGCGGCAGTAACTCCTTTTAGCAGGCCTACAATTCAATTTCTACATCTGTCATTTTTTCCGCGGCAATCATTGTTCCACAGGAGCTTCTCGTTTGCGTTGCCGTACGTACCGGTGATATACGGAAAGGATAAAAACAAAGGCCCTATTTCTGTATATATTTCGCAAGCAGAAACAAGTTGTCGAGCGTCTCCCAAATCAGAACTTCTTCCAGTAGGTTATTATTTGCGTTCACAAGGTTAATACACCGGGTGGTTCACCTAAGATGTTCTGCAATTTAAAAAAGTACTCTTTCCCAGTTAGAAGAGCGCTTTTTTATGCATAACATTGTCAGAATACAGCTCATGCTAACTAGTAGGCTGGTTAACTGATATTGAATATTCAACTATGACGGTTGGTCTCCTTATTTATTGTGAGGCGTGTTATCAACCTAAAGTAATATCCACGTCAGTTTCTATAATTTTGATAACGCAGTTACCCTCGGCGCGGTGCTCCAACAAATTTTGCTTACGTCGCACCAAAATACGTGAGCTTTCGAGAACCTTGCAGGCGATCAAACCCTCCAGTGGACGTAACTCGTCGAAATAGCCAAAATTTGTTGAGACAGCGGCAAGGATAACTGCGTTTGCCAAATTTTAATAAGATATGGATAATAGTTTCGTTTTATGGTTGTATGGGACTTAACGTCCCAAAGTGACCCAGACTATGGGGACGCCGTAGTGGAGGGCTCCGGGGCTATCGACCAACTCAGTTTTTTAGCGTGCGCTGACATCGCACAGTGTACGGGCATCTAGCATTTCGCCTCCATCGAAATCAGACCGCCGCGGCCGGGATCGAACCCGCGTCTTTCGGGTCAGCAGCCGAGCACCATAACCACTGAGCCACCGCGAAGGCAGGCACCGCGAATATCCGCGATGGATATTACTTACGGTAGGCTACACGTCTCACAATAAATACGGGGAATAACGGTAATTTTAATAACAGTAATGTTTGTTAATCACGCTAATATAGTTAGAGCGTCTTAGCTGCATTCTGATGAGCTGCACCATTGACCATGGTATGCTGAAAAAACCGCTCTTTTGAGCCAGTAAGTCTACTTTTAAAAACTGCTGAACATCTAGCTGAAACACTCGGTGTGCTGGTTCTAACTTAAGCGAAAACAGCTGGTGCAGTCCCGCGCGCACGCCCACAACACACACCAAAAATATGACCCACAGTGGCGAGATCCGTCGCGGCGCACCTCTACAAGGTATATCACCTGACAACGCCGACCTTCCCAGTTCGCGCGCTTTTAATTCTGGCACCATACTGGAGGTTATTTCTGTAGCGATACTTTTCACGAAAAATTCTTTTGCGCTTCTGCCATTTTTCTACAATTGTCGGGCGCTGCCAGTGACGACACTGGCTGACAGCTAGCAAGCGACATCTTTCGCAGGCATCGGCGTAAAAGGCGGAACTGGCGAATGGCGAAGAGGAAAAAAAAAGAATCAGCAAAAGATTCATTACAAAATACAGCCCCAGATTGCATAGCTGAGACGTTTTCGTGCGTGAAATCAGTTGGTCATTGTCCTCTGGCTTAGTATATTCCCAACGCCTAACGCGATTGGTTAGCTCACGTACTGAATACGTTACCCTCCTCTGCTATTGTATCGACGAATAACGTTATCGATCCTCGTGCGGATCACGGCCAATCGCAAGCCTAGCTTGAGAACAGATATTTACAAACTCGTTCACATACCTTGCCCGTAAATAAGGAGAACAATAAGCACACCTATCACAGGCTGCGACAAGTTCTACAGCTGCGGGCATCATATAGATTATTTATTTATTTATTTATTCACAATACCTTACAGGGCCCAGAAGGGCATTGAGTAAGGGGGGCAAATAACGACAAATGTGCAAAAGAAACTAAATAATACAACATGAGGTACAAGAGATTAAGTAAAAAGAAACTAATGTACAAAGCAAAACGTAGGCGAAATTATACATATGATACAAGGCACTTATTAGTAGCATGAATGCCGGACATACGGCCAAAACAAAACGTAATGGCAACGAAGGAACGAAAGTCCACTGCGACAACAAAAAAAAAAATCAGATAGGAGGAAAAGCGATGTCATGTGAGATATCTACGTAGCTGATCCTGGAATGGTTGATGGTTGCCGATGGATGCGATATTGTCAGGAAGATCATTCCAAAGAACGATGGCACGTGGAAGTGCAGATGAATTAAAAGCGAGGGTTCTACCGTGAATGCGTTTTATGCTCTTCTGGTTATGTAGGCGGCGTGAAATGCGTGTAGGCGTTTCAAGAGGTAATGGAGATGGCCTTGTGCTTAACAAATATTTATGAAATAAGCACAAAAGAGCAATGGAACGGCAAATTCCTAGAAGAATCGATATAATGTTTGGAATAAGTCGGCACAGCGCTGCTGCGAGGTGACAAATATGAAATGCATTTTTGAAAACCGACAGTAACAGAGAGAGTCTATTTAGAACGAATGCCGGAGAAAGAGAGGAAAGTGTATTACTCGTCCCAGGTCCGGGTCTCTGGCTGATCTGAAAGGTTTGCTTTACTTTTGAGCCTCACAGCTGATGCCTCCAGATGACGGCGATGGAGTACTGTGAGAAATGAAGGGATGTGAGGCAGTAAGCAGAAATACCCACACACAACACACCCACCCATGGTAAATGTGGCGCTTTTCTGCCGTTTCTCGAAGATACGTGCTTGGTTTCATTGTCAGCAATAACATTTCTAGCAGTCGAAGTAGTATGAATTAAAGGTAAACTTTGGGCGTTTAATTACCTTTATTAAAATGTGTGCTGAAGAGATGTTAACCTCCTTCAGAGCCGCATGGATACTCTTTACCTTATTATGCAGTCAAGCCGCGACACCAAAGGGGGGGGGGGGGGGGGGGGAAGGAAGCCACCGAAACGATGTGATACCGCGAAAGATACAAGTCTCGTCTAGGCCTGCACAAATAATGTATGCGTGCGCTAAAGGCTTAATGTCTCCCTTCTCCTCCCGGAAAGAAAGAAAACGTCTGGCACGGGCCAGCGGAAATAGCGAGGCGTTTACGCTGTGCAGCGAGCGCTGTTTCACGCGATGGCATCATGACACGGTTCCCCCTCGCGCAGAGCCGCCTTCTTCGTTGAGCAGCCTAGCACAGGGGGAAGGGAGCGATAACGCGCTGGTGGCGCCATCCTGTTCTTCGATTCACAAAGTGCAAGTACCGATTGCACCTCGCAGGGGACATGAAAACAATCACAGAAAGACGTTGCCACGCGAGCCAAAACAACCTTGGTGCTCGCGTGCGTCGCGAAGCTCGCTCGTATATGCTGTGCCTCTGACGGGCTTTGCTTGTGGGTGGACATTCCCTTCAGGGTTTCCGCTGCGTTTGTCGTTTCCTCCGGCAGAATGACAGGATCCGACTGACCTCCAGACGTGAAGAGCCTCCTGGCTGCACCGTGGGGTGAGGAGTACTTCTTTATCTCCAATTGTTGTGCGCTGCCGGAGCGCCTCTTATCAATGCTAACACCGAGGCTGATTCCTTAATCAGATACTCCACTCGGCCTGACCTATCTCGCTACAATCACCTTACAAGGTTGAGTTTTTCTACCCTCCTCTCTACCCCGCTTTCAGTAACAGAGGACAGAGCTGCGTTGGCACTTAGAAAGTATTCCATGCATCGACCACTCATCGAGGCAGCTGAGTCGAAGCTTCCTTCGCAAACGGCGCTGTGCGAGTTTCCTTCGGGCTAATTACTACCTGCGTCCCCTCGTTTATCTTGAGCACGTGCCGGAGCGCCGCCACAGAGACGAGCTTTAGAAAGGGCGCAATATTCAGAGTTACGTCGGGCGGGATATCGAATGCACTGACCACAACCGGTGCATAGCAGTATACCGGCGACATTTCTTGCCGGCACGAGGTCAGATTGCGTCTTCTTTTTCTTCTTTCCTTCTGCTCCTAAAGAGCGCTGTCGTTTTCGACGAAGCTAAAACCATCTACCAAGACAGAGAAATTGCAAAAGCTGACCACCGTGCTTTCTGCGCGTTCGACAACTTTACCGCAGCGAAACTATTCTCTTACTTCTGCTGCCTCAAATTCGCTTCGTTGCGACGTTATTTTGAAAGGTGGAAAGATGGAGTAGGCAGAGGAAAAGTGCAGGGATGTAAACCACGCTCGTGTTCTGGCTGCTATAATCCAGGCATATGAAAGGTGGTAATGAAATAAAAGAAAGAAATAAAGAGAGAAAGTAAGAAAGAAAGAAAGAAAGAGAGAGAGAGAGAGAAGGGAAGGAAGAAAGAAAGAAAGAAAGAAAGAAGGAAGGAAAGAAAGAAAGAAAGAAAGAAAGAAAGAAAGAAAGAAAGAAAGAAAGAAAGAAAGAAAGAAAGAAAGAAAGAAAGAGAGAAAGAAAAATAAACAATATTCAGAAAAACAGCGGATTATTTATCAGTGCGAAAGACCAGAGGAGAAAGTAGCGCAAACAGAAAAGGCCGAAATCTAGAATAGGGCTGATACGGGCTGCTTGGTACAAGTTGACGGAAAGGGCGTAAGAGCGCTAAGACAGGGCAAAGAGAATGAGATGCACTCAGTAGAAACAGCGCGAACTGAGACGAAGGAAGGCACACAAGGACGAGCGGTGACTTGTCTGCCATCTTTCGTCTCAATCTCAATTCACGCTGTTTCTACTCAATAGATTATCAACATGCCCAAGCTTCGCTGTTAAACAGTGCTTGTCTCGCTGCTTTCGTCGGTTACGTCATTTCCGTTAAAAGGCTGAATGCACATGACAAGGCTGGGCGGTCCTAAGGTCAGTGAATTTTATTTACATCACCAGCAGTCAGCCGCAGTGCAGGGTGAAGAAAGGCATCGAATGAGATTCTATTGCGGGCACTTTTTAGAAAATTCCTTTTGAGTGGCTTAGACATTGGGACAAAATAGGAGAAACAAACAGGTCAGCAATACGCCCTGTATATCTCTCTATACATCCGTGTCGCTATGTCCAAGCTGGCCTCCCCAAACGGAATCCCAGAAACTAGGGAAGAAATATGCTTTTCTATTATTGATTACTTAGTGTCCTTCCTGTGTCACGATGCCTCCTTACATACAGCATATAGGCTGTTGCCATTTCTTCCCGACCTGCCTTTGGAACGCGCAAGAGCGGAGCTTACTACAGTCCATACTTTCCCTGCTGTGGCACCAAAACGGACAGGGACGGAGACGGAGTAACGAACTCAAGTGCTCACTAACAACTGACAAAATTTATTAAAAGCACAAAACATATAGACAAAACCAACGGTTACATGCACAGCCAGAACAAGGTTACAAAAGCGCCAGGCAATTACACGTGTTGCAGCACCAGGAATCTACCTGTTATCATGAGTTTAATGCTCTTTCAAGACAATCAACCTCAGCGTCAAGTAGCAGAAATGATGGCGAACTCACGCATTCATCGGCCGGCTTCATTATACGGAAGGCCTCCATAATCTCCCGGCAAGTCTTATCTTTATGTTTCCAGAGAACGCGCGTTTCTTCGAACAATGGGACACACTGTGGCTTCTGACATGCTTGGTAACCGCGCATGGTAACTGCGCATGTAACCGTTGTTTTTTTTCTATATATTTTGCGCTTTTAATAAATTTTGTCAGTTGTTAGTGAGCACTCGTGTCGTCGTCACTCCGTATTCGTCCTTGTCCTTGTGGTGCCACAGCGGAGAAAGTAGGAATTCGTACCAACTCGCCCAAGTCTCAACACTTTTGAGCTTACTGCAGGCTGTCATGCGACGACGTTGTGTCGGGCGAGGCATCCCCTGAAGAAATCCAGGTACTGCCGTATTTACTCGCATATAGGTTGACCACGAATACAGGTCGACCCCTATACATTGGGTTCGCCGAGATATAAAAAAAAATTATTCGAATATAAGTCGACCCATATGAGTTGACCCATTGAACTAGCACTTTGCCTAGACTTTAACTGACGCAAATTTTTCATTTTTATTATTTGTTTTGTGCATGACTACGGCTTCGACATGCACGCCGGAGCTTTTGTTTTGATCACAACCCCTCTATAAACTATAATACACTGGCTTTGGTACCTATTTAAACGCCAAAATATACTGCTTCCTAAGCTGTCTACCATGATAAGACCCCAGAAATGAACGAAAGAGCCATTCGGGTGCACACATCGAATTGCTGTGTGCACCCGAATGATGATGATGAAGACTGAATGATAATGAAAAAAAAGGTCGACCTATATGCGAGTGAATATGGTAGCTGTACCAGCAGAAACAGTCACCCAAGCAGCACAGCTAATCGGGCCAATATTGGAAGCCTATTGGTAAAGGCCGACCCTACAAAGGGACAGAGTGGAACCATCCTTTTGCAATATTGGGCCAACTACCTGTGCTGTTTGGGTGTGAAATATCTGAAATGCCTGTCATTACGAGGCGGCCGCGGCTTTTCAAACTCCGCAGCGTAATTGAAATCATCGCAGAGTTTTCAATTCAACCGTCACGTTAATACCGTACTCCGAGATACATGCACATTGTATTTTATTTATACAAGGTGGAATTCCACAAAGCGCATTAACCGCGCTCCGCAAAAAAAAAAACGAAAAGAGTAAATCCGAATATGAGCACGGCAGCTGTCGTGACACAACCTTATCACCACCTGGAAAGCCGATTTTTCTGGGCTGTGTGGAGAACGTGCGGGAGGTAATCCTCAGCTCTTTCCTGTGAGCCGCCGCGGTGGCTCAGTGGTCATGGCGCTCGGCTGCCCGCGGCGGTCGAAATTAGATGGAGGCGAAATTCTACAGGATCGTGTACTGTGCGATATCAGTGCACGTTAAAGAACCCCTGGTGGTCGAAATATCCGAAGTCCTCCACTGCGACGCCCGTCATAACCTGAGTCGCTTTGGGACGTTAAATAAACCATAAACGTTTTGCTTTACTACGAGCACAGCCCAGTACCCAATATGGCGGCGCCCACGTACCTCTTTTTGAAAAGGTCTTCTCTATCTAGGGGTCACTGCCTTTTCACGACCCTCGGGAAAACCGGTTTTCTGGGTTGTGGGGAGAACGTGGGGGAGCTTAGTCCTCGGCTCATTCCTGTACTATACGAGCACAGCCTAGTGCCCAAAATGGCGGCGCCCATCCTCCACGTTTTGAAAAAGGCCTATTTGAAGCCAAAACCAAATACAAACCAGGTTCAGTCAGGCCGGAAGGAAGCGCGAACGGCGCCTGTGAAGAAAACAAAAGCATTTTGTCCGCCTCCTTTGAGCTGCAGAGTACAACCCGCCTGGTTGATGTTTCTGGGCAAAGGGTCTACCGAACTGCATATTCACACCGGTTGTACAGGAATATAAGTATTTATTTATTTACACATACATACTGCAGCCTCTAGCGAGGCTATCGTAGGAGTGGGGTAAAATACAAAGAAACAATAAAAAATACAAAGAAGTAAAGAAAGAAATCATAGAACATTAACAACAGGCTTGTAACAATTCTTATAATGATAAAGAACGGATGTTCCCTGCTAAATAATTCTAAACTTCAGTGGTATGATGGAAAAAGCTGTACTTAAAGAAGTTAGTGCGGGCATAAATAGAGAGAGAGAGAGAGAGAGAAATGGAAGGAAAGGCAAGGAGGTTAACCAGGCGATGCCCAGTAGGCTACCCTACACTTGGGAAGGGCATAAAAGGGCGAAATGTTTAGGACATGGTGGCTCCTTGTAGATGATGGTTTTGAAAATGTAAGATCTAGCGAAGAAAGACGCTGCAAAGTAGAAAATACGGGACCTGCGTGTTTGATTTCATTCCGGCCTGACTACAACCGTAAACAACGCGAGGTCTTTGCTCTTCGGCTATCCTATCTGCTATGCATATAGCTTCACGATCCGCTTTTTTTTTTGTTTTTAACGGCTAGCGCAACAGAAGTTATCGCGGCCGCTCGCCGATAGCACGCGCTCTGTCGTCTTTTTCCTTTCATTCAGATCCCACTTTCAGACGCGACGCACGTGCTGAAGGACTGCAACGCACTTTCACTTTCGCGACTCCATCGAACAGACCGCGTCGTCAATGGAGCCCCCGATGGCCCTTCCTCCGCTCAAGAGGCAACGGTTCGGGTCGACCGACATCGTGGTGCCGGAGATCTCTTTCGGTGAGTGAGGAGAGATGCAGCGGGCTTTGTGCTTTTCTTAAAGGGCAGGTCAAGAATAGAGGGTAGCGCTCAGGAACGAGGAGAGGAGCATGAGTACATTGTGGGGACAGTTGTCTGCGTCTAATTGCGAGCACACAAAGAATAGTTGCGGGAGTTAAAGAACTCTTTCTCATTCAGGTTGCCTAGAAGAAACACCAAATAATATACAAGCTGACAAAGTAATCCTGAGACTAAGTGCTTTCTTGGCTTGTAGACATTAACCGTCTTCGCGTCTTGACGACTTCAAGCACTAAAACGACTCTTTCTTTTAGTGTGAAAGCACTATTTCACTAGCAAAGCTGAAAAACCAGAGCTATGTGTGAAGCCTCAACCTCTGACGGAGCGCCAGCAGCGGAGGCCTTGCTCAGCCGCTCCCTCAACGCGCGGATCTGTTCGCCAACTCCTGTGCCTGCCAAGCGGAAGCGGTGCGCTTACAACAAGCGGCACAACTGATACTTTCAGCGCGCACGTGCGTTGAACTAGTAATACTACATCTTCATTGACTGTAACTAAAGTCACCACAGGTTATGCCGGTGTGGTCCGGGGCCCCGTATAACGCGGCCTCTGCCACCGCATGCTCCGCCACCAATTACTGGCCAGTGGGCGTGGGGTCGGTGAGCTGCTCCTCTCAGGAGGTACTGGTGGGATAAGGAATGAATGGGATATCAGGAATAGCCTGCCGTTTGCAGACTATACATTAGAGGGTGGGATGTTCTCCGCAGTAAGGGCACCGCAGTGGGTTAATGTAGGAAAATCCGATGGCTAATTACGGGACAGTGGTTCGAAGCCCGGTCCTCTTGCACGCGAGGTATGCTCTACATCTACGCCATCGGTGCACCCTTGCTGCGACCTGATCTCTTTGACCAGAACTGACCACGCACTCCTTCACCAGAAACGGATTTGGTCACCCTGGTGTAGCACTTGGCCACAACTTCCTCTATAAATACACCAATTAATCCACAGCCCTCAGTCCCCAGCGCCCCCGGAGCAACTGACCAAGGCGACGGTCACACCTGTGACGCAGCGGAGGGTGCTAAGGATCTCTGCCTCCGGACAGGACCCCATTGGAAACTGAACCTGGCAACGTTTAACACTAGAACCTTATTAGTTTAGAAGTCCTGTTCAAGGAACTAGCGGGTATTAAATTGGATATCATAGGGCTTAGCGAGGTTAGAAGGGCAGATGTATGCAGTGCTAAAGGGCGGGCACGTGTTATGCTATCCTGGGCCAGCCGGCAAACGAGAAATAGGTGTGGGATTCCTCATCAGTGAAAATATTGCGGGTAATATAGAGGAATTCGATAGTTTTAACGAGACGGACGCAGTTATCGCAGTTAAGCTTAATAAAAGCTACAAACTGAAGTTGGTACAGGCCTACGCGCCTACATCCAGCCATGATGACCAGATCGTCGAAAGCTTCTGTGAAGACGTGGAATCTCCAATAAGCAAAGTAAAAACTCAGTACACTGTACTGATGGGTGTACTGATGGGCGTACAGGAAGCGGAAGTCCTCGGAAAGGTCCATTAATTGTTGCGACTACAGGATGGTAAGGTCATGAATTAGCTTAGACCTGAAGAGGGAACAGAAGAAACTAGTGAAACGGAAGCCTATTAAAGAGCTAGCGATAAGAATGTAAGTAGAGGAGTTCAGGATATTGCTGCAAAACAGATATTTTGCTTTAACGGAGGAAGACTATCTTAATGTTCAAACAATGAACAATAATCTCACAGTTATCGTCACGGAGTGCGCAGTACAAATAGGCGGTAGGATGGTTCGACAGGATACCGGCAAGCTATCTCAGGAGACGAGATATGATTCAGAAACGCCAGAGCATGAAGTCGTCTAACCCCTCAGAAAGAATAGAACTGGCAGAGCTGTCAAAGTTAATAAATTTGCGCAAAGTAGCTGACATAAGGAAGTTTAACATGGAGAAAATTTCTAAAGAATGAAGGTAGCCTAAACGCAGGGAAGCTAGGCATATAAAAAAAAACCAGATGTATGCGCTAAGAGACAAAGAGGGCAATGTCATTAGCAATATAGATAAGATAGTTAAAGCAGCCAAACAGTTCTACTCTAATCTATACAGTAGCCGATGTAATCAGAACATTAAAGAGAGAGGCAGTAGCGCACAGCAGTGGGACATCCCGCCTGCAACGAAAGAGGAAGTAAATAAATCCTTAGGAGCAATGGAAAGGGGGAAGAAGCTGATGAGGACTGGGTAACAGCAGATCTCTTGAAGGACGGAGGGGAGATTGTGCTAGAAAAACTAGCCACCCTTTGTACGCAATGCCTTGTGACCTCGTGCGTACCAGATCTAAAAAGAAGCTTGGAAGAACGCTAAGAACATCTTAACCTTTGCTAAGGTAATTGCTGATAGAGTCAGGACAACCTTAGTCTTCTTTCAACCAAATGATCAGGCAGGCTCTCATAAAGAATACTCAACACTGGACCATATTCACACTATCAATTAATTGATAGAGAAATGCGCAGAATATGACCAGCCCCTATATATAGCCTTCATTGATTAGAAGAAATTACTTGACTTAATAGAAACCTGAGCTGTCATGCAAGCATGCAGTCAGGGTGTAGAAGAGTATTGCATGAAAATACTGGATGACATCTATAACGACTGCACAGCTACCATTGTCTTCCATAAAGTCATCAGTTTTCAATGAGGAAAGATTACAGGCAGGAAGACACGATCTCGCCAATATTATTCACTGCCTGTTTATAGAAGATTTTCCGAGACCTGGATTGGGAACAGTTTGGGATAAGAGTTAATGGAGAATACTTCTGTAATCTGCAAATCACTCATGACATCGCCTTGCTAAGTCACTCAGGAGATAAACTACAAAGCATGATCATTGAGTGTTGCGTTGTGTTGGGTTTAATGGTGCATGAGCGGGTAAGGCTATCATGCGCCAAGCTCACATGATCATTGAGTTAACGAGCAGAGCAGAACGGTGAGACTAAAAATTAATATGCAGAAAAACCAAAGTAAAGTTTACAATTGGTAGCGAGGTGCTGGAAGTGGTAAGGGGGTCTACTTGGGGAAGGTAGTGGCCGCTGACCCGGATCATGAGAGGGGAATATCTAGAATAATAAGACTAGGGTGGAGTGCATATGGCAGGTTCTCTCACATCATGAATGGCAGTTTGCCAATACCCCTCAAGAGAAAAGTATATAAGAGCTGTATCTTACCGGTACTCAACCACGAGTCAAAAACGTGGAGGCTAACAAAGAGGGTTCAGCTTTAGTTAAGGACAACGCAGCGAGCTATGGAAAGAAAATTATAGGCGTAACGTTAAGAGATCGGAAGCGACCAGAGTGGGTGAAGGAACAAGTGCGGGTTGAGGCCATACTAGTCGAAATCAAGAGGAAGAAATGGGCTTGGGCAGGGCATGTAAACCGCTTGTCCTTAAAGGTAACGGAGTGGATTCCAAGAGAAAGCAAGCGTAGCAAGGGTTGGCTCAAAGTTAGGTGGGCGGATGAGATTAAAAAGTTTTTGGGGGTACGGTGGCCGCATCTTACACAGGAAAGGGTTAATTGCAGTGGGCGTGGTCACGCTCAGCTTGGTGAAGACAGTTCTAGACGCTTGGAAAAATAATTGAAAAGTCGCTTCCACAACTGTCGACGCTGTGCCTCAACGAGTTAATATACCGTCTAATGTACAATATACAGTAAATGCGCAAGTACAGACCAAGGACCCGTGCGCGCCGCTGCTGTTCTCTAAACTCGTGAGCCGGTCACGGCGCACAGCTGCGGTCGAAGCATGCAATGCAACAGTCATTGCTTCGTTTTTATAGGTGGCGGTCGACGAAATCCTTCGCCTGAGACACCAGATCGAACTTCGGCAATGGCGTTGGGCAAGCACAAGGAAAAAAAGTGAGCCTCGAGGAAAGGTCGCCCTGGAAAAATACGGCGCGTCAAATACAAAAACTATAAGAGAAGGCATACACGGCCAATGTGGGAGCATAAAATTTTGTTCTTATACTTGCCATGCTGGAACTGGCTGCCGTTTAAAAGACAGCTGCGGTAATCAAAGACGGTGTGACGTCACGTGTACGCCGATTTGCAACAGGCTTGATTTTATGGACGTCGAATTCAATGAGGAGAAAAGGGAACTCGAAAAATAAGATGCAGGGTGCCGCTGCTTGTATGTCCTTGTGTGTGTGTATGGGTACTCCCGTGCCTGTGGCGCGGGTCTTCATGCAGCAAAAAAAAAAGAGAAAATAAAATACTGCCTCTTTCAGTGTCGGACTTTTAGCTTTTCTCCTCTTACAGTACGGCTGTGAGAGCTTAAAAGCGCACAATGTAGGCATTCAAACAATAGGCATCCTGTTTAGGGCAGGTAAATAAAGAACGATAAGAAAAGCAAAGCCAAAGGTGGTCGCCAATGGCGGAAGGCCGCTGATTAGCTTGAAAAAAGGTGAAAAAGACGCCGTGAAAGGCTCACAGACAATGACCACAGAGTCGAAGCTCTATGTTTAGCGTAGCATGTAAAGTCCTCGAAAATATATTTTTATTTGAGTCTTGTTCCCATTTTCACAATGCGATGCAAAAAAAGAAAAAGCAAGGAAAAGGTGGCTTCACACGTGACTACGGTCTGCTCTTCTTAAAGAAACAAAATGCACACACGCAGTGAATGTAACTGGTCATATACAGTAGAACTCCGTGTACATCCGGTCTATGTCGGGAAAATTCGGAAACAAAAGCAACCGGCATGAAATTATTATTATGATTACAGTAGGGTGGAAAACAGGGCTAAACCACAAAGAAAGAGAAAACGAGACACAGGCGCTGACTAACAACTGAAGTTTATTGCTCTGACGCCTCGGTAAATGTACAGAAAGCAACAAAAACAATACAAAAAAGCCAGATAGACAAACGTCGCAAGCAGCAATCAAGCTGGAAAGCTAGAACCACCCAGCTTGCGATAAGAAATACGCTGTTTTCCTTCCTTGATGAACTACCAACTAGCTCGAAGTGTGGTATCCAAGGTCACAGTATAGAAGCAGTAAAGGCAAACAGTATACGTACTTGAATACTTTGAAACAAAATGAAAAACAATAAATCATGCATGTAATTCCAAAAAAAAAGTTACTTTAAACAAATATATATGAGAAACAGAGAATAAATCGGTGAAAAGAGTACTGTATTTCATCAACAAGAATGCCCAGACGTTTTTCGCTCCCTTGCAAATTCACGACTCGAAGCTTCTGCTCAATATACCGCCTTCCTTTTGAAATAGTTTATTGCTGCCTTACTGTGGAAGCACGTCTCTCTCGGTACCCGCACCCGGTGCACGTGTCACTCGTCTTTATGGCACAATAGGCAGGCATATAGGAACTCAGCCCTGAATAGAGTTTTTACGTTGGCTGATCACCACCATTTAATGAACTAATCAGCGCATTATTCGGCTGCGTTACAACCTCAGAGCATGGGGTTAGTTGACCAACGAAAAATACGATACAAGCTGGAACCCTTCTCGAGTCTCGATATGGTTACCGGCTGCAGCGCTCGACCACTAACTCAGCTTACCTCGCGCCACACTTTCGTCAAAACTCTAGGAATGGAGTATTTCCACGCCCGAAGAGGCCTTATCTAAGGACCCATTTTTGTCGCGAGTGATTTCCGAGTCGATTGATTCAACTCGCCATTTGACCGTTTCCATGTTCCTTTGGATACCATTAGTATTTTTTTCTCCACCACGCGGACTTCGAGTTCAGAATATTGAATAAGAACATTCGAACGTACATGTGAGGTTTACGCACTATAAGCTGCACATGAGTTGTGAAAGACGCAGTGCAAAGCGGCACTGCGTTGTAAGGAAACTGCAATATTACAGTTACTGTCCCACGCCATAAGCAAGTGTAAACGGAGTTCAATAAAACGTTCTTTGGGCGTGTTCGTTCATCGTGGAAAAGGAATACTCATAGCGCGAAACAACCAAGAAAAGATTAGGGCAGAACACGAGACAGGAAAGAGCGCTACTCTCAACTTATTTTTACTGGCAGAAGAAACAGTCATTTTATGCACTGATTCCATGTACAGTAACTGCGCACATGTCAAAGACTGCGTGCATGCGTACAGCTTATCTAAACGCTTGGGCTCGTTAGAGTGAAGCTTCACCGAATGGCTGCTTACACAATCAGAGCCCTTCCTCCTGATGTGTAGCGCCTCAGTCAACACCTGCGTTGACTCGTCACTGCCGCTTCCAATTACCGTGTCTGTTTTAGTAATGGTGCGCATGCCCCCGGCCTATCACAAGACCTGCAATGAACAACCAAGTTCGTTCCGGTTCCCTGCTTAATGCACCTTTCATGTAAGCGCTTGTTTAAACAGCGTCAAGATTGTCTGGCAAGCCAGAGCAAATCTATAGGGGACATTGTCGTTTGCAAGTCTGAGATGAAATCGATCGTTCATCTGATCCTACGGGCCTTTCACATGAGAGACAGGTAGTTTTGTGTGTCATTGGGCATAGCTACAAACACATGTGTGAATGTAGAGTACAAAAGCAGACAATTTCAACTCACAGCAGTGGCGGCCTAACAGCGGTAAGAAAAGCACACCGCTACCAACCTCCAGAGAAGTAGGAAGAATCTGGACGAAGGCCTTTCCCGTATGTCTACTGTTGAAGCACTATGTTTGCACAGTCTTAAACTGGAGAAAAGTTTTCGTCTCAATACCGCCTAGGACGCCACGCAGCTTCTATGCGCGAGCTAATATGGCGGCATGGGTTCGAACATCTCAGGTACATTTCCTTTTCGACGACGTCTCATTGCAGTATTACGCAGCCTCCCGTTGAATCCCAGGGTGTCTGGTGACGCAGACACGGTAGGAAAATCTAAGAATACCCTACACGGTTAAGGATGGCCACGGTACCACAGTGCTCGTACGACACACGCTCCCTTTCGAAGAACGTCCATGAACATGTTGATAGCTGCGGCTATAAGAGGGGATCCGCGAAAGCAGAAATTTATCGGTAGAGCACGTATGATAGCAGAAGACGAGTGTAATCACCCCCGCCCTCAGTCCCTGTTTAGGTAAAACGAAGCAAAACCAGTAAACAAAGCGGGGAGTACAGCTTGCTTTACAGCATACGTTATGTTATAACTTCAAAGATTTCAGACGATTTCTGCCGGAGAGTCATCGACGCACCAGGTGATAGTTGGCTTTCGGTACCCGCAGGTGCGTCCGGCCTTGGACACGTGCAAGAAGGGAGCCTCGAGGAGCAAGAAGCACTGAGAGCAGTCCGCCACGCTATTCAGTGGGGGGTGAACTACTTCGACACGGCTCCCTGGTATGGCCAAGGAAGGTCCGAGACGGTGCTGGGCAAGGTAAACGGTAGAAGAGTTTCTAACAAACGTTTGGTGGCTCATGTCGTGCCCGAGGCGAGCAGATCTGTTGCCCGAAAAATATGAAGCCGGCACGATGAAGGAAATGATTGATTTGCTGGCCGGAGTGCTAGAATGTAAGAAGGCGTGCAGCCGAAGGGCGCATCCCGCCGGCAGGAGAGGCGAATCCCATTCGGAGGAACTTCGGCGTCATCGTCTTCTGCGGCTGGCGCTGCTCCTGCTGCGTAAGGCCGCTGCTGCTGCTACAGTAGCCCCTCTCCCGCTAGTGAAGAAGTCCGGTGAAGCTGGGGGCCGGTAGCAGGGAAAGATGGCGGTGGAGGGCAGCCGGCCGGTTGGGGCAGGAAAACCACACATGTTGGCCCAGTGGGCGGGGCGTCTTCTGTGAAGGCTGGCTTCGAGCGGTCGATTGAAATGGTGTCAGTGAGCCCATGAATGTCCGCGATGAAGAATTTGGGTGTTCTTTCGAGTACACGGAATGGGCCGTCGTAGGGGCGCTGAAGCGGCTTGCAGACAGAGTATCGGCGAACAAAGACGCGTGGGGAATTCGCTAGTTCAGATGGAACGTGTTAAGATGGCCGAGACTCTGGCGTCGGAGATGTGGCGCTCGGAGATGACGGCAAAAATGGCGGAGCTGCGTCACGTAATCGGTAGGGCCGGGACTTGTGGACGAATCGGTGGATTCGAAAAAATCACCAGGAAGACGCAGGGGGAGCCGAAGACAAGTTCTGCCGGAGTGCAACGAAGGTCTTGCTTTAGTGTAGCACGGAGGCTGAGCAGAACCAGTGGTAGGGATGCAGTCCAGTGGGTAGTGTCAAGTTGGGCTTTGAGGGATGTTTTTAGCGAACGATGGAAACGTTCGATCATACCGTTGACGTTGGGATGGTAAGCAGTAGTTCTGATTCGGGAAGTGCCAAGTAAATTCATAAGGTTGTTAAAAAGGAAACATTCAAACTGGGCGCCACGGTCGGTGGTGATGGTCGAGGGAACACCGTGCCGGGAGACCCAACCGGCGACGAGTGTTCTGGCGATGATGTCACTGGTGGCGTCAGACAGAGGGAACGCTTCGGGCCAGCGAGTAAGCCGATCGATGAAAGTAAGAAGATATGAATGTCCAGTGGAAGGTGGCCAGGGACCCAATATATCGATGTGGACGTTGTAAAAACGGGCTGACGGCGGAAGGAACGAGCCGAAGGGAGCGGTCGTGTGTCGCTGAGTTTTAGACTGCTGGCAAGCCAGGCAGGCACGGGCCCAGGCGCGCACGTCCTTGTTGATGCCGGGCCAGACGTAAAGTTTTGGGAGAAGATGCTGCGTGGCGCGAATTGGGACAGGCCGAGGAGGGCGTCGAAAACAAGACGACGAAAGGCAGAGGGGACCAAAGGGCGCGAAGTGCCGGCCGAAGTGTCGCAGATGATGGGGACGGGGCACGAAGGGAGGAGAATTTCACTGAGAACCAGCGAGCCAGGGTCCTTGCGAAGGTCCATAACTTCCAAGTCATGTTTCTGCGCTTTTGCGAGGGCGGCAAAGTCGATGTTCGGTGACGGAGCAGCAGAGGCGAGGGAAGCGGTAACACGCGACAGAGCGTCCGCTGGGGCATTGTCAAAACCCGGCACATGTCTGATGTCGGTCGCGAATTCTGCCACGTACGAAAGGTGACGAATTTCTGGAGGCGAGAATTTACTGCTCCCCGATTTGATGGCAAAAATGAGCGGTTTGTGGTCGGTGACGATGTGGAACTGCCGACCTTCTAGGAGGTGCTTGAAATGCCGCACGGACATGTACATGGCAAGAAGTTCACGGCCGAGAGTACTGTAACAGCTTTCGGCAGCGGAAAACTTGCGGGAGAAAAAAAGATAGAGGACTCAAAGCACCACCCACGAGTTGGTGTAGCACGGCTCCAACACCGGAGTCGGATGCGTTGGTTACGGGACGTAGGGGTGCATCAGGGCGCGGATGGGCAAGGAAGGCGAGGTCGGATAGTTTCGCTTTGGCGGCCCGGAAAGAATCCAGAGCAGCTGAAGACCATGTGAGTTGTTCGGAGTTTGTGTTCCTGCCTTGAAGCATATCTGTCAATGGTTTGAGGAGTGCAGCAGAGTGAGGGATGAAGCGGCGATTAAAATTGATAAGGCTGAAAAATTCACGGAGCTTGCGGATTGAAGCAGGCTGCGGAAAGTCTTGAATGGCTTGGACTTGATGGGCGAGGCCGGATGCCGGAGCGGTTGACACGGTGACCAAGGAAGTCGAGCTTCGACTTGCCGAATTCACATTTTTCTCTGTTGATGATCAGGCCGTAATCAGAGAGCCGTTGAAACAGCTGCCGGAGGTGTTGCAAGTGCTGCTCCGTGTCGCGGCTCGACAAAATTTGTCTTTTTCGACTAGTTATGTGCACTGTAGGGGTTGCTTTGCCTGCATACTTTCGAAAGCCCATGTATTTTCGCACGACGAAGCCAGATTTTGTCCAATCACAGCGGCGAGTGTAATCACGTTTTGTAAATTCTAAAAACTCATATGGCTATTACTAACGACCAGATACAAATCTGAAATTGTAACTTGGCGCCTAATTCTACACTATTAAGAAGTTAATTATCAAACATTAGTTAACCACCTCACTGCTTAAAACAATACACTGCTTTTCTGGTGTACGCCAACGCCGTGCCGCAAAAGCCATATTTTTACCCCAAAAAGCCTATTTAAAGTGTTTGCTGAAACACCCGGTATACTGCTCACGTTGGCAGGTGCATTGTCGCGAGAGGTTGCTCGGGAGGAGCAGCATGGGTCGCACAAACCCCACCGGTGGCAGCACCTGCCATCGCAGGACAGTGGTGCATCGCTTAACCGCTGCACCACTGCGCCAGGAGTAGTACGAGGACTCCTTACGATATATAAATGTAAAATCGAGAACGACCAACTTTTGGGTCCTTGGTATGTGCGTGTCGCCACTCGCAGGCGCTGGACGGCGTGGCCCGCGACGCATTCCACGTGGCCACCAAGGTGGGCCGCTACGAGACCGACTGCGAGCGCATGTTCGACTTCAGCGGCCGCCGGACGCTGGACAGCGTGGCCGAGAGCCTCGACAAGATGCGCCTCGCCCACTTCGACGTCGTGCAGGTGAGCGAGGCACGGCTCGTCGTCTACGTGTTGGGAAAGTTCAGGGTGGTCCATCTTCCAAACGAATTGGTCACCACTCGAACTTGAAGCGCGAATCCCACGATACGGCGCCTGATTTTGCCGCCCACTCACAAGGGCAGGTTCACTGATAGTGTTACGAGGCGGCCAGCCGAAGAATGAGACGTGGTGATCCGTGATAACAGAGAAAGGGTGCCCAAACAAGTAAGGGCGGAATTTTGCAATAGCCCAAACCAGGGCGAGGCATTCCTGCTCGGTGATAGAATTGTTGCGCTCTGACACAGAAAGGAGACGGCTAGCGTACGCAATAATAGCTAAAGAGCCGTGTTGCTCCACCGTCAAGCGGGCAACCGGACCACTATTTTCCTGACAGCGCGTCAGGAGAGAAGTTAAGAAATAAACGAGATCTTGATATCACCAAGAGAAGGTGCGCATAAACTAAATGTTGTTTAGTTCAGCTGGCAGTTATTTTCAGGGCATCTGGGGTTACTTTTAGATTGACTGCTTGAAACATTTTCACATCTAGTAAGACGATGTAACCATCCACTGTTTATCGCTTCACGTGAAAGGTTTTTTTTTTATTCCCTGCATTACATCTCTTTGCTGCGAAAAAAGGGGAAAAAAGTGTCATGACGGAATGAGGGAGACGCCCTAGTTGCAGTCGCAAGCTATGCGGCTTAACACCCTGCCTATCAAGTCAGGCACGCTTTGCTTTCGTCACCGAAATGTTTTGTGACGTATACAGTCCTTTCAGCATAGTTAATTCAGAGAGGCGGGCTGGTAGTTGAATCCGTAGTGCAACTGCGCAAGCCGATGATGACACTAGGTAAGGCTAAATAGAGAGCGCAAGGCGCGGATTTAAACTAAGACTTGCTACTCGGCACGTGAAATACATGTAACCAAATGCAAGCCAAATATAAACGAACAGCCATCACGATAGCCTGCTATGCTGACGTGTGTCGCACTTTCTGTCATCAAGATACCGGTACACTTTACTGCACAGCGCTTGTCCTGACTCTTTCTTCTTCACTGTGTCTTAGATGGCTTGCGTGGTTTCACTATGCATTTCTTTCGAGGCATCGTGTGCGCATCAGCTAACAGCAGATCTGTTGAAGGACGGAGGGGAGATTGTGCTAGGAAAACTAGCCACACTGTACACGCAATTCCTAATGACCTCTAGCGTACCAGAAACTTGAAAAAACGCTAACATGAGCATGATCCATAAGAAAGGAGATGCCAAAAAATTGAAAAATTACAGACCGATCAGCTTACTGCCCGTTGCCTATAAGATATTTACTGAGGTAATCGCTAAGAGTCAGGACAACCTTAGATTTCAGTCAACGAAATGATCAGGCAGGCTTTCGAGAAGGATACTCGACAATAGACCATGTTCACACTGTCAGTCAGGTCATAGAGAAATGCGCATAATATAAGCGACCCCTATATATAGCATTCATTGATTACAAGAAAGCATTTGATTCAGTAGAAACGTCAGCGGTCATGTAGGCATTGTGGAATCATATTGTGTCGAAGAGTCTTATGTGAAAATATTGGAATATGTTTATAGCGACTGCATAGCTACCATAGTCCTCCATAAAGTGAGCAATAAAATTCTAATAAGGAAGGGTGTCAGGCAGAAAGACACGATCTCGTCAAGGCTATTCACCGTGTATTTAGAGGAAGTGTTCCGAGGCCTGGATTGGGATCAGTTGGGGATAACAGTTAATGGAGAATAATATCTGCGATTCGCTGACTATATTGTCTCGCTAAGTGACTCAGGGGATGAACTACAAAGCATGGTAAATGACTTAGACTGGCATAGTAGAATGGCTGGTATAACAATCATTATGGAGAAAATAAAAGTAATGTTCAATAGCCCCAGATGGAATCTGCCGTTCACAATTGGTAGCAAGGTGCTGGAAGTGGTAAGGGAATACGACTACTTAGGGCGGGTAATGGCCGCTGATCCGGATCATGAGAGGGAAATAACAATAATGATAAGAATGGGATGGAGCGTATATGGCAGGTTTCCTCAGATCATGAATGACTGTTTACCAATACCCCTCATTAAAAAGAATAGAAGATATGTATCTTACCGGTCCTCACCATGGGGCAGAAGCGTGGAGGCTAACGAAAAGGGTTCAGCTTAAGCTAAGGACAAAGCAGCGAGCTATGGAAAGAAAAATGATTGGTGTAACGTTAAGAGACCGGAAGCGGGCGGAGTGGGTGAGGGACCAAACGCGGGTTAATGACATCCTAGTCGAAATCAAGAGGAAGAGAGGTGCTTGGGCAGGGTATGTAATGCGAAGGCAGGATAACCGCTGGTCCTGAAGGATAACGGAGTGGATTCCAAGAGAAGGCAAGCAGGGGGCGGCAGAAAGTTAGGTGGGCGGATGAGATTAAGAAGTTTGCGGGAATACGTTGGCCGCAACTGGCAAAGGACAGGGTTAATTAGAGGGACATGGGAGAGGCATTTGCCCTGCAGTGGGCGTAGTCAGGCTGGTGATGATGATGATCATGTGTTCAGATTGAACCAAAAAGAGAAGTTTGCACGGAGAGATCATCCATGGCGTGAGCTTGAAGCGCACGGTGACGATCTAAAAATTATTTAGCACTAAGCGATAATGACTCGCGACCAGCAAGTTTATTTTTTGCGTTTCGTAAACAATTCACGGAAAAGAACGCTCAGATCAAGGTACAGTACATTTATGGATTGAAGCAGTTAATTGTGCAAGGACAGTAGTGTCAAGCACAAAACGCATAAATACGGCGAACGAGAGGCCCCCATAGCCGGCGTACCAGCACTAGAGCTGGCCCAGCTGTGGTGGCGGGTTTCTTATTCCGTCACGTTTCAGGCCACGGTTGAAAACACTGTGGTGCACAGAACGAAGTGAAGTTGTCCATCTGAACAAGCAGGCTTCCATGCCGTGCAGACTGTGTGGGCCCAACTAGAGCAGGGAAATGAGACGCTTAAGAGTTGACGTTATACTCCTTTTGATGCATGACGTTTTAAAGGTTTCCTCTCGACTGGTTTTCAGCGGAAATCTCAGATATCGCAGTGTTCACCCTTTGAACCCTCACAATAAACGCAAAAATTAAGTGTCCGGGGACGGCAGTTGGTAAAGATGGTCCATTTTTTAGGGCGACTTGCAAATTATTTATTAACATAGAAGATTGAACTTTAAGACAGATATCTGTCTTAAAGTTCAATCTTCTATCTTAATAAATAATTTGCAAGTCGCCCTAAAAAATGGACCATCTCTGATTTATAGCTAAGTAAGACGAGACGGCAATAGCGTTAATGTCCATATTTAGGCCCTTAAAAATTGACTCCGTCATCGCTAGAGGCTTGCCCAGCAACGTCTAACATGTCCAACAGCCGTGGCGTCTGGGCTCGCTTCTCTCCCTCCCCCGTGACCTTCTCTCCGTCTGCCCTCGCTCAGTTGTTCGCGGAGCGACCGCTAAGGGGCGCTACGGTAGCGTATCAAACAGTATCGAGCATTAGGCGGATTACCTTGGAATTTGTTAATGATTTCGCCTTGACAAACTGCATTCTACAACCGACAGATTTTGCGCAAGAGAATCAACCTGCAAGTGTTGAATTTAAACTTTCTGAAGATTTTGCCGGAGAGTACTAACTATTGTAGTGGAATGCTCACAAAGCATGCACATGCACGGTTTGCATATCTTCGCTGTGCAATGCGGCGGCGCCAGCGGCACAACGACAAATTGTATGTCCTGAAAATTCAGTGCTGGTAGTCAGTGGGAAGGAGTTAAGGCGTGAAAGCGAAAGCATGCTTTATAGTTTTGAACGTTGCCTATTCACATTCATGACGAGGATGCACTCTAGTTCATCAAGCAGGCCGAGATGTCATTCACTTTGTTAGTGCAGTCTTTCTTTGATATGGAAACTATTCTGAAAATATCTGCTTTGATTTCGGTCTCTCTGCAGGTTCACGACGTAGAGTTTGCTCCCAGTTTGGACGTGATCCTCAAAGAGACGCTGCCGGCCCTAGAGAGTCTTCGACAGGCGGGGAAAATACGCTATATTGGCGTCACCGGGTACCCGCTGCACACACTAAGGTAAGGATACCGGGCCTGCTGTTTTGAATGTAGCTTCTAACGAAAGTGAATGGATCCGAAGCTTTGGAAAGCGACGCTGACACAATTGCTAACTCCAATTTCTTTACTGCTGCGCTTATCCATGCGAGTCAACGTTTGTAGAACTGAGGAATTCTACAGCGGAGTGATATGGAAGACAGAGTTATAGCAGTAATGACCGGGGCTTCATTCGACAACAGGAGAAAGCGTTGTGAATTAGGGGTATACAAGCTAACAACAACAAAAAAAAAGCGGCAGGCGGCAAGGAGAGCTCATGGCCGCAGTCTACCTGTCTTCTGTGTTCACGAATCACAGCATTAAGGGGATAGAAATGCAGGGCAAAAAGTTATTTTGCTAAAAAAACTAGATTTTCGCTATGTATTGTTTGCAAGCTAATAGGGAGTATGTATTCCAAGTCCGGTCGTGATCTGCGCAGTAGTAATATAGAAAATGAAATGTTTTCCTGTGAAGGCTGACACGTGATTTGGTGCCACCGGCAGTGCCCAAAAACGCCGCTTCAAAGTGCGGCAAAGTAGCAAGCCAGTTCGGGCATTTGCAAAGACTAGATTGGAAACGCAATAAATAACTTGGGGGACACTTGACGCAATTTAACAGTGGAATAGGAAGAAAAAGCCTCAATTGGTAAACATTTTTTTCAGCGGAACTCAACATTCCCATGTTTATGAAATATTCAGCAAACAATACGAAATTTTATGTCTAGTAGAAAACGGAAGTGTTACGGTAAACTGTCCTGTGCTGGAAAAAATTATGCGCAAAAACCCGAACTTTCAATTTTTTTTCTTAATACTACCATTTTCACCCGAATTTGAGCTCGAAAATAATGTCTGGTTTTTACACCCCGAATAGAGAAAAAAAATTAGCTGCGGTTTGACTACTGCTAAACCTGGTTAGAGAGCGAAAGCTGTGGCGTATGGGGCAACTATACGCGGCTTGGCGTCGGTAAGGTTGAGTGCGTTCTCGACACTGGATAGACAGCGCACCCACCCTACCTCCCTGGTAGGTGGCAGCATGGTTGATCGCAAGAGTTTGTTCAGTCTAGTGGTGCAAAACTATATTGCCACCGCGGTGGCCCAGTGGTTATGGTGTTCGGCTGCTGACCCGAAAGACGCGGGTTCGATCCCGGCCGCGGCGGCTGAATTTCTTTGGAGGAGAAATTCTAGAGGCCCGTGTGCTGTGCGATGTCAGTGCACGTTAAAGAACCCCAGGTGGTCGAAATTTCCGGAGCCCTCCACTACGGCGTCTCTCATAGCCTTAGTCGCTTTGGGACGTTAAACCCCATAAACCAACCTAACCAACCAGCAAAACTATCGATAGAACTATCGATACTAGCGATAGTTGAGTCACTATCGAACTATCGATGGTAAAAAAAGACTCAATAGTACTATCGATAATTAGTTCTTTCGATAGTACTATCGATAGTACTTTCGATAGTTCTATTGATATTGCTATCGATAGCCGTATCGATACTACTTGTCATATATAGTACTATCGATTCTATAAAATCAACCATGCATGCCCACTGCATCCTAAACTTGGTTTCCCGAGTGTGTGGTATGGAGGTAATGGTACGAGTAACTGACAAGACTCGCCCGTTTTCGCGGCCTACGCGTCACCGAGCTCTGCAGACGTTCGCTACGTAAAGTTGCTGGATAAAATGTTAGCGTGCGAATGTACTAGTTGCGAAGCATGAGTGCGAAAAGCATTTATGCAGCGCTTACGTCAGCAAGGCGACGTCTGCAGTGCATGATAGTGTCATGTAAGCCAGCACAACTTGTGCTCTTTGTTCTTTCATCGGATGCAGTTCCAGGTATTTTTTCGCACTGTAGCGGTGACGTTTAAGAACCACAGCTGGTCGAAATTTGCCCGGAAACCTCCACTATAGGCATCCCTCATAGCTTGAGTCTCTTTAGGGCGTTAAGCCTCATGAGACTGTGAAAGCAATCAGGTATCGCAAATGTTTTGGTTATATATCGGTGGCCAACAAATGCATAATGCATTGTTACTATTAATAGCCTTACAATCGACAGTTTCACTATCGATAGTAATACTATCGATTCCACTATCGACAGTTATACTATCCATAGTAGAATCGATAGTAGACTATCTTTTGAGTCAGACACGCGGCACTGCTGCATTAGGCCGCAGCGTTCATTGGGTGAGCATTATAGTGATGCAGAACTATCGGAAAGTTGACCATCGATAGTATCGATAGTTTTTTTGACACTATCGATAGCGTAAAAAAACTATCGATACTATCGATAGTCAACTTTTCGATAGTTTTGCACCACTGTAATGCTCACCCAATGAACGCTGCGGCCTAATGCAGCAGTGCCGCGTGTCTGCCTCAACATTGTCAGCGCTAACTGAAGCAGCCCCTATAGCCATAAACGCGATTCAGGCGTCCACTGACCCAAAGGCGCAAGTTATGCGCACTTCCTTTCGTTAAAATCGTCGGAGTGTAAAACATTGTCATCGCCAACGCCAATGAACACAGTGAACGACGACGGCCTATAGCTTCAGTGCCGCGTTTCTGCCACAACGTTGTCAATTACAACGTATGCAGCGCACATTTGTCACTACGCCACCTAGCTTAAAGCACGGCTGAGGTGTCAAGCCCGGCTTCTTTCAGTCTCTCCGATATCTGCCGACGAATCCCACCGGGCCGCCCCTTCTATATATACGATGCAACACCGGCTCCTCCTCTGCTGTTGCAACGCGGTTTCACCGGCTCCTCCTCTGACGTCGTGCCAGATGGCGCGGCGAGCGACGCTGCCAGCTGCAGCGGTTGCTAGGCCACCAACGGCCACAGCGAAACGGCGAGAATACAGCCAATGTATAGCTCTCGCTACAAAAAAATAAAACGCGAAGGAAGGGCCCAAAATATAATGTACCACTTCTCTAGTCACATTGGTCGCCGCTTTGACGAAGCACCGACGCGCACGCTCTCAGCTCTTGTCGTGCGTTAGAGTCGGTCAGTAGCGGTGTTTACATCCCATGACAGGTAGAACATAAACGATGGGTAGAACAGCCGGCTGATATGCTAAGAAGGATGGCAAACATTCAAGGTAACGTGGAAAACATTCCAAAGAAGTGGTGTTACTTTAAACAGTTTCCATAGCGTGAGTCTTCAGCATCGCCTTCCGCGCATATTTCCTGCAAGAATATAGCAAAGAATTGAGAGTGCTTCACAATCACGTGCAATATTGACACACGTTGAAATCGGTCTCATCATACGCCGCTCACATTTTTCGACAGCTAGGGATGAATGGTGGCAACTTTTTCCCTCTAAGATATGTGTGCGTGTGTGTGTGCTGTGTGTGCGTGCGTGCGTGCGTGCGTGTGTGCGCGTGCGTGCGTGTGCGTGCGCGTGCGTGTGCGTGCGCGTGCGTGTGTGTGTGTGTGTGTGTGTGTGTGTGTGTGTGTGTGTGTGTGTGTGTGTGTGTGTGTGTGTGTGTGTGTGTGTGTGTGTGTGTGTGTGTGTGTGTGTGTGTGTGTGTGTGTGTGTGTGTGTGTCGCTGCGGCTGCCCTCTGAGCGCGTGGCTTTCGTTAGCTTCTGCCGGTGACCTCGGGCTGTCCTCTGAAGGGGCGGCCAGTTGACCAATGTTTACAAATGCTTGCCTCGTTCTGTGTTTAAACGGCCATTTCGCTCTGACGCGGACATCCAGGGAGGTGATTGAGAGGAGCCCCGTGAAAGTGGACACGGTGCTGAGCTACTGCCGCGGGACGCTCTTCGACGACTCGCTGGCCGAGCATATGCCATTCTTTCAGGTGGGTTACCCACTGCTCTGCCACCCTGGAGCTGCCACAGGTATACAGTGACAGTGCCCGTCATAGTGAGGTCTCTCAACGGCCTCTGCTGTAGCCGAACAACACAGCCGAGGTTTCGACGCAAATCCGATTCGTCAACCATCATGGAATGAAATAAGGAAGCAGTAACCACTAGTTATCGTTAAAAATAAAGAACCTCTTGAAACCGCTGCGAACTTCTTGTTCACGATGAGGGTGACGTTTCCGGTGACATATTTACACTCAAGGGCGTATAATCTTGCAGACAACCGCCGGAAAGCTGACATCCGGCAAGCGGTTTTTTACACAAGTGACGCTGGCTTCTAAGTTTGTCTGAGTGCACGTGTGCAAAGCACGAGTCACATCCTTTGTCAACACCCGAGAAAATTCCTGCAATTCATGATCACTGGATGCACAACTTGCTTCTAAATTTTGGTTTACCAACTTGTTGAGGGAACCGTTCTCGGATGTCCCTCTGTACTCTTACAGATCTCGCACAACGGCCTGCTATACACGCAGACTTATGTTGTGCGCTTTGTCGACAACGGGAGCTTTGGGCTCAGTCAGATGATCGAAGTACAGATCGTTGTTCATTGCCCTGAGATAAAATTGGCATTGCGCTGTACCTGGACATCTACAGATGTGAAGGCGGTTGCATTGTTCCAATTCAGCCGCACGTACACAAATGCCTCAGATGAGCAGAGTTCTTCCAGGTACTATGACGCCTTCTTTGCGCACGGTACGGAAGCAGTTGTCGTCCTTTTGTGCCGGAGTGAAGGCTTTTATTCTCGCATCTTCCAGTAGTGGCAACGTTCGCCGTGTGACCGGTATATGCGCGCTGAACACTGTGCCGAGCGTCTGCCTGTGTATACGCCGAAATTATGCTAAAAATACATAGTGGTATTTTTCGTACCCAGAAAGTGTGCTCAGCTTAGGAACATTAAAGAAAATGCGGCCTGCTAGTTTTCAGTCTTCCTGCAATGTTTCCACGCGGTGACGGCTAGATCGACTGAAATAATTCCTAGTGAAGAGTCCCATGACGTCTCAAAAAATCATAATGTCCTCTGCATTCAACATAGGTCTCATATTATTTCAATAAACGCTGTAGAATTCCAAAATAACTTTGTTCGTCCTCGATAAAAGGCTCAAGGCTTAGTGGGCATAGCCTGAAAGTCGGTGCAACGGCGACCTCGTATAACCAAATCAGTCGTACAGGAATCCCGGACTCGTGAATTTCAGGAACACATTGAACTGCTGGGGCTGAGCCACTTGTGCAGACGAGGCGCTAATAAAGGCTGTTTACGGGGGCACTGGTTTGAACAGACCCACCGGCTGTTCTTGCAGCTTCATCGGCAGTCTTCTTGTGAGACCGTGCGATAAAAAGGTGCAAACTTTGCCTTCTTCGATCGAACTCAACATTTTGTCACTGTGCTATTACGGTGGAGCAGTAGGGCAGGGTTATTTTTATCCGCCTTATTAAAGCAATACGTTTACAGGTTGTTTTTCGGGTATCGTATGGCTCCTTTTTTCAACCACAGCGAAATGGTTCCTGTTCCACCTTTTAGAAGGCACCCATGTCGCGCGAATGCGGCCTTCATATGGGATATTCATGGCAGTTGCCTCACCGTACTTTCTCTACTCCGCATATCACCGCCTTGTCACGTAGCTGATCTACGTTGAAATTCAGGCCTCGGCAAAAAAAAAACAAAAAAAAACATGTGCTTCGGCTGCGTTAGGCATTGAGGCGAATAGGTTAAAAAGAACCTGTTTATTGTCTTGAGATCCTCCTCGTCACCCACAGGCCTACAGAGTACAAAAGCTTCTGTCCTTTGCCGCAGTCTGATTTTCGGCGTAGATAACTCAACTGACAAAAAGCGTGCTACAAGACTTCCTATACAAAGGATTTCATAAACCATCAATTTCATAGCCCAAGCCTAAAAACAGCTTGTGCGGCTCGTTCTTTTCTAAAAACTTAAATGCGAAATGTAGCATTTCGTTTTTGTATCAAATATACTTTCGCGGCCTCTCCTTTGCGCTTGACACGACCGTGCCTCACGACACAGTATGCACTGCGACAACTCTTTCAGCCAAAGCAGAAATATGGGCTCGTTGGTTGGGATTAGCGTTCGTCCTGTCTGATTCTTTTGTATTCCACGTCTTAAGTGCTAAACTTACGTTTATAATGAACTCTTCCAGGCTTCACTGTGCTAGACCAGTTTTTGGAGCCGTTCTTGTTATCCACGTTCAGGACAAGGGTCGCTGTGACTTGTTGCCCGCTACTCTCTTTGGTTTTCCCGTTTGTTCGGCCGTCTGCTACCGCAATCAATAAACAGGCATCGCTGCATGGACGCAGAGTCGCCGCTTGGGCGTGGCGAACGCGGCGCCTCTGGGCATGGGTTTGCTGACGTCATCGCCGCCACCGGTCTGGCATCCGACCCCCGAAGACCTGAAGAAGGCCTGCGCTGAGGCTGCCGCCTTCTGCAAGGTACCCTTCTTGCACGTCTTTCTCAAGCACTGTGTCGTGGACACTCGACGATCTGGACAGGCTGCGTTTCAGCGTAACGAGTAAGCTACACATAGACTTGTACAGGCCACTGCGCTACATTTTACCAGGGATGAAAGGATGTAACGCAGAGAACAGGTGCGTACTACCAACCGGTTCATTCTTCCTTCCGACCAACGTCTATATACCAGACTAACATTTTTGGTGATCACAAGGCGAGGTCAAGTGCCCATTTTTCTAAGCACACAGCCAGAAGTTCTGGACAAGCACATTTTTCAGCAGGAAGTTGTTTAAAGGCGCCCTTTCTTCATATATCGTAAGATTCCACTAACCCGCCGCAGTGGCTCCGTGGTTACGGCGCTCGGCTACTGAGCCGGACTTTCACTCCCACCATCCTACCTTCTTTTACGGCATGGCTCGGGTGTCCACCGAAATGCGAGACAACTACTGCGCATTTCTTTTCCTCAAAAACGAGTTTTCGATTTTTTTTTTCAATTCCACAATAACAATCAATAAATCCACAGATCAGCCCTGGGCAGGCTTACATTTTTTTGCTATTAATTACCGTTTTTGCTATTGCCAAAGTCCTTCTCCATCAGTTTTCTTTACTGCATGTGAACAACAGACAAACTTTAAAAGACAGATTGCCTTCAGTACCAATACCTTCAATATTTCCTACAAGAGTACCTTACGATAATCCACAGTGGCTCCACAATCAAAACTGATCTCCAAGAATCCTGGATTTCTCCCTCCCTAGAAAAGTTGGACTCGACAGAGCCGCACGCACCGGCGGACTAGTGGTTTCAGCGTCCTCCTAGTACACAGGATATACGCAAGGTTCGATCCCCAGTGGCGCTGGACAGGGTTTCTGAATATCACCTAGATAGAAACGTAGCGCTGCGGTAGTTCATCCACCTTGGAGAGGTGCAAAAATGCCGGGAAGATGAAGGTTTCGTATTTGGCTTGGCTCTGGTTGCGGATGAAACGTGCATTCAATCGCGCCAGTACGACTCTTCTCCAGGCAGACCTGCAAGAAATGCTGCACAAGTTTCTATACGAGCCTAGCATCGAACTTTCACTAGCTGTTAAATTATTGAAGAACGGAAAAACACACTGGAAGAGGAAAGCTACGCGGCGCCACTATCGATTCCGGGGCATAATCCACGTTTTCGGCTCAGCACTAGCCAAGCCAATCACAAAACCAACGAAACGTTGCACAAAACCACATCTTCCCGGAATGCCATTGATAAATCACGCGCTCTTTAAGAAACTCGCGGGACCTCTTTGCCCTGTAGGTGAGTTTTAAAAACTGTGGCGCCGGGTGCTCACCGGTTTTCCAGTGCGTACGAGTTTCCCCTTTAGGTTTTGCTCCTCGGAAACGAAAGAGCGAAAATATGTTCCTGTAGCCAATGATCCTACCCTGAGCCGCAGTATGCATATCCCAGGAGTCCGGATACAGCATCGAGAGGCTCGGTTTGCGGTACAGCCTTTCCAAGTTTCCTGGCGTCCACACGACTATCATCGGAATGAGCAGGTAAGCCAGCCAAAGATATCTGCACTTTGTTTTAGAGGGCTTCCGGGTCATTCGTCACCGAAATTTGTAAGCTGTGGTCATCAGTAAAAGTTGAAGGGTCCCAAACAATGCTTGGACATTATAAATAAACAAGGGCTGCGCGTAGAATAGAATAACAGGCCAGATTTGCTTTTACAAGCAATGAACCAAACTCGAAAAGACACCCGAGAACATGCCTCTGGACTTAGACTTCTTAGAAAAAAACAAGCGCTTCTTAGTCATACTTGGTAGTGCTTACTGGCAGCATGCTTATGAAGTGTCTCCTCTCCGAGAGGTCCCTCTTGTACGACAAGCTGCAGTTTTAGAACGATAAAGCTCTCCACATGACCAGGGGCGATAAAGAGGATTATGTACTTGCTAAATGCGGCTGTAAATTACGTTTTAATCAACATACCTCAGAGCAGCCTAAAGGAAGTTGGCCACCTAGACCTATGAACAACCACATTGAATCGCATTATGGCAGGTGGCAATTGGTACACTGAACCGCAGTTAAAAAACAAAACATACTGCCGGTCAGAATGCCACTTTCGGTACTGGCGAGGCTCGAAGAGAGGAATATATTGAAGGGAAAAGGCAGCACCTTATGTTCTTGTGAACACATCGGTCCGTAAGTTGAACAAGGTTTGTGCACTGAGACGAATTTATAGACACGTCACATACCTTTGCGTGTAGGAGGCTATTGAAGGACGCTGGTATAGGTTGTACAAGTTTTTTTTAATTATTTGATACAGATTTTTTTTAAGTCATGAAAGGTACTTCGATGAGGTCCGTGCAGGTTAATTATGCACCAATGTGGCTTTATCTACGTGCTGGCGAAATTCTTATATTTGGCGAAATTCGCTCAAAGTCAGCGAACAAAAATTTAAGGGGCCATATCTAAAGCGCGATAAACGGTACAAGATGAGAAGAAACATGCGAAGACGAGATGAGAAGAAACGCATGTTTCTTCTCACCTTGTCCCGTTTATCGCGCTGTAGATATGGAACATCGTCACCAACTCGCACAACAACCTACCTTTGAGGGGACACTTCAGCTCCACCCTAAGGGCATAACGCGACAGCGGGTTAGTGCCCATATGTGCTGAAGCAGAATTGGTCGCTCTCTGCTTAGCATTTATAGACCCCTGGGGTCCCTATACCACGCCCGGCGCAGTGGTTCAGCGTTTAAGCGACGCTCCACTGTCCATTGCCCATCGGTGGAAGGTGCAGCTACCGGTGGAGCTGGTGCGACCCAGGTTGCTCTTTCCAAGCAACCTCTCGAGACCAATCATTTATTTAACTGCATCCTGCTAAGGTTGGCAATTTGCTCACAACCCGGTGGGGAGGCAAGGTCACGTGACCTGGGTGGGCCACCTGCCCCTTAGTTGCTTCCCTGGGGATTTTTCATGGGTTTTTAGCTTATGGTCAACGACACCGATAACGGACGTCGATGACGGCACCGGATTTTTCGCGACACGGGCTCTTGAACGTTATCGCCTATGAATCAAACACGCAAAATAAAGAGCGCGCGAACCAAGACCGATGAAGACTTCGGGACGCCGCGCGGTTCCCTCGTGTTATGCTCTGCGGCGCAGTGCCCCAGCCAGCATCTGGACTGGCGCGGTCGGGCACAAGAAAACCGAAGCAGGGAACTGGTTCCTCTGCGCACGCTGCTGTGTTCATGCGGAGTGGTTGGTCGACTGTAACGCTGCGTCGCTGCAAAGCCGCCCCTGGCCACATGCAAAGCTTTCCGCTTCGGCTTACGCAGAAGCCCCATTCCTTGGAACAAATCATCAAGGTACCTAGTTGTACTCATCGTGCCACAGAGCGGCAATGGGAACAAGGCACATATAACGCCACGCGCGAGCGAAATAACGCTGGTTACACCGGAGGCTACTGGCGCTGAATATGTCGGCGCCAGCAATTTCCTTGTTGAAAGATACCAGGTACATGCGGCTTCGGGACCTTTATCTGTGCAATGCATATGCGCTCTGCTCAAATGCGGATATGCGAAATGTGAACAAGTGCGAACGTCGTCCTGTCCACTTCTCCTGTGTCCTTGCGCTTTCTTATTACCAAACCATGCACCAACTAGCCCAGCAAGAAGTTCGAATTGAGTACCTTCCCAAAAGTGTTCATTTGAACTTTGCTTGGCTTCTTACTCCATTTCAGTACGGACGTGCTGCTGAAGAACATTTTGTGCGCCGGTCCTGTCAGCAAAGAAGAGGACGACTTCGCCCAGCTCGTCAGAGACAAGTGAGGCGACCGTCCTTTTCTTTCCTCTTCACAGTGGCCCCTGTCTACAAAGCTCCCTCCCTTCCCCATCCTCTCTTTTTCTTCCTGAGCTCTCTCACCGATCCGAAATAGGCGGAAACACGAAGCTTGCGTTGTCAGTATTCGGGCTGAAACAGTGCCAGTGGCGTCCGGCGGCTTATCCTCCGCTCTGTGGGCTGCGATTTCGGCAGGCACACTACAGCCTAACAAGAAAGGGTGCGTCGATTGAAAAGCGAAAATGGAAACGTCTCAGACGCGTTTGCCTGGAGACCGCAAGCGACGCATCGCATCCATGTAAGCTGGGATGGCGGCTATAATTGAATAATGGAATTGAGTGGGCGAGTTGGTTTTCCATCTTGACAGTGAAAGCGCTCAAAAGGACAAGGACGACAGAAAAGGAAAGACATGTCAAAGGAAAGACATGTCTTTCCTTTTCTGTCGTCCTTGTCTTTTTGAGCGCTTTCACTGTCAAGATGGGATGACGGCACAGGAATCGAGCGGGATTGAGCGACTAATGCGTGAAATGGCTTTTGGTTTAAGGGGCAGTGAAAGCAAAATTGATAGATAGCTGTAGAGACGAGCAAGGGAATACAGGGGCATTGGTGGCGTAAAAGCAGAATGGTGAAATTGCTCGAAACGGCGCAGAAATCGGATAGCCCGAGTTTAGAAGTGGATTTCGATCACTAAATATGCAGAATGCTTACTTTCGGCAATGAGGTATATTCACACCGCAAAGCGTACTAACTTGATGCAGTTAATAATGGGAGGACTAGTTTTTTCTGCCGCTTAAGTTTCAATGGGAATGGTCGAAGTACTATGGCAGTTATCTGTCGCGTGTCACCATAACGTGGCCAAGATTTAGTCCTGCCATCTCTGCAGAGACAACTGTTTTGCCGGAGAGAAGAAACCGTGCTCCCCCTTCCATCCCCTCTTCTGCCCCTTCATGGTACTGTGCAGTGATGTCAGTGGCACAGTGTAGTCAAGCCAAACAGGTGACACGATCAGACGACGTTATCAAGTACTTTTTTCTGAATAGAGGCGGTAAGATTTCAGTCCTGAGCAAACATCCTTGACCAAAAGCCGATGACGCGGCTTCTGTTGCAACGTCCGTGTGTGTTTGCGTCAGTTTCTTTGCAGTTGTCGTTTCATCACCCGCCATATTCGGACTGCTAGCTGCAGTAGCAACTATCCACTATGCTCCGACGGTGAAGACATTTCCATATATATTCCATTTTTTTTCTGACATTTGGTTGCAATTCTCTTCTAGGAGCTGTATAGAAAGTAGGCAGCTCAAAACCCGGTGGGCAGGTAGTGACGATGACACAAGGTCACGTTACCTCTCTCGTCCAATCATTAATCTAACTGCCACCTGCCACGGTGAGCCGGTCGCGATGACGTCAGAAGGCCGCATGATCTCTCTCGACAAATAAGATTGTGATGGTGTCACAAGATCACGTGAGCTGTCTGGACTAATCAACGAATTTCATGACACTGGACATCGCTGGGGTTTTGGTGTCACAACTAAACTGCTGTCGCATGAAAAAACTTACAAGTGCAGTGGCAAGTCATTCAATGCCTTCTTTATATGCAAGAACATCTTCGAGTTCCTTAGACTGTATAAATGCCAGAAAAATACCCGCATATCTTCTGTCTTTTTATCATCCCAGGTAAATGTGCACAAGGCATTTTACTGCGGTACTGCGCTTGATGGATGTATGTATGCGCCTGTCGGCATTAGGGAGCCGTTCCGCGCATTGGCTATTGACCCTTAGTGAAGATTTTCGTTTGGAGCTAAAATTATTGTTGCGGTAGAGGTCGGCTTTTATGCGTAGCCTTTAGTCACTTTTATTCAAAATGTTTTGTGAACTGGTATACATTGGCCATTTTTTTTCTTTCATGATATGCGAACATCTCTCGAAATTTTCCTATCTTCTCTAAACGTCTGCATTTTATCATTTTTCTTTTGATTGCAGTTCTGCACTTAATCTTTAAATGTTTAAATCATTCAGAAAAACATTCATGTTATTCTATGAGTTTAGGCCTTATAACGTTAAGCAAAGCCGAAAGCTGGGCAAGTTGGATAACGTTTATGATGAAAAAAATAGCGCGAAAGGACCACGAGGGACAGAAAGGGAACGACGTAGACAAGCGCTAACTCGCAACTGGGCGAGTTATTGCTTAAACGTTTATTGCTTAAACGACGTTTATTGCTTAAACGACGTGGCACGTCGAGTTAAGCACGAATACGTGCATTTCACGCAGATCGGGAGATATTACGTTTTTGAGTGTACATTCAAAAACAATGGTAAAGCGAAGTTTTCGAATCAAGCTTGTTTTGCTCTAAAACGACGTGGCACGTCGAGTTAAGCACGAATACGTGCATTTCACGCAGTTCTGGAGATATTACGTTTTTGAGTCCATTCACCAACACTGGTAAAACGAAGTGTTCAGATCTAGCTTGTTTAGCTCTAAAACGACGTGGCACGTCGAGTTAAGCTTTCGTCGAGAGAGAAAACGCTTTGAGCGGAATGGTTAGGTACAGAAGTTGGCAGCCCTGCTTTCCAGTGAAGCGTATGACGTTGTCAAGCGCCTATTCGACGACGACAAGTCACGTTCAAAAACATAAAACAAGCAGCCCCCCTACTCGGAAGCCCAAGTCAAAGGAAAAAAAAAAAGGAATTGTAAGCATCATGCGCCACTCATCGCTATAGGGAAGAATCAATTCAGCAAAAAGACTCGTTATCGAAAAGGATATATCAACGCAATGTGGAGACAAAAAAAATCAATTTCACAGTATGTCTTGGTAACAGAAGGCATGCTGACCCACAGATTTTGACATTTCCTTATACGGTATGCCTCCATAATAGAGAGGGTGTTGGGAGGGTGACTTCGAGGGTGACTTCGTTCTACGTTTATTGCACTTGGATCCCCCGAAGCTCTCATCAAGTCCAATAGAGTAAATTGCTGGGTTAGTTGGTTCACAATGCACAAATGTGGAACCAGCGAAACAGACGCAGGACAAGAACAACAAGGAGGCAAGCCCACAAGACCGCTGGACTCATGAAGTTGTAAGTCCAGCGGTGTGGTGTGTGTGTGCCTCCTTGTTGTCCTGCGTCTGTTCCGCTGGTTCCACCTTTGCTCTCACCAAGTCCTGTGGCCTGGTATAACACCACCCGGACTGCCTTCAACTTGGTGTTCATCGCTGCTCTGCGGATACATGCATGCCCCCGCGCTGCCGCCCGCAAGCCTCGGTTCCACAGTGGCCTCCATAATTGCCCCTCGGGCTTCCCCGCTGATTGGTGGCCATCTTGTGATTCCTCTTCGCGCTGCCGCTTCAGCGGAGGTCTCCCGAGAACTTATCGCTGCTGTGCGCTTCTACTTTCTTCGTGCGGCGGCCGCTACTTCCTCGATCCGTACTCCTGTGTCATTTGTCGGCCCTCAGCTTAATCTTGCCGCGCAAAGGCGGGCAGTTCCCCTCCTCGAGGTTGCCGCGGTGGCGGCTCTCTCCCGGCGGCCTTCTTGGGCGATGGTCGTGGTGGCGTCTCCGCCGGTGGGGCGCAGTTCCTGGAGTGGCTGCAGCTTCTCCCCGTGCCTCAGAGGACTGGTGTACCTCGAAGGCAGAAATCTCGGTTTCTACCTGCGGCTGTCAGCGGACTTGCCCGCTGCTGCAAACTACTCGTTCGCCTTCGCTGCTCCGCGCGGGCTACCGGGCGGATTGCCGCCTCGATGATTTTGTTCTTTTCGATGCGCGGCATCTCTTCCATCTTCCATCTTTCTTTACTTGCACTACTTCCGCTTTACTTCCACTTTACGTGGTTAAGTTCATGTAAGTTAGACCTAAACATAAATAAAACTAAATACCTGATTTTCAAACCCAAAGGCAGCAAAAGAGAAAATGACTTCAATTTAAAATTCCGAAATAGTGTCATAAACCAAGCCACGACAACTCGCTTTCTGGGTGTTACCTTTCATGAAAACCTACTCTGGGACAAGCACATAGATGCTCTCAGAATTGAACTCTCTCGCGTTGTTGGAATATTAAATAGGTTACGACACTATTTGCCAATATCGGTAAAAAACAAATTTACCACGCCCTCTTCCATTCGCGCTTAACATACTGCTTTCTTGTATGGTCAAGTACAACGCAAAGAAACTTGACTTATCTACAGTCTCTCCAAAACCGTTCAATACGTGCTATTGGAATTATTCCGAAAATAGAAAATTGCTCTCCACATTTGAAGGCTTACGGTATACTGGATGTTAGTAAGCTAATGAAATATAAAATATCCCTCGAAATAATGCGCCAGTATAAGTTGGATAGGCCAACATTTGAAGCTAAATACTGTAACAAATCTACCCCCTATGAACTTAGACAAGATACAGTGCAAATACCCAGATCACGTACGAACTATGGAGACCACAGGTTGAGTACACAAATTCCAAGACTTTTGAATCAATATCCTGCCATTTCTGAAATACTGTCTGCCAATCCATCACAACACAAAATAAAGGAAACAATGAAACTTATGTACCTTATGGAGGTATAGGTGAAATTTCCATGCATCATATGTATCCTGCTTTTTTTTTGTCGAAATGTAAGTATTATTTTTAAATGTCTAAATGTAAATACGCTATTTCCTATTTTGTCTGATTTATTTTATTTCTGATGTACGTAAGCTGGCATTTTCTTTGTTTGTATTTCAAGCTATTGTATCTTTTTTGTCTCTTGCAGATATGTTGTGCATACCTGTTTTGAATGCATTGTCTATAATTACACTGTTGTAATCTGTTTGTATGCACTTTTTACACGCGTCTTCAAGCCCTGTAAATAGTTAATTGCCTCCGCTGTCAAGGGTGGGATGGCCTCGTCAGGCGGGAAACAGCCTTTAGCCTACTCACCCAGGACAGAATGTTTTGTAAATTTTGTCCCAAATAAAAAAAACTAAAGAAACTTACTTACTTGCACTTTACTTGCACTAGTATATTGTTTTGGTCATGAAAATTTCTGTTTTTCATTGGTGAAATATGTGATGTCCTTGTGCGGTCAAAAATGACGTACACTATACATTAACCTTTTTTTAAACCATGCCCTCATGTAGCATTGTGTACCACATGAATCGGCAGCCGCCGCGGTGGCTCGGTGGTTATGGTGCTCGGCTGCTGACCCGAGAAACGCGGGTTCGATCCCGGCCGCGGCGGTTGAATTTTGATGGAGGAGAAATTCTAGAGGCCCGTGTACTGTGCGATGTCAGTGCACGTTAAAGAACCACAGGTGGTAGAAATTTCCGGACGCCTTCACTACGGCGTCCCTCATAGCCTGAGTCGCTTTGGGACGTTAAACCCCATAAACTATAAACCAAACCAAACCAAACCACATAAATGGCCATCTTAAGAGATGTCTTTGTTGAAGAAAGTCGTACAGTCGTAACACAAAGTAAAAATGTCGAAGCTAAGTTCTTTGGCCGTTAGCCAAAAGCTTAATTAGCGGAAGTTTGGTTCTAAAATTTGATTGTCACATTCTGGTTGCACTCGGGGCTAAAGGAGAGGACAGCGCACACTACGCTGCTCCGCGTGCTGAGGCAGCGATAGAACTGCTGCCTAACAGCTGCGAAGCCAGAACACGGCACCTTCGCGCCGTTTATATATGGTTTCGCTCTGACCGTTGCTTGTCATGGCTCCAAAAGCTTTCGGCGTCCTTACATGCTCTGGAAACACCTACCTAACGAAGCGACGGCCCCAAGTCGTTGATATCTCTGAGCAGAGAGCGGTACGTTAGCCAGTAGCGCTTAGCTAAGTGCTCGGGCTTTCCTATCTGCAACGGCGTGTGTGAGTTCGGGGATAAATGCCTCACAATCCACAGTCACTATGAATTCCTAAGATACCTTTGTCTCACCACGTTCCTGGTCCCAGCAATTTCCTAGCTTTCTGCTGGGACCAACTGCAACAACTAAGCCAGTTAGTTGTGACATGAATGCCAAAAATTATGACCTTTTTCGGTTAAAATCGAATTTCACGAAAATGAATTCGACGTACGTTTATCGGTGTTTTTCGGTTTAAATCGAAATGTCTAACCGCTAGCTGTAAACTAGAAGAGCGCTATTACGCGCACGAGGTATTGCGCAAGATACTTATTGGCAACATATGGCGTACCGAGTTCCTTTGTTCCGTGCATTTGGGCAGATCTCTCAGGCGGAGGGTACTCTACCTAGTCCAAGGCTTCACTGACCAGTGATGCTATTTAGCATGCACGCGGAACTCAGCGATTTCTGCACCATCACGCCCCGTGATTAAAATATACGTGAATACAACACAAACAAACACACGCACACACTGCCGCGCCATTGTTTGCAGTTTTCTCGTGGCCTATACTGTGCTTAAGCACAATAATAGGGGCGAGAAAACAACTCAGTTGATAATTTGAATAAGATTTTGGATGTTTACAACCGCTTTGGCCTGCCTCTTTGCGATACGACCTCTGTGGCCGTGTGACGAAGCGACTTTAATCGAATGCTTTTTTGCGCTCTTTTTTTGTTTTCTTCCTCAGAAGGTGAAGGTCCAGTCGAAACGAGCTGTTTCTGAGCCTGCCGCTGAACTTTTTTTTTTCTGTCTTTATATGGCGAAGAGACATCGAGACTAGTGAGCCTATTGCTTTTATTGTATGTTCTTGAGCCTTTCAAATGATATACATTCACATAATGAAATTGAAATCGCGAGAGGCGCGTGATATAAAAGGCAGCTACATGGTGTAACACGAATAGTCCATGGAAGATAATAGACGATTAAAAAAAATTATGTGAGTCCAGTATTCTTGAACAAAAATTTGATATTGGAGAACTGTAAGCTAGGTCTGGTATAGTAATATTCAAGACAGTGGTTCATTCTTCGGATATGTAGCAAATCTTTCTTTGATAGCGTTTCCATCGCTCGCCTCCAGCAGTTGCTTTTGAAGACCCTTTCCAAACGCGAAACTCTGAGGTCGTTTTGGAGTACCTTCAGAACAATAATCCTGGTGACTGTCATGTGTTCAGTGTTGACGTCGAGGATCTATATTATTCGATTCCTCATGAGTGTTTGCTGCGCTTTTTAAGAGAATGTATAAGTGAGGAAAATGATGAAGTGCGCTTCCGCAATGTTTGCGGTGTATCTGTTGATGCTTTTCTTGAAGTGCTGTGTATGTACCTCCGGTCTACCATTGTTTAATGGAATGAAGGTGTGTTTATACAGCGTTCCGGGATATGCATTGGTTCTCGCGTGGCTCCGCTGCTAAGTGACTTGTTCCTTAGCAGAATTGACAAAGCAATTGCAGGAGAGTTACCGGACGGCGTACTGAAAGTACACAGATATACGTGGACGATTACCTCGTTTTTGTAAAAAACGAAGAATGCACGCAGGATGTCATGAACACATTTGTCAGAAATGGTCATGGACTTGCTTTCACCATGGAGAACGTTAAACAAGGTAGGATTCAGTTCTTGGATGTGGGGCTGAGACTTGAGCCCGGACACGTTTGCTGGTTGTATTCGCCTCGCTCCGTAAAGCCCTTACTCAGTTTTCAGTCCGGGCATTCCAAGCTGGTAAAGGAAGGCATCGCCTTGTCTTGTGTTCGCGCCGCTCTGACCAAGTCGTGTGTCCATCGTATTGAGGAAGGAGTGCAAGGCCAAATTTCCAGGCTTAAGCACGCTGGTTTTCCTGAGGCAACTATTGGAAGGTTATGCGAAAGGTTGGTGGCCAAAATCAAATCGGACCACAAGCGTGTTCCTCAGGCGAATGAAGTCTCAAAGCGCCAGAAGATAGCTGTCATCCCATACGTCCACGCATTTTCACACCGTCTGAAGAAAGTGGGGCGAAAATTTCAAATTGATGTGGTATTTTCGTCTCGCAGAAAATTAAACAACATTTGCCGAGCTGTGCAGCGGAAGCGAGAGGCCCTACTAGGAAGGAGGATCGGTGGTGGTTGTACCACAGCACACGTAGAGAGGAGGGTTGAGTGCATCGAGGGTGTTGTTTATAAGATTCCCCTTTCCTGCGGTGGGTGGTATGTTGGCCAGACTGGGAGATGTCTAAACGAACGCCTGAGGGAGCACCATAATTCTTTGGACAAGGCAGCCGGTTCGAATTTGGCGCTTCACTGCAGGCAACCTGAGCACACGTGCGCCCCATTGCTTCATCAGACATCCGTCATCTTCAAACATAAGGATCAGATAGTAAGGGTAATAGTAGAGGCATATCACATTGACAAAGGGGGTACAGAATGCATTAGTAAGCCCTCATTATCACTGGCTAACCGCGAAATCGCCTTTTTGGAGCATACATTTGTAGATATGTAGATTTAATATTTTCAGTGATGATGCAGTTTTTTTGTTCTGTTTAGTGTTTGCCGGGAATGCTATATATGTACACATGTGCGTAATAAATCGTCAGTTGAAAGTCAGCGCTCGTGTTGTCGTGTTTGTTCCGTCCTCGTGTTTTTTTTCCGCGCTGTTTTACCATGGATAGTAATAACCAACTTGCCCACCTTTCTGTACTTCTAAGTTCAAAGCATGTGTATTCCCAACTTGACCTCATTTTTTCGTGATCGACATTTTCCATAACAGGGCTAAACAATATAAAGCTTATCATTCCGTATGATAATTCATCTGACGCCTGAAGTTCTTCTCTCCTATTGTCGTTAGTGTTCAGCAGTTGAGGGTGAAATTCAGCACAACTCTTTTTCTACATCCAGCATAAATCACAGGTAACAGTGTATGCAAATGCCAGGAGACGTATGTTCATGTAAACATTACCGCTCCGTGTCATAAAATAGGCTAATTAATCTTTGACCACTAAGATTTCTCAATATATATCTTGGGCCAAGCAGTGTCATTCACAGAAATGGGGGCTTCTTGCGAAGGGTTCTTTTGATGCAGTTCATTGATGCCTGAACATACCCTCGGAAAAGTGTCAGCAGTGTCCAAAACAGGCAATGCGGGGACGCTGAGCAACCGGCGGAGTTGGGCGTCCCGGCCTTGCAGTGACACCGAGCATGAAACCGTCGATGAGGTCAATGTGTCTGTATGTGGAACATTTGTTTCAGACACATTTATGTGGACCTTTGTGTTCCATCTGAAGCCTTCCCCGATTTAACTGGATCATTGTTCCATATATTTTCTTAGTTGTCTATCCGGAGCGTCTGTTCCACTTATATAAGCCGAATTTATTAAAAGTTCCTGTTAAGCTCAGGTTACTAACTGTAACTTAAGTGGAACCAGATTAAGAGTGTATGCGGGAAATGCGGCGACGGCACTGAATGGCGTTGTCAGCGAAAAATCACGGGCATGGCTCTGGCGGGTGGTCCCCATAGAGCAACCTAGGAAGCAGGTGACCCACATAGGTCACGTGACCTTGCGGCCACATCACAACCTGCCCTCCGGACAGGGAGCAAACTGCCCACCGTGGCAGGTGGCAATAAAATTAATAAATGTTCGTTCGGAAAGAGCAACCTGGGCCGCACAATGCCCATCGCTGGGAGCACCTGCCATCGCAGAGCAGTGGCGCTTCACTCAATAGCTGCACCACCTCGCCTTGAGAGATATGATGACTCCCGGGGACCTATCAATGTAAAGTAGAGGATGACCTTCTGCATATATGGGACTTAACCCACTACGCTTTCGCGTCATACCCTTAAAGGAGTACAGACACGTAATTTTGGTGGCGTGTTTTATTCTCTTCCATGATGCGGACGACATCACTATGCACGAATCACCATGTGGTATTCGCCTGCGATCGCTGTATAATTTATAATCGAATTTTTTCTATCATGCTGCTTCGAAAGTAATAAAATTGCGCAAAGGGATTGAAGAAGAAAAACGCAAGAGGCGTGAGGACAGGACAGAGCGCTTTGTCCTGTCCTCACGCCCCTTGCGTTTTTCTTCTTCAATCCCTTTGCGCAATTTTATTCCTTTAATTGCTGTTATACCTAAGCACTGCTATAGCGGCTATACTTCAGGTGGATTCTTTATGTCACACAGATGCTGACTTAAAAAGAATTACAGGAATCGATGCACAGGGACGGGAGTTATTCAATGAAGAAATTTCAAAATACAAGCAAACAAAATGCTGCCCTCAACTCGATTTTGGCGGGGCTTCCCACTCCTATTTCGCTCTCCCAATGACGGCACCTGGCGCAACCAACCAAAACAGCCTGCCAGAGCACGTCGCGGAAGTTTGCACTCCAAGGTTGCCTGCTCTCTGTAACTCGTTCTTGCTGAGACTGGCAGCGTCATTTCCATGTCAGAGTCCCTGGTGGTGTATTTTTATTTTACTTGCTTTGCAGGGCTTTTATTTAAGACAAACAAGTTGTTTTGTTGATCTAATATAAAACGCAGACAGGTGACAAAATGTTTCTCTATTTATTCACACAATTTGCAGTATATTTACTGTTTGTACAATCATCAAGCTCGCGCCAGGTGATGTCATATCCGCTGCTGAAACCCGCCACTGTGTGGGGACACCATCAGAGCCATGAATTTGTTTTTGGGAGGACATTAAAATATTAAAAAAACGGAATATACGCGGTGTTACCGACGCTAATAGCACCATTGTAACTTACTGTATGCGATCAACAGGCAAAACAGTCAACTGAGGTAGTGTTTCTGGGCTCCTTTAATGCTGCTTCGGTTTCGCTTTCAACAGCCGAACGATGGCCGTGACGTCAAACAGAGGTTATGGGTCACGTGAGGCATGGAAAAATGTCGATATAATCGCTGCTTCATCGTTTTAATTCACTACAGCCCTGAAGCCAGCCTTCTTCTAGAGCCAGAATGACAATGAATCTACAAGCAGCGATTATGTTGCAATTTTTTTCATGCCTCACGTCACCTATAACCTCTCTTTGAGGTCACAGTCATCGGCCTGCTGTTGAAACCGAAACAGCATGAGAAATATATTGAATTATAAATTGTCTAGCGGTCGTAGGGGAAAATCACATGGTAATCCATGTATAATAATGCCTTACGCATCAGTACAAACAAGAAAACACGCACCCAAAAGTTAGGTGTCTATACTACTTTAAGGCGGAGCGTAAGTGTCTACTTCAATTTTTTTTCCTTTGGCGGTACTCATGTTGAATCTTCTACCCTACATTTTTTTCGTGCAACCGTTGCCCGCCGCGGTGGCTCAAGGCGCTCGTCTACCGAGCCGGAGTACCCGGGTTCGAACCCTACCGCGGCGGCCGCGTTTCGATGGAGGCGAAACACAAGAGGCGCCCGTGTGCTGTGCGATGTCAGTACACGTTAAAGATCCCCAGGTGGTCGAAATTATTCCGGAGACCTCCACTGCGGCACCTCTTTCTCTCTTCCTTCTTTCACTCCTACCTTCCTCCCTTCCCTTACGGCGCGGTTCAGGTGTCCGCCGAAATATGCGAGACAGATGCTGCGCCATTTCCTTTCCTCAAAAACCAATTCAATTTATTATTACCTATTTATTGAAACAAGACACAGACATGGAAGCGCTGATTTGAAGAAGAAGAGTTTGAGAGGTCGGCTGGAACCTGCCTGTATGACCACACATCGTTATATCCCCAAAGCTCTCAGAGCACGCTGTTATGTCACCGTTGTTCTATCTGTTTTGTTTTCGGGTGAGTATTTATTTGACAATTAGCGCTTGAGATTTTTGGTGCTTGTTGTGTCTTGTCTTACTCATCTGCGTTGGTTTTGACAAAGCAAGAACAGCAGAGCCTTGTGCTTCAACTAGCTCTGCCGTTTTTGAGTCTGGCGCCCTCAATTCCCCGTCGTTTGTCCTCCATTTCGCGCAGGTGCTTCCGCAGGCCGACCAGCAGCCACTGGGAAGGCGTGGAGATCGAGAAGATCCGGCAGAAGCTGGCTCGCAGGCGCTGCCACCTCACTCGACAGGACGAAGCTCCGACTCGCTTGGTTCAGGGACAGTGACTCGGTAGTTCGCCACGCTCGTGACAGTCGCCACAAGTTCTCTGCGGCTTAACTCGGTACGCTGAGAAAAAAATAACGCGTTTGTCACCAATAAAGAGTTATTTATGTATCAAGTGAATGATTTTCTGCTCAATCATTCAACTGATCGAAATCTAGGAAAACCGTTCGATAAGAGCTGCATAATGCATACTTACTCTCTCTTCATTTCCCTCTACACCACGATTAAAAAAAGATGATGATGATGATGATGTCCTCAGGCTTAATGGCACATACAAAGCCTGGCTGATTCTGACCTTTTCTTCGTTTTCTATGCTCTTTCGTAGCCTAGGGCTAAGGCGCTGGAAGCTGGCAGGGCTAAGGCTCCATCATAGCATTTCTGGAAAAGCGGAGAGCGTGAGTGAGTGTCTTGGAGGGGCTTTAGGCAGGGCACAGAACGCGCCCCCGAAGCTAGGACGGTCATGCACAGCAACAAATCATCTGTCACTGCGTCTGCTTCAAAACGCGCTTGAGATTCACTCGTAAGCGTGTTCTCCTTTCCATTCGGAAAAGGGCGCTGTCCAATGACGGTGTACCATTTCAGTTGTGTCTACGACGCAACAGGGCTGCATGCTGATGACACGAAGACCGCCGGGAGGGCTGGGGAAGGTCTTCGTGTCATCAGCATGCAGCCCTCAGGGTTTCATCCGCTTTTCAAAACCGCACTGTGAAATCGCGAAACATGAACAGGGGGTCCTCTAAAATTTTGGCACCTCATCCACGCCATTATCTGCCCTCAGAGGTAACAAGAGGCAGACGGATTATCGGAGCAGAAATATCGATGAGAGTGAGGCAGAACAACGTGCGCGGAGTGAGGGCGAGGCAGGAAGACCGGAAGTAGCCCTCTGTGGTCGCTGAATCATCTGCTCGCCGGCGCATGTTTCAGTACTGTGGAGGTTAAATCTTGTAACCTCAATAAATAGGGAGGTATTTATTTCCTCATGAGCTCATGTTCTCGTCACTGACACTGCTTCTCTTGTACGTGCGACATTTGTAAACTCTGATCCTGCCTCCCCGTGACACCTCCATCGTTTTACATATAGTAGTTTTAGAAATGTTCGTCATGGTTGTCGGTGTGTTTATATATGCATATCCCCCAGCGCCGAACCATTGAAGCGAGGGAGTACACTAGAAAAAGAGAAAAACAGTACAACTGCACTGTGAAATTACAAATGAACAAATTAACAAAAGGTGCTATCAGTAAGCAGAACATGGCGTGCAACGAATATATCGCACCACATTTCGAAAGGAGTAACTTTCGTGCTTCCAAGTCATTGGTGAACCTTCCAAGTCACCGGTGAAAAAGCCCCTGCCAGTCGGTGCTACAAGCTAGGCATTCCGCTTGGGTACTAGGCATGGGAAAACTATCGCAATAGAGGAGCCTAAGGATCAGCTAACTGACAAGTCCAGTATAGTGCATATCCCCGGAAATAGGCTGTGTGTTTATTATTTCCAGCGCAGATCGCAATTCCCAATTGAGAGTTCCTTGAAAACTGCTACGCAGCGCACAGACAGCCTAGTGGTAGACTGCAAGCGTCTCTCTCCACGCTTACCACATTTACTGACAAGAAAGACGACGAAGTGTGACTGTTTCAGGAAACTCGGTCAGACTGAATGATGAAAGATGAGCGCCAGGATGCGTGATGTGTAGGTTGTTGTAATTTTTCAAATTTTTGTACTAATTTCATCCGGGCCTGGGCTCGAAAAAGTATGAAAATGTTCAATAGCTCTCTCTGTATCCTCGGAATGCATTTTTATACAGGGCGTTGTGCATTCAGTGCTAGGTACAGGTCCAACAGTAGACAAATGCTTTTCTTGTTCATAAATGCTGGAGAAAAATTAGTTAAAATGAATGCATATATTAGCTGAGTCTATTGATGCACCATCTGCAGAAACTAAGTGCGGGAGTTCCTTTTTTGGTGCAGGAGAAATCATTTGCCAAAACTTTTTTGGGCTTTTTTTCAAGAAGTTCGGCATGTCAGAATAAAAGAATTCATCTTTCGTTTCTTCATGTAAGGTATCGGTAGTGCATGCGGGGTCATTGGGGCCGGTCGTTCTTTCTCAGCACCCCGCCGCTGTCGTCTTCAATGGACCCCCCCCCTCCGCGACGGGACGGGACGGAGGGGTGCGCTCGAAGCGAAGAATGACATTTCTTAGAACGATGCGCGCGCAGGCGCCGGGCCGTTCGGGCGTCCATCGCCCTTTGGGGCTGATTCGCGTCGGCTAGGCAAAAGAGCGGTGGCAGCTTGGGACTGAAGAGCCGCCACACGACGACACCGCCCTTGTCTTAATCCCCTCGTCTTAACGGACACCAGCCGAGGCGCAGACTCGCGACGAACGTCTCATTCGAAAAGTCTGCAGGATTCCTGAGAGGATTAAGCACTGCCGGACGGAACGGCGTCAGGGCGCCGTTGACGAGGGGGGCAATAGAGATGAGGAATAGCCGGCGACAGCGCGGCTAGCCGGCAGCAGCAAAGACCTAGGTTGGGTGACGCTACTGACCGGGAGTCGGTGAGGCGCCGATTAAACAGCCCTGGGGAAGGCTAAGTCGCCTTGGAACGCAGGTCCAAGCTCGCAGTGGCAGTTCCGGCGGTAACTGCCCGCTTAAGCCCGATAATCCCCAATTCCGGGACGATGCCAAGGTCGGGGGGTCATTGGGGAAACGGACGGCACGTGCTCGCACGAGTGTGTTTTGTGTTTGTTTTTACTTTTATTTTGGAGGGATAGAATGTTATACCCCGCACATGCTGGCACTGGCTGGGACGGCTGTGCGTTTGTGGTTGTTTTTCTTTTATTTTGATTTGGAGAGGGTGATTTACCCTACGGAAGCTGGAGGGCTGGCCATGCTCTCGATGAACCAATCATATGAAGAGTGTAAAATGATTAGAAGCTGCCAAATGTGGGCCGTGCCTTTAGGGCTTTAAAACCGGGCCCCGGAGCCGGAAAAAGGGTTCTGAGCTAAGGTCAGGTGCTATGCATATTCGGCTATGCCGAGTAGGGGCCTCCCCTAGTGTTAGCCAGTTCCGCCTTTTTGTTGTTTTGTATCTTTTTGCCGCTTAATGTGTCTCCAGCGCCTAAACTTGTATATGCTGTAAATATCTGTATATAAATCTTCAAGTTTCCCTTTATCCCTGCGTCTCAACTCATCGTAAGACCGTCTCTGACGACGGGGCACCCATGGTGCGAAGATAAAGCTTCAGCCTTCGAGTTAAACCAACCGTCTCTGGCGGAGCACCCCTGGTGCAAGGAAGATAAAGAACTTGTGAAATTTACTCTTCAATTTCTTGCTTGCATGCCTTTGCAAAGCACAGTATACGCGGTCCAGTCGACGAGAGCTTCAGTGCGCATAGCTTTCGCATACAGGCGTTTCTTTTTGTTTAGACATCGTTTGATATCTCTCGTGAGCCATTCATTATACCCTGCCGTTGAAAGCCAACATTTGGGAACGTATTTCTCCTGTAAATTTTTCAACATATCACAGAAAAGTACCCACTTTTCAGAGACACTTCGATTAGGATATGTAGACTCAACGAAATAACAGTAGCTATCAAGTTCATTATTAATACTATTCAAGTCTACTTTAGCAAAATCGTAAATGAAATTTTTTACATATAGATGCCTTCGGAGTGGCTGTCTGGAACACACAGTGAACCACACGGTGGCCGCTGATACATTCAAGTACAGTAACAGAGGTACGCTCGAGGTTAGTTGTAAGGTCTAAATCAAGTATGGCAATAGCCCTTGTCGGAGAAGAAACAAGCTGCGTCAGTTGAAATAAATGCAGCAATTCGAGAAAATCGGCGGACCCATGGGACTGACTAGAATTGGAAATTGAAACAGAGGACCAAACGATGCATGGGAACTTAAAGTCTCCGGCCAGAATAATAGGTTAGTTCATGTACTTGTTCTGAACATGCATTACAACATCGTTTAACTCTGCAGCAAAGGCAGCGGAATAATCCGGCGGCTTGTAACATCCACCGATAACTACTGTAAAGTTTGGCAAAGAGCAAGAAACCCACAAGATTTCAAGTGCATTATCTACAGTGATAAGTGTTGTGTGTATGTCTTTTCACACAGCAATCATGACATCACCGCCTCTTTTATCTTCGGTCTTCGAGAAAGATAGAAAACGAGTTTGAAATCTGAAGTTCTGAACTGTCAACTTCTGGAGTTAACCACGTTTTTGTTCCGACGATGGCGTCAGCAGCACAAGTATAGATGACGGGGGAAAGCTGGTCTTGCTTATTGCTAATGCTTCTAAAATATGCTGCGATGAAAGAAAATGGGGTTGTTTAAGGAGCCTGTTGCCGAGCTGTAGCTTATCATGGTTGGCTGCTTTGGCTGTCGTCTGCTTCGGTTGGCGATGGTTGGTGACTTTGCGAAGCACATAAACAGGCCTTGTCACTCACCGCATTATATCGGAACTGCTTCTTCGCAAGGGCGTCCGCAGAAATTTTTTCAGGAGAGGGGTCACCCGATGTCCGGAGATGGGGGAGGCCATAGGTTAGCACCAGAAAGGAACTATTTGTGGTCTAAACTGCGCGCATGAAACAAAAATTAGGAAGAGCAAATTAGTGCTAGGCTTGGAGAACATACGTTAGATTTTATTAATGAACAAAGAATTGAACTCAATAAGCAAATTCCGATAAGTTAATATCACCTATGAGTGCTAATCAAGCTGTGTAGTTGTTTCCTACTAGTGCAAAATTAATATCCGTAGTTCCAGGGGGGGGGGGGTCATGATTGCTGTGCGCCTTTTCGCACAGCAATCATGACACCACCACTTGCAGGACTTGGGGCCCACCGCGCTGCCCCTTCACTGCTGAAAAAAAGTTCTATGATGCAATAACCTCATAGATCATTCATCATAGAATATCATACAATCTGTATGACATATGATACAATCTGTATAATATATCATACGAAGTGTATGATATATCATACAGATTGTATGATATTCTGTGATGAATGATCTATGGCGTTATTGCATCATAGAACTTTTTTTCGGCAGGGTTATGTTTGTAGAACCATCATAGCATTGGCCTAGACAACTGGCAAAAAGTCTGGTCGTTCTGGTGTCAGCAGTGTAATAAAATCCACAGAACAGCTCATGTGTTTCGAAGTTTTTTGAACAATACGAAAGCATATCGACACTTGGCGCTTGGCAGCTGATATGCCCGCTTTTTCGTCTATAATCACAGCATAGTGCCCTGCTTCACGAACCTCATTTGTGAGTGACCGGAGGACATCATGAGCCATTATTTCCAACATTTAGTTTAAAATGTCATGGGAAAGCCTGCTGTACTTTCTTCCAGAAAGCCACGATTGCAGTTCCGGAATGACAATGGCGCAAAGTTCCAGAAGCTGTCTTAGATCACTTTCTGCATCATCATGACCATGCACTGCCAGTCTTTGGCACGATAAGTGCTGCAATGAAGATAATGTCGCTATCAGAGCTTTTCCTGCGTCTTTCATTTACTTTCTTTTCCCAATTACACAAGCAGATGCTACGTTCACCCCCGCTTTGATAGCTGCGGTTGCGCTGTTGTTGTGACTGAGAGAAGGATGAAAAGGAAATTGCACGGGCCTGCTACTGGCTCGAGCCAAGCCACCACCGCTGCCACGTGCAGATAGACGAGAGTTAAAAGAGCAGAGGAAAGAGAAAAAGGAAAGAAAAGACGCGCGTCGCAGCAACAACTGCGTCCGCCGGAGCGGACGCTGCTCAAAAAACAGATAAGCGGCCGAAGCCGCGCTCGCCGAAGCCGCTCATGGCCGCACGATGCAGATTCGAGGCCTCATGACTCTGAAATATTATGAGCTTTCTTCCGGTTAGAAAAACCATTCGTCACAAACGTTAGGTGAGAGCCCTTATCCTTGGAAGTATTTGGCAGAAAGATGTTCATAGCACAAGCAGCGCGACAAGACTCACAGAATACCTTGTCCACTGACGCGTCATTAACAAGCCACCCGTACGCCTTTTTCCACGTTGGTTGGTAACGCCGCCCCTGTTGGTCTGCATCCTCACGAGCAATTTGCATGCGTGCGGAGGCAGTGGTTAGAGCGGAAGATGTCAAGCATGGGCCGCTAAGTGAAACCTCGATCGGCATCTTGAGAGGAGCTCGTTGAAGGTCCCGCGCCGGTGAACTGGGCGTCTTTTCGTCACTCTCTTTGGGAAGTTTGTCCTTCTTGATGAGATATCTATCCATTGTTCACTGTTTTTCACGGCTTCCTGAAAATGCAATACCAGGAAGGTAAGGCGACCCAGAAATTGAGCGCCGAAAGCGAGAGCAAAAAATAAAAACAACAAATCACCGATCGCTTATTCTGCGGGGTCTGTAGGGACATCGAACAAATAGTTCACCCCCGGCGACAGCGTTCGCATACCTTTCAGCGAGCAGAGCAGAAGCGACGTCATTAGTCCACGGAATATGCAGCAGTCGCTTGTCGATTCTCAGCGACTCCGACGCCCAGATTTCCAAAACATGTGCTACTTGTGCAGGGTGCATAAGTGACGGGAACTGGGGGAAAAAAACACATAAAACTTGAACAAAAGCACGTGGAGAAAATGCTTTGGGGATATCCATAAAAATTGTAGGGGTTTAAGCATGGCTTGAACTAGTGATACGAGAGAAAGCTGTGTTAGGAGGACCGAAAGTGAATGCACCACTAATCATGCTGAAAGGAGGGTCGATTGTGTGAAAGGGGTAGTGTATAGAATTCCCCTGTCTTGCTGCGCATGGTATGTAGGACAGACAGGACGCTGTTTAAACTTTTCAGAAGAGACGAGGCTTGGGCATGTTGGTATGACATACTTAAGGGAAATAAATAGCGCACAAGAGAAGACGGGGCAAGCGAGGAGACACAGACAAGCGCTAACTTTCATAGAAATACATAGAAATGTATTTCTATGAAAGTTAGCGCTTGTCTGTGTCTCCTCGCTTGTCCCGTCTTCTCTTGTGCGCTATTTATTTCCCTTAAGCTGTTTAAACGACCGCCTGAGGGAACATTTTAATTCGTTGGACAAAGCAGGCGGATCAAATTTAGCTCTGCATTGCAGACAACGTGAACACGCCTGCCCCTCTCTGCTTGAAGACACGTCTGTAGTTTTCAAACATAAAGATCAGACGGTAAAAGAATGAGTAGAGGCCTATCACATTGATAAGGGGGATTCTGTGTGTGTCGCTAAACCCTCATTGTCATTGATTAACCGTGAATTTGCCCTTCTTGATAAGTCATTGCCGGATGTTTAAGATAAGTGTCGTGTCCGGTCGCTGTGTTGAATGCAGCGAAAGACGCACACGGTACTTTAAGACTTCGTTTATTTAAAGCCGATGAGGGTGCGACCAGCGTCGACCGAGGCAGGAGCCGAACTGGCCGCCCGAAGAAAGGAGGGAGCGGAGAAGCGTCCACGGGAGGGAGTGGCTTCCCAAAACAGGAGGAGGATGCGGGGGCGCACCATGGGGGGGCATCTGGCGACAGCGTGCGACGAAGGGCAAGTGGTCGTTAGGAGGAGGATGCGAGTGGTCGTTAGGAGGAGGATGCAGGGGCGCACACACACAAAAGCAATAAGGGGACACAACAATAAGTTAAGTAGGTTTTTTTGTGTGTTTGTTTGGCGGGACCATGTATAAATGTATTTTGTGTTAATAAATTTTCAGTTGAAAGTCAGCGCTCGTGTTGTGTGTGTAAACGCTGTCGTATTTTTGCGCTGTTAAAAAATTGGTGATCGTAGATAACACAGTGAACACTAGAACAGATCTGGGAAGAGAAATAAGAGAGAATCGTATTATCTCTCCCATACACAGGAACATGCACCCCATCTACGACAGCCCCGCCGCGGTGGCTCAGTGGTTACGGCGCTCGGCTACTGGCCCGAAAGACGCGGGTTCGATCCCAGCCGCGGCGGCTCAATTTCGATGGAGGCGAAATTCTAGAGGCCCGTGTGCTGTGCAATGTCAGTGCACGTTAAAGAACCCCAGGTGGTTGAAATTTCCGGAGCCCTAAACTACGGCGTCCCTCATAGCCTGAGTTGCTTTGGGACGTTAAACCCCAATAAACCAAACCGAACCATCCACGACAGAGGCAGAAGGACTACGATGCCCCGGTAGGCACGCTAGGAGACACCGTCTCGGTAGCCGTCGGAGACAAAGGCAGAACGTTACGCGTTGTAAGGCACCTATAGACCTATAACCGCTTGTGGCGGAGGAGGTTGCGATAGCGATCGCTCTAACTCAGCTAGGTACCATACGCAGTAAGCGACTGCAAAGCCACAATTAGAAATTACAGCAAGTGACGCATCCACGAGATGGCGGCTAAATATCTAAGAGACTTGATCCCAGCCCACAATATTCTAATCATCTGGACCCCAGCCCACTCGGGTCTGGTTGGAAACGAGGCCGCCTACATTCTCGCCCGCTCCTCTTTACCCCGGGGAGCCGTGGACACCTCAGATGAATTCAGCACTAAAGAAGAAACCAACACATTTAATAGCATCACAGACGATCAGAAAAAAATCAAAAGGATCTATCCTCCTCTGCACAGATCGCCTATGAATGGAGGAGACTCCAGGCTAGAAACTTCGCATCCCCGCTCTGGAGGAGCTGGACAGGAGGTGACACGAGGGAGGATGCGGAGGTGTGCGAGTTCTGCGGGCATACCACTACACTCTAACACAGTACTATGGAGATGCCCCAGTGCCCCAGGATATGGCAGAATTAATAATGCAGAGGAATGGGAGACCGTACTCAGAAGTGCCGACGCTGCCCTTCCCCGGACGCCTGCACACGCATAAACCCAGCTGTAAACTCCGTCCGATGGTGGCAACAACAACTACGGCCAAAAGCACAGCGTCATCCTTGTCAATCCAGATAAAAGGTAATTTCTCATGCCACAGCGCTAATGTTGTCTCTCTCCTAGAAGTCGGCACTTGCAAAGCTCAGTACGTGGAACAAACAGTTACACCGTTCAGAATTCGCATCAAGAATCACAGACCCAATGTGCGGACAAAGCCGAATCTCCCACTTTCAAAACACATAAACAATCTTGGAAATCCATTCTATAACTTTACAGCTACTGTACTCCAATCGCCCTAACAAAAAAGTTTTAGACAGTCTATAGAGTGTCTATATACTTCTGTCTATAATGTCTAAGGCTGTCTACAGGAAAAATCTTAGAGAACAGTCAATAGGCAATACAAATGCAATAGACAGTCTATAGACAATTTATAGATCTATGACCATACACTTCTAGTACACTTTTGTCTATAGACATGCTATAGACTATAAATAGACAAAAAACAATATCTATAGGAAGTCAATAGAGTCAATAAGAAGTCTATAGACTGTCTATAGACCATTTTTTAAGGGTGCGTGCGGACCTAGAGGGGCACGGGTCTTTTTCTGGCGGAAATAAAGTTTCTTCACCTCACCTCACCTGTGTTGCGACTGAGAGAAGGATGAAAAGGAAAGTGCACGGGCCTGCCGACTGGCTCGAGCCGAGCCACCACCGCTGTCACGTGCAGATAGAAGAGAGTTGAAAGATAAAAAGAAAGGGAAAAAATGGCTGAGGCTTAGCTTAGGTTAAGCCTAGTCAGATGCGAAGCATATTGTCGCCGAGTTGCATATCGAGCACGCCGCCTGGCTAGACGTTCTTCACGCTCTTCATCAGTCACTGTAGCACGCCGCAACTTTTGCTTCTCATTCCAACGAGCAGCCCTGTCTCCAGGAGGCATCTCTATCCCGTGTACGCCTAGCAGAGGCAGGCGCACCCCCTTGTATACCGCCGCTCCAGCATCACGTGTTCACTACAACGCACCTAGCGGCAGAAGCAGGAAACACATTGGTCGCGACGCCTCGCGCGACGGCGCGAGCTGGGCCGCCGTTTCTCATCTGCTGTGACGTCACGCACCACGTGGTCATCCTTGGTCACGACGCCTCGCGCGACGGCGCGAGTTGGGCCCCCGTTTTTCATCTGCTGTGACATCACGCATCACGTGGTATGACATGGAGGTCACGAAAGGTCAATGGTAACGACACCGCCGCGCTCGAGGAGCTGGGTTGGACTATTTTAGTATGCTTCCCATAAAAGTGAGAAAAGACGCGCGTCGCAAAAACCGCGTCCGCCGAAGCGGACGCTGGCTGAAAAAATTGGCAGAGGCTCAGCTTGGTTAAGCCCGGAAATTGCGAAAGCAACTTCATCCGTTTCTTCAGCCCGCCGCCGTTTCCTAGCTTGAGCGAATCGTTGCAGCCTTGCCTTGTGCATGTCGGACGACATGGCCTGGCTGTAACGCACAGCGTGGTTACGCCGGGACGACTGCGTGTTGTTGTTGTTGCGACTGAGAGAAGAATGAAAAGGAAAGTGCACGGGCCTGCAACTGGCTCCAGCCGAGCCACCACCGCTGCCACGTGCAGATAGAGGAGAGTTCAAAGATCAGAGGAAAGAGCACTAGGCAAAGAAAAGACGCGCGTCGCAGCAACAACCGCGTCCGCTGAAGCGGACGCTGGCTGAAAAAACAGATAACGAACCAGGTCGGAGCCCGATATATCCAGGGCCGGATTAAGAAAAATGGGGGCCCTGGGCTAATGCGCTTGTAGGCCCCCTCTCCCTTTACCTATATCCACTGACCCCGCTGCTACACAACTGGAATATATCCCATGTTTCATTGTAATTACACCTAATCAAAAAGAACAAAGTGCGTTCAATGGGATTCATGCAACAAGAACGCAGTAGTATTAGTTTTACAGCGCACAAACACAACGTGACTCAGCCCCGCAGCGGTGTCTCAGTGGTTACGGCGACCCGAAAGACGCGGGTTCGATCCCTGCTGCGGCGGCTAAATTTCGATGAAGCCGAAATTCTAGAGGCGCGTGTGCTGTGCGATGTCAGTGCACGTTAAAGAACCCCAGGTGGTCGAAATTTCCGGAGCCCTTCACCACGGCGTCCCTCATAGCTTGAGTTGCTTTGGGACGTTAAACCCCAATAAACCAACCAACGTGACTCATGGAACGCGCGTCACGTCTCCGTCTGTTGCCAAGCGCCGAAAGCCACGGAAGAGCCACGTGAGCCAACCGACAACTTGTGGGGCTGCATTGCAGCTAAATTGCAGCGCGCTTTGCGCGCCGCCTACTCTCCTCTTTCAGTGACACCGTACACAAGCCGATAGACGGGGTTTTGGTTCCCAGCACTGTTTTAATGCTCACGCTTAACGAAAAGCAGGCTGAGCTAGCTTCCTACAGTTGAGCTGGGTGCTCCGGCAGCGACTAGAAAATAGAAACACTCGTTAATTAGTGACCCGAGAGCGTGTTATTAAAAGTTAGTAAAATTAATTTGATTACACGATGAACGTTTACTATTGCCATCATGGGGCACATTTGAATAGAAGAATTTAAGTCCTGGATCAGTGGTGAGCGTGCTCGGCGCTGAGCCGAGTACCCGGGTTCAAACCCAGCCGCACGGCGGCCGCGTTTTGATGGAGGCGAAACGCAAAAAGGCGCCCTTGGGCTGTGCGGTTTCAGAGCACGTTAAAGATCCCCAGGTGGTTGAAATTATTCCTGAGCACTCCACAACGGCACCTCTTTATTTTTTTTGCTGCCACGGTGGATCAGTGGTTGTGGTGCTCGGCTGCTGACCCCAAAATATACAGGTTTGATTCCGGCCGCGGCGGTCGAATTTCGATGGAGGCGAAATTCTAGAGGCCCGTGTGCTGTGCGATGTCAGTGCACGTTAAAGAACCCCAGGCGGTCGATATTTCCGGAACCCTTCACTACGGCGTCTCTCATAGCCTGAGTTGCTTTGGGACGTTCAAGCCCCATAAACCAATACACCAATGGCACCTCTTTCTCTCCTTTCATTCAGACCTTCCTCCCTCCCCTCAAGACATGGTTGAGGTGTCCACCTAGAAGTGAGGCAGTTACTGCACCTTTTATTTCCTCAAAAGTTAAATGTCACCTGGCTCTACAAAATCAAACCCAAGAAAAAAGAACGAACAAAATAAATTGCCCCGGCCACGGTGGTCACGTTTCGCTGGAGGCGAAATGCTAGAGGTCCGTGCACTATGCGATATCAGGGCACTTTATAGAAATCGAGGTGGTTGAAATTACCCGGAGCCTTCCGCTACGGCGTCCCTCATAGCTGGACTTGATTTGGGACGTTAAAGCTCATAAACCTAAACATAAACCCATAAGCGAGCGTTTCACTTTCCTAGTGGCCGCCGGAGCACAAAGTGAAACTGTGGGACTTCCATGAAGTTAGCAGAGCCTGATTTGTTTTTTCAATTTGGTAAAGTTAAACAAGAAAACCCGGTGCTGTACAAAATAATTCTGACGACCAAATGTCGTATCTGTGCGAAATTTCGAACTTGAACAATCCACCCGTGTAGCTGAGAGAAGCATTCTACTGCGCGCGTTTATTTTCTCAACAGTCTGCATATGATACTCGCACAAGTAGACGCCGCTTCAAATTACACTGCGCATTTTAGTTTCGTTCTTGACTACCCTGCTCTAATCATACTTGTGACACTAAAGTGTTGCATTTGTAAGCAATGCAGAGGGCGCAAAGGAAGTATTTTTACATTGGATATATGTGTGGTTTTAAATATTAATTAGGGATTTTTAGCCGATTATGAAAACAGTTCCAGCAGAATTCTTGGCGGCGAGGCGGGAGTCCTGCCTGTTATGCCGACGCCAGGATTCTCAAACACACTACACCTTCAGACGCCACTGGACGGGGGGATTGACAGAAAACCACGAAAACCTTTCCGCAATCCGTAAGCAAACGCATATATCGCTTCATAATAAAGGGGGTCCCCTCGGAGTGGCTGGGGATTCCTGTTTTTGCAGCTCGACAAGCTCTCCCCAACTGATTAGGCTAAACGAAGTTACATTAGTTGGGGCCCGCCTCCTCGTTCTGGTTGTCTCACTTCATACGTGTCGTTTAAAGTTCCATTGCCCGTGGTTTCATATGCTAAGCAAGTTAGAATAAATGGGCCTCTTCTCCTGCTGTCGGAGGTGAGGCCCTGGGCTGCAGCCCCCTTAGACCCCCCTTAATCCAGCGCTGGATATATCTCCGTCTGGCGTGACGTCATCATAGTGAGCGCCTCCTCGCGGCAGCGCCGCGCAGCTGCTGGTCGGCGCACCGTGGTTACGCTGGGACGACCGCGACGAGACGAGTTGGGGCTCTGTCTTTCTCCGTCTGGCATGACGTCATCATAGCGAGCGCCTCCTCGTGGCAGCGGCGCGCAGCTGCTGCTCGCCACACCGTGGTTACGCTGGGACGACCGCGACGAGACGAGGAGATTTCGCTGGGACGATCGAGACGAGCACACCGTAACTGCAGCCCGGCTCTCTGAAGGAGCAACTTTTCGTGCGTCGGACGCCGCGCTAGGCCTAACCTGGCCAGAGCGGCGGGCGCGATGCCGACGGACGCTGAAGCCGAGTCAAGCGAGACGCTAGGCCCGGCAAGTGAAGGAACAATGGAAGTTGTTGCTGAGGGGATGGAGACTTCGTCCCGCGAGAGCCGCGGTAGGCCTGACCTGACCAGAGCGGCGGGCGCAATGTCGACGGACGCCGAAGCCGAGTCAAGCGAGGCGCTAGGCCCGGCAAGTGAAGGAAAAATGGACGTTGTTGCTGAAGGGGTGGAAACTTCATCCGCAGAAGATGTGCAGCGCGGTTGGATTACCAAATTCAGCCGTAAACGCCGACAAGCCCGCGAGACCTACCGAACGGCGGAGGAGCCTGATCACGCAGGAACGCAACAGAAGGTCGACCAGCAAACAGCATATAAGAAGATTGGATTGAAAAGGGCGCTCCGTTCGGTGGCGTCAAACCAACCAAGGCTACCCGAGAGGGGGACTTGTGCTCCGCACGGTCTCACCGCGCCAGTTGTTGAAGGCGATCGGGAGAGCGGCTGGCGTCGGACCCGAAGAAGGGAAGGGACAAGATTCCATCGTTATCAAAGACACACAGAACATCTTTGTGTACAACACGCCGGACGAAGATCGAGCGTTGAAGTTGGTTCGAGTCACCCACATGCAAATAGGTTCCGAAGAGATTCAGCTCACACCGTATGCATCCCCCTTAGGCAGCAACGGAAGAGGAGTGGTGCACGGCATAGAGAAGGACATTAAAGACGAAGAACTGGAGAGGTATCTGGATGATCCTCGGAACCCGGAGATAATTGGAGCTCGACGGATGGGCAACTCTACCTCAATCATCATTGTGTTCAAAGATGAAGCGGTCCAGAGATGGGTGTACTTCTGCAGCTGCCCATACAAGTGTACCCTGTACAAGAAAAAATATGATGTCTGCTATCGGTGTGGCAACCTTGGACACCGTTCTGATGTATGTACAAGCGGAAGCCCAAAGTGTAGGGGATGTGGACTTGAGAATCCACCAGCGGACCACGCGTGCGACCCAAAGTGCAAACTATGTGGCAAGGGACATTTTACTGGAGACTACAAGTGTAAAGTGATCTTCCGAACTCCCTACATGGTAAAGAAACGCCGATGGGAGGCGAAACTGTGGAATGAAGCATTCGAAACGGCAACCACAACTAAAACGAATAGACGAAGCAGATGGGATCAGCAGCAGGAACAGGCTCACAACAGCCACAGAACGAGATCGGTGTCATTCCCGCGACTACCACAGCGAAAAGACACAACGTTGACCGCGAACGGTCACGTAGCCGAGAGCGGTCCAGGAGGCGGGACGCGACCAGAGGGGCGACACCACAGACGCAGGAACCGGCACAGACGTCTTCGCGAGAAAAGGAAGGAACAACAAGGCAAACAGCACCGCAAACCATGGAAGAAGACGCAAGCCCCCGTCCAAAAGACTCACCGGGGACCAGGGGACCACATGGGGATCGGACGCCGGCGGCGGCAACAAAGGTAGGCTGCACGGCCGGAACCTCCCATGACTCCCGTAACTCAGATAGTGGCAAAGCAGAACTAGCTCAGGCGCTAGATGTACTACGCGCTGAATGGCAGAAACAGCAGATAGAACATCAGAGACAACTCGAACAGTTGCAGCAACAGCAGCAGCAGCAACTCCAGCAACTAAAACAACAGCAGCAGCAGCAACTCGAACGTATGCAGGCTGAGCAGCAACGGCAGCAGTTCGAGCATCAAAAAGAGCTTGAAAAATTGTACCAGAAGCAGATGCAGTACCAGCAGCAGCTAGAAAGCTTTGAGGCTGAGCGACAACAGCAGCAGGCCATGCGCACCTGCCTAGTAACACCGGCCGCCAAACGCCCGCGGGAAGCCAGCAATAGTTGCGAGAGCGAAGGCGAGGAGGATATGGACGCGTACGGTTCGCCGGGCGCCGCGTCTCAGAGGAAAGACGAGAGTATCAGAGTAGATGATCCGGGGAACGCATGCCTTGTAGCATGGAGGAAAAAAAACTGCTTAGTAGTCTTCCAGACCTATTCACGTCGGAGGAAGAAGCAGAGCCCGGCAATATGGTCATGGTCAAGATTTATAAGACCATAACTGCGCGCATGCAAGAACTATTTGACGTAATCAATACAAAATTTGAGCATGTGACTAGCAATCAGAGGAGACTGGGTGGCATACAGGTACGTTGAGAAAAACGTATGCGACTGCTGGAGAAGCGACTAGACTAACGCTCTGTAAAAACCATGGCTCCTCAAAAACGAAATAAAACAACTATCTGGCAGTGGAACTGTAGAGGATACACGCGGAAAAGGGCAGTATTAGAATTACTCCTTACAGCGGGAGATCGGCCGGAGGTACTCGCCCTACAAGAAACAGGGGAGGGCTCAAAATTAGCCGGCTATAGGGCGTACACCAGCGGTAGGGAGAAATCGCGGGTGACCACGTTTATAAGAAGAAATGTTACGGCCGTACAAAACGACACAAGGTACACACACACAGATCACGTGCTGGTCGAGCTTGTGCCGGACAAACGGCAGGAAACGGGCGTCTTCATACTCAATCTATATAGCAATCCAAGACATTACAGGTGCACGTTCGGAGAGCTATTTGGACTTGCAAAAAGGAAAACGAAGTCTAGTCCACTTCTTATCCTGGGGGACTTCAATGCGCGTCACCAGGTGTGGGGGTATAAAACTCCGAACGCGAAGGGCAATAGCTAGCTTTGGGAGGATATTCAAAAGTACAGCCTAGACCTTATTACAGACCCATACCTTCCAACGAGACGCGGTAACAGTATATCAGCCGACACAACACCAGACCTTACGATGGTCACAGAGGGTACCAGTGCTACGTGGTGCAACACTCAGGAAAATCTAGGAAGCGATCACAACATCATAGAAATTGTTGTTAATGGAGGACCAACCACATGGCAAACAAGCAAGGTCAAGTTCATAAATTGGGTCAGATTCGGGGAGTGCCGAGACCCCGGGGATGGAATAGAGGATATAAGTGCTTGGGGCCGCGAAGTAATACGGGACGTGGAGGCGGCTACCGATGAGATTGAGGCTGAGCAAAACACATGCGCGGTAGACCGTCGGCTGGCAAACATGCACAAAAAGAAAAACCTGGAGGACCGTCTCACAACTAGGAAATGGGATAGACGTCTGCGGAAGCAGATAGCTGGACTCAGTATGGAGATCGAACAATATGCGCTCGAGCTCACACGCCAGAACTGGCACAGCGTGTGCGATAACTTAGACCGCAACATGGGTACTGCCCGAACATGGCAGTTGTTTCGCCACTTGATAGACCCAGCAACAGCAAAGCGGCGGCAAAACAACAGCTTCACAAAGCGATACACAACTACTCGGGAACGGACGACCAACTACTGGACGAGGTTCAGGCTAGGTATATTGCCTCGACACAAGCAACCCAACTCTCGGAATACCGTGGACGGGTAAATGAGACACTAGATGCCCCAATTAGCGTAGCTGAGGTCAGGGCCGAAATTAATAGGTTAAAAACGAAGTCTGCAGCGGGCCCAGATCGGGTCAGCAACAAAATGCTTCGAAATTTAGATGACAGGTCGATAAGTAACCTGGCAGCATACATGCAGGATTGTTGGGAAAAGGGCACAATCCCACATGAATGGAAGTTAGCTAATGTAGTATTTATACCCAAACCCGGGAAGAAATTGGGGTTAGAAAATTTAAGGCCCATTTCGCTTACGTCATGCGTGGGCAAGCTCATGGAGCACGTGGTGCAAACTCGCCTTAACAGATTTCTAGAAGAGAACGAGCTGTATCTCGACACGATGATAGGATTTCGAGCGGGGCTATCTGTAACCGATGTCATGCTACAGCTGAAACATCAGATAATAGAGGCACAAACAAAAGATACGAGAATAGTGGTAGGCCTTGATGTGGCGAAGGCCTTTGATAACGTCCGCCACGACGCTATCCTGGACAACCTCACTTCGCTAGGGGTCGGAAGCCGAACCTACAGTTATAATAATAATAATAATAATAATAATAATAATAATAATAATAATAATAATAATAATAATAATAATTTGTTTATTTCCATCAGTGATGGGGGAGACTGCGGATAATTAAAGATTTTCTAACGAACAGAACAGCTGACATCAACATTGGCAGTTGTAGACGGAAAGGGATTCGACTTGGAGCCCGTGGGACACCACAGGGATCTGTGCTCTCACCCATCTTATTTACCATAGCTATGATTGGCTTACCAAGCAAGCTGGTAGAGATAGAGGGACTCCATCATAGTATCTATGCGGACGACATCACGCTCTGGATGAACCACAGAAGCGCTGACTTTATAGAGGAAGCTTTGCAGACGGCGGTGCATGCGATAGAAGACTACTTGCAAAGTAAGGGACTTCGGTGCTCTGCTGAAAAATCAGAAATCCTTGTGATGACGGCACAAGCCCGGAAAAAGAAGGAAAATCCGAACATCACTGTTAAGGTAGGTGGACAGGCAATCCCACGGGTGGACTGCATGCGCATACTGGGGCTATACGTGCAGTCGACAAGATGTAACTCCCAAGCATTGGAAAGAATCCAACGTAGCGCGCAGCACACCAGTAGGGTTATTCGGCGAGTCGCCAACAAGCAGGCAGCGTAAAGGAGGCCAATCTGCTTAGGCTACTACAAGCATTTGTAATAAGCAAGATTGTGTTTGCTGTGCCGTATCTAAAACTCACCGTCTCCGACCGTTAATCATAAGAAAAAGTGTCAAGGTAGCTCTGGGACTTCAGCAATGGGCTCCGACAAAAAAACTGCAGGCCTTAGGAGTATCAAATACCATAGACGAGCTTATAGAAGCTGCGCTCACTACGCAGTTTAATCGATTAATGACCACGAATTTCTGAATGGCTAAGAATAAATAAATTAGAACTTAACATTAAGAAAACAAAGTACATTGTTTTTCGCCCTCGTGGTAAGCATATTGATGAAAACATAGCGCTAAACTATAACGGTGAGACCATCGAGCGCTCCATTTCTCATAAATTTCTGGGAGTTTTGTTTGAAGAAAACTTGAACTGGTCAAATCATATCGACAGCATAAAAACCAGTATTGTGAGATCTATTGGTATTATTAATAAGTTAAGAAACCTGCTACCCCAACAACTGAAAATTCAGCTGTATTATAGTCTAGTGCATTCACGCCTTCAATACTGTTTATCCGTTTGGGGAACTACAACAAAAACCAACCTAGATAGGTTATATACATTACGGAAACGAATAGTCGCATTATAGAAAATGCACCTTACAGGAGTCATTCTGCCCCACTTTTCAAGAAGAACACTGTGCTAACTATCGAAAACCTGGTAAACAGAAAAACTAAAATTGTCATATTCCGCGCAGTCAAGCTTAATGAAACTGAATTTTTCCGAAAATATCTGCTGAAAGAACACAGCTACAACACAAGGTGCACAGCTTACAACATATGTAAAATACGCACAAATTATGGCATGCAAAAGCAATCCTTTGTTATACCCGATTTGTTAAATCGTCAGCCAGCCATCATGACAATTGTAAATCAATCACCGTCCATAGGGGTTTTCAAAAAGAAGTTGAATGCCTACTTAATGTCATAGTAGAAAGGACTTGACTTCGTACATTTCTTGTTTTTTGAGTGCTAGTTTCTTACCTTTGCATCACGTTTTGTATCGCTGCATGTTTTTTTTCCGTTTTTTTCACCTATAATTCAGTGCCTGCAACCGTTTTCATGTCCACATTTTCCTTTCTTTTCCTTCACCGCATGCTGAGGTGCTGTGTGTATTGAGAGGCTGACACTCGTCAGGCATCTGTGCCTTTTTGTCAGCCTCTTAGACAGACCTGTACATTTGTATCACGTCTGCCTGAAATAAACTTCAAACAAACGAAGACGGGTAGGTATATCCTAAGGCAGCTGGGATACTCTCCCACGCAGACAAAAGACCTTGAGGTGGGAATTCCTGCTGAAGTGAGGCAGAAAATAATAATCCCCCCTATGCCACGGAATATGCATCCCGATTTTCATGAGGCACCTAGGAAAGACAGGGCATAAATGTTGCATCGCAAATATGCAGGGCGCCAGGACGTCGTGTATACTGATGCGGCGGAGTACCACGGACGAACAGCGAAGGTAGCGGTGGTCGCAAAGGAGGGCGCCCGGTTAGTAAGCAGCTGCACAATCAGAAGAGCTACGGTCACTACGGCAGAAGAGGCGGCCATCGCGCTCGTGCTCACACAAAAAGACATAAAGGTGGTCATCAGCGACTCAAAGGAAGCGATACGCAATTTTGATTTAGGCAGAATATCAGCAGCGGCAGCACGCATACTGTCGAACGGAAAAATTGAGAGTCCAATCCTCTTGCTTTGGACGCCTGCGCACCAAACCCTTCAAGGCAATGAGGGAGCCCACGAGCTCGCCCGAGGACTGACCTTCCGGCCGATCTCACCGACTCCGTCCGAGGGTGGACACATTTCAAAAAACGATCGGTTATACTCTTTCCGCGATATCCCACAGTTCTACATGCTTAGTCGAAGAGAATACTCCGCACCGCACAAGAAGCTGAGCAAGAAGGAGGAAGTAGCATGGCGGCAGTTGCAGGTGGGCACTTGTCCGAATCCAGCCGCGCTGAGTAGGTTCATGCCCGGCTTCAATGACGGGAAATGTAGGGCCTGTGGAGAACGAGCCACCTTAGCCCATATGATCAAGGGCGTCCGCAGAAATTTTTGCAGGGGGGGGCCCCATTGGTTGTTGGCGCCGGAGGGGGGGGGGGCGGGTATATTCGTAGCAAAAAGGCACTATTTGCGGAATAAACTTATATATTTGTATATAAATAAAAAATAAGTAAAATACACACATGAAAGAAAAAGTACAAACAGCAAACTAAAGCGCGGCTAGGAGAGATACATTGGAGTTTATCAACGAAGAAACCATTAAAACTAATAAAAAAATGCAAAAAGATACTATCACTTCGTGGAAAAGTGTGCTCAGTCTTGCTGCATACGGGTCCTCGACTCACCCGGATTGATGACCAGCACACAGCACAATATGTTCACAAACACGCAACTACAGTCACTCACTCACTCAGTCAGTCTTCCTTGAACAGCAACCGTAGGCGCCTCGGATTTTTCTGGGCGAATTGCGTAATTACACGAGTGATAAATTCATTTCAGTGCTTCATTACACGCTCTCGGTGCACACTCATCATACATATTGATTGGAAAAACGGTTGAATGCGTACGTCGAAAACAAAAGATGACTATATATGCAACTAAAACTTATTTACAAGATAAATGCACGCTCGCAGCTTCATACACCTCGCTCCATCTTGCTCGCGCATCCGCACAGTCGGGCAACCGCACACACACTGCTCGCCGCTCGTCGTTTTCTCGTCCGCTGTCTTGGTTGTTCTCAGCTTCGTTGACAACCGGCCACTAAAAACACCGAAGCACAAACACAGAGGCGCGCACACGTGCAAGGGCTTACTTGCCGCAATATCCCCGAATGCGCACTCTGGGGGTGAAAGGAACGCCGCGCGACTTCCGAGGGGAAGGGACACTCGCCACTCCGGTCGGAAAATTTGTTTTTGTGTTTTTATGGGGTTCACAGCCCCAAAACAACCCAGGCTATGAGGGACGGAGTATAGTACAGAGTTCCGGATAATGTCGACCACCTGGGTCTGTTTACCATGCACTGACATCGCACAGTACATGGGCGCTGTTGTGATTTGAGGCCCAGACAGAGGGGACAGGCGAGCCAGGCGGGCGCTATCGGGCTGCGTTGACCAAAGGCGCTGGTTTTCGGAGAAGACGTAAGGAACACTGGTGTGGGGCGCCTCTGGAGACTGCGTCGCCGTGAACCAAAGCAGCTAATCCCCTTTGCCGAAGATTCTGAAAGCGGCGCTTCTACCGAACTGCGCTCTCCCGAGGATCGGAGGAGACAGCGAGCGGTGGTGGCGCCGTCTGATCGCCCGCTTGCCCCTGAGCAGTCGGACAAAGCGGGGGTGGACACGGCTGATTTGTCCTTCCCTCCTGAAGGATTCATCGGTGACCGGCGTAACGAAGGCGAAAACAAGATGCCCTGTGCACTGTCTGCCTCCGTGTCGCTATCTCTCTAGAGATCAAAGAAACAGACACCCATCTCAAGACGGCTCGAAACACATGCTCGCTGGTGCCGCTGTATGTCTGCAACAGGTCGCCCTTCAGTAGAGTTAACGATGGCGTGGTTTGAAAACGGCGGAACGACGCGCGCCCGGACGCGGCATTTCGCAGATATGTGACCCAAAGCGTGGAAGCGGGGCTGCTTTTACCCTTTTGGCTGAGCGCACCACCGCCCCTGGCGTGCGGCCATCACTCACGGTTCGAGTGAGTGATTTTCCAGGGGGGTGCAGCCGCCCCCCCTCCGGACGCCCATGCATATGATGTGGGCGTGCGCCCAATCCACACCTTTAGTGAATTGCAAGGAGTCATGGGAGGTTTTGCTACGCAGCCAGGACCTCCAAGAACAAAAAGAGACCATCAGATATGTCTTCGAAGCCGCCCGGTCCCAAGGGATCTCGGCCGTCTGACAAGGACGGGATGGCGAGGCCGACGTCCTGATTATCTGAGATAATAAAGTTTTTCTAAGCTAAGCTAAGCGACGAGACGATCTGGGGCTCTGTCTCTCCGTCTGGCGTGACGTCACAGCGGAGGTCATGCTAAAGGTCAAACGTGGTTACACCGCCGGGACGACGCTGAAGAGCTCAAACTGCGAGCAGTATTGCTTTCGCAATAAAAAAATTGGCGGGCTTTGGTTAAGCTTGGTAGGTTGCGAAAGCAAAAGCGCAGCGCCTCCAACTGAAGGAACGCAGTGCGCCGCGTCTACAGGTCACGCGTGGCTACCGGCCGCTGCTGCAGGATGACTAAAAGCGTCTTCGGTAATTTTTTTATATTTTGTTTTTGATGTTGTTGCGACTGAGATAAACAAAACATAATCTACAGCTGGTATGACGTCACAGCGGCAGTAGCGCCACAGGTGCGCAGCGCGGCAAACACACACCGTAACTGCAGCCGGGCTCTCTGAAGGCGCTAGTTGGTCGCCCATAATCTACAGCTGGTATGACGTCACAGCGGCTGTAGCGCCACAGGTGCGCGGGGCGGCGTAACTGCAGCCGGGCTATCCGAAGGGGCGAGTTGGTTGCCCATATTCACTCCGCTAAAGGTCAAAACTGCGGCCGGGTCACGCGAAGGCTTGAAAGTGCGAGTAGTATTGCTTTCGCAATAAAACAGACAAGCGGCCGTAGGACCAATCTCACCTCACGTTACGACATGGAGGAAGTTTTCCTTCCGCCATGCCTCATGAGCACTTGGATTGCGAACATGGAGGAAGAAAAAAAAGTTTTCTTTCCTCCATGCTTGCGAAGGTGGGCCGCTTGGCGTCGCGTTCCCTCCTCAGTTTTTTTTTCCTCCATGGGCCACGATATGCGAAATTGCTTGGCAGTCTGGCAACACCTCGCCCACAACTTCCGGTTTCCATCTTGGCGCGGTCGAGCTCGTCGAGCTGGTGCATCGTTTGCTATGCGTACTTTCTTCTTGCGAGTGGAATTTCAACAGGCAAGCTTCAGCTGCTGCGTTGTTTTCACAGCTGATCTTTGACCAAATGTAGGTGCTTTCAATAAGCGCCAGCTCACTCCTACCGCGTCCTCAGCTTCCTTGAAGTCTGGCGCTGATGATCGCAATAATCGGCACTCGAAAGTTGGTTGGAAAGTCGAACCGTGACCGTGTGCTGTTGTCGTTTTAATGCTCGCATTAAAGCACCAGTTCAAGCATCATGCATTATCATGGCTATTTTATTCCCAGGTGGACACGAATTCATCTGGTAGGGTAGCGAGCGGTTATTTTGCGCTGAGTGCGCACGTGTGTTGACAAACTTCTGTGACAGTGCGAACTTTCGTTCGCGCCGACGCCAGGAGCTTCGTGCATTGCAGTATAATCACACAAGACCCTCGACCAGCTGCGTAATTCGATTCCTTTACTGTAATGTGCAATGCGCATCCGCGGTTTTCAACGTCACCGTTTCAGAGCCTGGCGTCGGTTGATTTTCGCCACAATTCGTTGAAACCGCGTCCTGCTTAAGACGCAGTCAGTCGACATTAACAAGAGGAAAGTAGGCATGCACATATAATTCAAAATATTGTAAGCAAAGACGCAACTTTTTTTTTTTTTCAGATAAGCACTTAGCCACCGCGGCGGCTTGATTAGAGAAAGATGCTACAGCTGTAGGTGCATGCACGGACTCGATACGCTGGTCAAGCTGTGTGTGCAGGGGCGAAATTAGCATGTTCGGTTGCTTCCGAAACGTAATTAGCTTACTCCCAAACTTGGACAAATGGCTTTGTTGCGAAGCAAGCTGTTGGAGCTTGCCCCAACGATAATAAAATCTGATGGCCTGAAGCGTTTTCAGAACACTGTTGCACGTACAGGCGCGGACAAAAGTAAACGGAGCACTCAACAGTCTTCGAATATTTTTCATGCGTCACCTAATTGAAATTTGCAGCAGTGGTACGCGAATGCTGGTAGCGGAGGTTGGTGGGCTTTCTTGTAGACAAACAACGCTTCTTCATTACCAATGGAGAAAGCGTGATTGCACTTCGAACGCAATCACGTGCTCCGTTTACTTATGGCCGCGCCTGTACTTTCTAGCTTAGAAATGTGTCCCTCCTTCATAATAAAGTAGCTATATTATTCGCTTCTTTTTTTTTTTTAGATTTTCGTCGCTGCAGATATCGAAGGTATAGGAATCCTCAAGAAATAAAGCATTCGCATCTCAGTTTTTATACGTAGGGTGTATTGCTTCACAAGGACTCCTTAACGCGCATAACATATGCGTATGGTCCAGAGAGTTTGCTTGCTCTTGAACACGGGAAACTAATTGAACACGGGAAAAACTTAACTGAACACGTAGCAAACTAAGCAGTAATCGGCATATGGTTCTTCGAGTGAACTTATTTCTCCACGGCAGGAGCGATTGGCCCGCTCAAAAAAATTTCCTTGTCTATTACGTTGTTCAAGTATGCGTCTATATATATTCACGCCCGACCGGAGAGTTGATAAATGCACGAAATCGGCTTCTAATTTTGATCAGAGACAACAAAGGCTGTGGTCCTTATCTTAATTTAAACGCAAATCACCTCGAGAGATTTGTCAAAAATCAGCGCAGAAAGCGAAAGCTGCGCACTAATCCGCGTGCTGACACATGATACCTCGCATGGCGTTTTGTGTTACTAATACGTTGGGACGGAGTAAAAAAATAGAAAAGCGAAAAGCTGGAGCGCACCTAGTTGTGGCACGCATCGCAGTGTCTTTTCACAGTGGAGAGGGTAGCGCAACACTGCATCGGCATTTTACTTTTCAAACGAAGCGCAGCCGTTTTAACCCAACGCTGGGCAGCGGTTTCGTTTTCTACCAACATGGAGGACTTAGTTCTCGGAGCGCCGAGAGATGGCGCTGCGCATTTCGCATATCGTCTATTAAAAGAAACAATTTTACGACATTATTTTTGAGCCCTGTTCATATGAGACGTAGGACGCATATACGCTCGATGTTTGATCACTTTCTCCCAAACCGTTTTGGTAACGCCCAGAACAAGGTAGCGCCGTCTTCGAAATGCGTGGACAACTAAAAAGTGACGTCATAATTAAAACAAAAACGCGACGTTGAAGTCACGTGTTTTAGTGACGTCATATTTGTGACGTCAGCGTCACGTGCTGCTTGGCGGGAAAAATAAACTGCTGAACGCCGCGACGCTTCAGCGCGACACCCGACACGAGACCGAAGCAAGAAGACACGACGAGTGCCGACCACCAACGCTATTTTTAGGTAGTCAGTTCTCGTTGTGCCTTTTTCCTTCGTCCTCGCCTCAGGTGTAGCGCTGAAGCGATGAAATGTGACGCCGCCAGACAGGTTATCGCTCGCACATCGTGCAACCGCACACCTCTTTTTTGCGTACGGGGGCCCCATGGCCACAGACGATGCCCTTTTGGGGCAAAATCGACAGAACCGCACCCAACCGAACGAAACTACACAGAAGCACTGGCAAAAGGGAAAAGCGGAAACTGTACACGAACGATGCACACCAAGAACTCGAGCAACAAGCAACGAGGAAAAAGTAGGGCTAGCAGAATGCTCAAAAGATATGACAAGCATGGAGTTTTTCTTCCTCCATGATGACAAGGGTATGACATCAGAGCACCGTCAACCTTGGCATCGTCCCGCTGCCATTGCCGCTGCTCTGAGCGAACGCTGTCATAAAATTTTTACAAAGCAAGCGCTATACTTTCTAACAAAATGCACAAAACTAAAACATTTTAAAAAGTAATCACTGCAATTGTTTTCGAATGCTTTTGAAACACAAAATATGTCCCAATTATTTTCCTCTGCTAGTCGTGTTTGTCCACTCATTTCATTTTGGCGCTTTAGTTCCACCCCTAATTTAATGTCGCTAGCACTTGGACTGCTTGGACCGCATTAACCGCATTCGGGCTCCGGCTTCGCGACCTATTAGAACAGCGCTGCCCAGAACCACCCAGAACGCCTTTGACGCCGTCGGCCGGCTGGCAACATGGGAGAGGCGTCCATGGCGGCGATTCTGGCGCTTGTTTGTCAAGTTGCATGTGCGTTGTTGTTGAAGTAGTGGGCCCGGTTAATCTCCTTAACTTTCCGTCGTTGAACGGTATACGTTTACTTGGGACACTAAGCACTCGACAGTGAGTTTCTGCTGCCACTGCAGTGTGCATCGCGATGTGAAAGTCATCTGTGTGCCGTAGGCAACCCATCAACGCTGGTTCTGAGGTAGGTCTTGTTCCGAGTTCCCCGTTGGATCTTGGTAGCTGCGTTCGTGTCACCTTTGTTCAACTTTCGGTAGTTGACTGGGTCACATTGGTTGTCGTTTTTCTTTTTCTTCATAAGCGCTGCCTATTTTTTGGAGCAGTGCATGCGTGGATGCCGGTACTACTTTTCATCGTGCTACCTGGGTAAACATTATGTGCATGCATGTATTTCGTGCCCGTGCTGAACTCTGTGTTCTGTAATTGCGAACAGCTTTCTATATTCTGGTGATGGAGGTACATGCTTTAATTTTTTTTTAGTGGAAGAGGTCAGTTTGGTTCCCTGACGCTTAGTGGTCATGAGATGCCGGGGTTGAAATGACTGGCTCTGTTTTAAGTGATTCGAACGGAGCGTTCATGAGACGCTGAGGTTGAAACGATTGGCTCTGGTTAGTGATTCGTATGGAATACTTAGTTGCAAAAGTATTTTTATCTCTTTAAAGTTATGTTTAGGCTCTCAAGGTGTGCTTGGAAATACCGGGACCTCTGCCATGCTTTTGCAAAAAAAGAGAGAGAGAAAAAGAGACCGGCGGAAGCACAGCAGCATTCCTCCTAGTTGTGAAGTTTGCTATTGGCTTCATGGATTTCTCTTAAAATCTTATGTTCAAGTACTTGGGGGTTGAACGAATATGAGAATCAGCTGTGCGGGGCGATATGGCTTGTTTGGGTTGTGAGTTAACCCTCAGAATTTAGTGTGCTGCTTTAGTCAGTTGGAAATGCTGATTAGGTTGCTTGTACTGCTTGAGAAGAAGACTGATGCCAAGATTCACATGGGAGGAGCTAGGCATTCAGAGTTGTTCATTGCAGCCGCGGTGGCTCGGCGTTCGGCTGCTGACCCTAAAGACGCGGGTTCGATCCCGGCCGCGGCGGTCGAATTTCGATGGAGGCGAAATTTTAGAGCCCCTTGTACTGTGCGATGCCAGTGCACGTTAAAGAACCGCAGGTGGTCGAAATTTTTGGAGCCTTTCACTACGGCGCCCCTCATTGCCTGAGTCGCTTTGGGGGACGTTTCTCATCCAAAGAAATTCAGCCGCCGCGGCCGGGATCCGCGGTGGCTGAATTTCTTTGGATGAGAAATTCGAGGCCCGTGTACTGTGCGATGTCAGTGCACGTTAAAGAACCCCAAGTGGTCTAAATTTCCGGAGCCCTCCACTACGGCGTCTCTCATAGCCTTAGTCGCTTTGGGACGTTAAACCCCATAAACCAAACCAAACCGTTAAACTCCCATAAACAGAATCATAAACCAATCTCATGATCCGGATCAGCGGTCACTATGTGCCCTAAGCAGACATATTCTCTTACTACTTCCAGCACCTCGCTACCAATTGCGAACTGCTGTTCTCTTTGGTTTTCTGCATGTTAATTTTTAGCCCGACCGTTCTGCTCTGCCTGTCTAACTCATTGATCATGCTTTGCAGTTCATGTCCTGACTTATCAGGGCAATGTCATCGGCGAATCGCAGATTACTTAGGTATCCTCCATTAAGTCTTATCCCCAACTGTTCCCATTTCAGGTCCCTGAATACCTCTTGTAAACAGGCGGTGAACAGCATTGGCATGATTGTGTCTCCCTGCCTGACACTATTCCTTATTGAAATTTTATTGCTGACTTTATGGGGGGCTATGGTAGCTGTGGAGTCGTTATAGATATCTTTCAATATTTTCACATAGTACTCTTCTACACCCTGATTCTGCAATGCCTGCGTGACAGCTGAGGTTTCCACTTAGTTGAATGCTTTCTCATAATCAATGAGCTCTGTCACCTGATTGATAATGTGAATATGGTCTATTGTTGAGTATCCTTTTCGAAAGCCTGCCTGATCATTTGGTTGATTGAAGTCTAAGGTCGTCCTGACTCTATTAGCGATTGGTTTGGTTGGTTTGGTTTATTGGGGTTTAACGTCCCAAAGCAACTAAGGCTATGAGGGACGCCGTAGTGAAGGGCTCCGGAAATTTCGACCACCTGGGGTTCTTTAACGTGATTATCTTAGTAAATACCTTATAGGCCACAGACAGTAAGCTGATCGGTCTGTAATTCTTCAGGTCCCTGACATCTCCTTTCTTATGAATTAAAATAATGTTAGTGTTCTTCCAAGCTCTAGTTACGCGCGAGGTAACAAGGCATTGCGTATACAGGGTGGCTATTTTTTGTAGCACAATCTCCCCTCCATCCTTCAATAAATCTGCTGTTATCTGATCTCTACCAGCTGCTTTCCCCTTTTGGATTGCTCCCAAGGCTTTCTTTACTTCCTCCTTCGCTACTGACAGGATGTCTCATTGCAGTGCTCTACTGCCTCTCCCATTAACATTCTGATTACATTCACTACTGTATAGATCTGTGTAGAATTCTTCGGCTACTTTAACTATCTTATCTGTATTACTAAGGGCATTGCCATCTTTGTCTCTTAGGGTATACACCTGATTTTTACCTGCACCTAGTTTTCTCTTCACTGCTTTTAGGCTACCTCCGTTCTTTAGAGCATGCTTGATTTTCTCCACGTTAAACTTCCTTATGTCGGCTACCTTGCGCTTATTTATTAACTTCAATAGCTCTTTTAGTTCTGTGAAGTTAGACGTCCTCATGCTTTGGCGTTTCTTAATCGGATGTTTAGTCTCCTGAGATAGCTTGCCGGTATCCTGTCGAACCATCCTACTGCCTACCTCTAAGGCGCACTCCATAACGGTAGCTGGGAGATTATCGTTCATTGTTTCAACATTAAGATTGCCTTGCTTAGTTAGAGCCAAATATCTGCTATGCAGCGATATCCTGAATTCCTCTGCTTTCCCTCTTACCGCTAACTCGTTAATGGCCTTTCACTAGTTTCCTCTGTTCCCTCTTCCAATCTAAGCTAATACGAGACCTTATCATTCTGTGGTCACTACAACGGACCTTTCCGAGGACCTCCAAATCTTCTACGATACCAGGGTGAGCGCATAGTGTGAAGTCTATTTCATTTTTAGTTTCATCACTGGAGCTCTTTCACGTCCACTTCCTGTTTGCTCGTTTGCAGAAGAAGGTATTCATGATCCGTAAATTATTTCTATCTGCAAACTCTACTAATAACTCCCCTGCTATTCTTAGAACCTATGCCATAGTCACCTACCCCCTGGTCTCTAGCCTGCTTCTTGCCTACCTTCACATTGAAGTCGCCCATCAATACAGTGTACTGTGACTTTACTTTATTCATTGCCGATTCCACGTCTTCATAGAAGTTTTCAACGATCTGGTCATCATGGCTAGGTGCAAGCGTCTAGGCCTGTACCACCTTCAGTTTGTACTTCTTATTAAGGGTAATTAAGATAGCTGCCACCCTGTCATTAATGCTATAAAACTCCTCTATGTTGCCAGCTATATTATATCCTGATTGATGAGGAATCCCACACCTAGTTCTCTTTTGTCCACTAATCCACAATAGCACACCCTTTAGTGCCCACTCTTCAGTGCTGTATGCGCCTTATCTGTCCTCCTGACATCACTAAGCCCCATGACATCCCATTTAATACCCGCTAATTCCTCCAACAGCACTGTTAAACTAGCCTCACTGGATAAGGTTCTGGCGTTAACTGTTGCCAGGTTCAGTTTCCAATGGCGACCTGTCCGGAGCCAGAGATTCTTAGCACCGTCCGCTGCGTCACAGGTCTGACTGCCGCCTTGGTCAGTTGCTCTGCAGCTGCTGTGGACTGAAGGCCGAGGGTTGATTAGTTTGTTCATAGAAGGTTGCGGCCAAGTACTACACCACGATGGCCGAATCCTGTTCTGTTGAGGGAGTGCTTTGTCGGTTCTAGTCACCGAGATTAGGCTGAACCCCAGGCCTGGTTATGCAATACCATCAACGCGCGGAGTTTTTTTTTTTGACCCGGTGGAGAATTTCATGGCACCGGGATTCAAACTGCGATCCTCTTGCACGCGAGGTGGATGCTCTACCTCTACGCCATCGTTGCTTGGTGCCCCTGAAAAATGGCTGATTCCACACCACCAGACTAATTACCTTGTGCAGTCGTTAAGCAATACAGTGCCAGTGCTACTAAATAAGCTCAGTCTACTAGTTTTAATAACGCTCTAATAATACCCAGAATTTTGCGTTCAATGCGTCTAGAGTGACCCGTGTTTCGTTGGAGCGACTCGTGTTTATTTTTTGTGACATAAAATGGTAGCGCATGAAATAAAAACATACCTTTGTTAGTTTCATCTGTCATGTGTGCAATTGCCGATTTTGTTGTAACATCTTGTGCATGTTACCACTAGTCTGTATAATGTCTTGATATCTTCTATACATTTACTTCACCTCTTATTTTTGTAAAGTTATGATAAAATGTCACTTTTTTTTAGTTACAGCAATAGATATCTTGCATACATTTTTTTGTATTGATGTCACTGTTGCCTGCCGCCGGCTCCCAGGCCTTGTCGAGCTGTTGCTACAGCTTTTTGCCTGGGAGACCGTCAACATTGTGAAATAATGAAAATCATAGTGAGCATCATTTCATAGCGAGAATATATGTGTTCTGGTTGATATGACTTTATTTTTCTTAATCTGTGATCACGCAGTAGTTCTCGCAGATAACACTCGTTCTCTTAGTTGTTAGTATTTCGTTATGTTCAGTTAACCTTCTCTAAAAGGCAGTTGATGATTAGATTGCAGTGTGAAATGAGAACGCTACAATGTAACCCCATCTTGTTCTAGAAATGAAGTTGGAAATTTACGCTCGTCTGGGATTCTTTCTGTTGGCATCGTGTTTTTTCGTGCAGTTGAAATCCAGCATCGTATTGTCCGATCAGCCCCAGAAGTCTTAATACCTGGCAGAAGTCCTTCGGAGCCGAGAAATATTTAGATCAGCCAAAACGAGCACCCCTTTGCTTATATCAATGTATTTACAAAAGCTGTAAAGCTGCAATTTACTGTGCAATTATCTAGAGCACAGTTTTTTGCAGTGCGCCTAAGCCTCAGTATACCAGCAGATGGCAATCAACACTGAGTTAGCATTACAGGCTGCTATTAGGCACATCACCGTGTTTGCTTGTGCCTGTGTCACACAGGCATAAGCTGCCCAAAGACAGAGCTTCCCGAGTGAAAAATGGGGCATCGCAAAGCCTCAGCAGTGCAAACCGAAGCACGTGGCGATAAGCTGATTAGGCATGCACATCGCAAAATGGTGGCCACTGTGATGTCGGTGCAAGCTTCCGATAATGACTAACACCTCATTTCTTTTGGGGGAGGGAAGACTGTGTGTTCTTTATGTTGATAGGAAAAGAAGCCTGCAATGCTAGAACACCATTGCTAGCATTGCTATTATTTTTGCTCATTCATTTTATGTAGATCATACTGTTATAGGAAAGGGTGAAATCTAGGCGCAACAAGTATAGGAACATGCGAATGTAGGCACGGGAACTTAAATGAAGAATAGAGAAAAGACACTGTCGCCACTTCATTTAATAGTGAGGCGGCTGAGAAATTGTGGTTAGCAATTTTGAGAACAGACTGGTTTCACCACGCACAGCCTGAATAGTGGCCACGTTGTGTGTGGTCCTCTCTGCTTTATTGTTCCTCCTGAGCTTGAGGCAGCTTTGGGACAGATACCCAATCTAATCACGTTGTAGCTTATCACAGTGGCGTTTTCCCATGGGCGTTTTCTCTCGCACACTGGGAGTTGAACATCTTATCAGACTGCGATAGTACACATCTTAGACATGCTTGTTTTTGTCACTGAAATATGCTCTCTTCGACGCGAGACATAAATCCTCTGGTTGTAGTTTGAAGTTCTGCTAGGAATATATTCATTCCTCCAAATGGACTTACTTTGATCTGGAAACAAGTCATATGGTATGAATCGGTGTTGCAGTTTTCATAGTTGCATACATTACTGCGCTTTTCCTGTTCTGTCCATGCATGGTGACCAGCCAGCTCTGCAAAGGGCTGCAACAACTGGCTTCCGGTGTGGCAGTGGGGGCACCGTGAAACTTTTGGTGAAATTGGTCTGTTCACGTTGCACCCTGGCTGCGAAGGTGAACATGATCTTCTGGGAGGAAGAATGCATTACTGCCTAATTACTACGCAGGTTGCTGCCTGAATACCTGCAGTTTGCCTTAATGGCTTTCATAGTGGTAGTTTATGGGACGTCAAGCATTGTTTGTCATTTTTAGGTACAGTGGGATTCTGAGAGTGGTGGATGACTTTGCTCTGCCTTCTGGTATGCCTGTGGAGTTGTTTGTACCATTTGCAAAAACTCTGCTTGGAAGTCTGGCCATTCCAGGAATCTTATTTGAAGCTTGTATTTTTTGGACATTTTTCATTGAAGAAAGAGGTTCGTCATGTTTTTCTCATGTAAAATTTCTCACCGAAGGAGTAGTCTCCCCATATCTGCTGGTGGTAAATCTGCCCCTCGATAATCGGCTTTATGCGTCTTTGCACATAGCGGAAGCACTCAGCCCGTAGATGACATAGCAGTCAGAGTGTGGTTCCTCTGTTCACCAGCAACGCCTTGTGGCGCCTCACCTGAGCCCTTGCTGAGTGGCCCTGTGCTTTGCTGCAGGGAGAAGACTCCTCTCTGCCGGCCAGGATGGCGTTGACACTGGACCCGCTGACACAGATCAACACTTACCGGTCCTTTGTGTCCATGCTGGAGGACCCAGCTGCAAGTGAGTTGACGGCATGCCACGTTTTCATTTCGCTTGAAGCGTTCAGGGCTTGCATCATAATGGATGAGTGACTAAAGAGGCTAGCGCTTTTTGGGACAAAGGGATAGAAACAGGCAGGACGAGTTTTATTCTGCACTAGTCTTTTTTAATCAATCATGAACCATAGTCCAACTTTCATCCTTGACATCATAATGAAATAATTTTCTCGTGGTGCTCTTCCAACTGAAAAATACTGTGGTGCAACGACGACGACACAAGAAAGAAAAAGGCTACACATGTTGCACTGCAGTATTTTCAGCCATGCACCAACTCGCCCCACAGGCCGTTATTCTAAAGTGCTCTTCTAATGCTGGCACTAACTCTTGGCTCTTCTAATGCTCAAAAATGGCAACACGAACAAGTAAGGGAACAGGACGAGCGCTGGTAGTCCTGTTCCCTTACTCGTCCGTGTTGCCATTTTTGCGCTGTCATGTCTTTCACGAATACGCACCAACAAGCCCCGCTGCAAGTACTTCTTCTAATGCTGTCACTCATTCTTGTCAGAGGGGAAGCACATATGATTGTTCTTGGCAGTATCCATGTATGGGGCAGAAACTGAAAGTATAAGAAAGAGGTTTGCGATCAAATTATATACAATGCAGTGAGCTGTAGAAAGGAAAATGACAGGTGTAACATTAAGAGACAGTAAAAGAGCAGAGTGTATGCGGGAACAAATGTGAGGTTATGATATTATAGTCGAAATCAAGAGAAAGAAATGGGCTTGGGCAGGGCATGTAATGCGAAGACAAGATAACCGCTGGTCCTCAAGGGTAACGGACTGGGTTCCAAGAGAAGACAAGCGTAGCAGGGGACGGCAGAAAAAGTTAGGTAGGCGGACGAGATTAAGAAATTTGCGGGAATGAGGTGGCCGCAGCTGGCAAAGCACAGGGTTAATGGGAGACATGGGAGAGGCCTTTGCCCTGCAGTGGGCGCAGTCAGGCTGATGGTGATCACCCTTGCACTATCAGACATCATTAATCATTATTTTTTTTACAGTTTGCGTGTGTGGCATGTGCTGTTTTTCATATAAGTGGAAACGAGGGATGTCAGGTGGCAATGTGGCGAGCCATATGACAGGTCAAGTCTGCTTGCGCCAGGCCAGAGCTGCCCTGGAAATGTGTGCTAATGTAGCAGTGGAGGAAAAGATGATTCCTTGGTGTGCTGACATTCGTCAGTGCTAAAGGAGGCAAAAGTGGATGGCCATTAACACTCTAGAATTAATCAGAGGCTGCTGTGTAAAGACGTGATGTAAGATATGTTATGCTACAGATGTTTCAGAATGCTTCTCTAATTGATTACTCTTTCTTGGGTGCTCTTTATGCAGTGGCTAGCGTAACCCTTAAGTGGCTATGCTGGAGTTGCTATTTCTGCACTAGAATTTTTGTTTTGTGTCCCCTTTCAAGCACATCTGTGCGGCCTCCGTTTGTATGTGCTTTGTGTAGTGCTCAAGTGAATGCAAGGTATAATCCTCTTGTGAAAACCGCTTGCTTTTTTTTCTTTTTTTATTTCAGAGGATGAGAGTAAGCTGAAGGCAGTTCAAGAACTAAGTGAGGAGCTTGAGGTAAGTTTGGTTGTCATCTGCATTAGGCTATTTTTGTGCTGAGTGCAACTTGTGAGACACCTTATTCAACTACCATATTTGCTCACATAATTTGCGTGCTTTTTTCTTTAAATTAGGACTTAAAAAGGAGGGTGCACAAATTGCATGGAGATTTCGCAAACATCTCCTAAAGAAAAAAAAAGACTGCACAAGGTTATAACACGCAATACCTATATACTGCATGTTGCCACCTGTATATCAACCCCCTGACTCACACTGCTCGCTGGCCAGGAAAAAGATCACTGAAAATGCAGTTAAACGTGGATATAACGAAGTCGAAAAAAGTTAGGGATTTTTCGTTGCATCCAGGTTTTTGTTTCATGCAGTTTTCGCGAGAATACCCAAAAGGGCAATGCAGAACGGAAACCAAGAAAAGAAATAAGTGTATGTGAAGTCACCTTGAAAATGTTAGCAGAAAACCCTATTACCCGATGTGATAAACACGGAGGAGTGTTCTGCGATCGCGCTGACAGTGCGACTGCTGCAGCAGCCGCCGCCACCTCCGCCGGGGCTTGCGCAATGCTGCTACGAGTGGGTTGGGGAGAAGTGGAGAGACAGGAGCGCCATGGCTGAGGTAGAGGAGAGTGCGTGCAGTTGCGCTGCTGCCGTAGGCTGGTCGTGGAGGCGCATGCTTCTTCCCGCATATTCCCTGTTTTCTTCTGCCCGCCACCGTTACCCCAGGAAACGGACCGTTCGCATTGCGTCACTGGCGCTCTCCGCCGTCTCCGCTCCAGTGACCTGACGCGTGAGAGCTATCGGTGCCAGAATTGCGGGAGCAACCGCACAAAAGCGATGGGTGCGCTCTGGTTGTGCCACTTCGTTTTTGCTATGTTCTAACAATTTTCGCTGCTTTTGAGCGTGAACTGTTGCAGTGCCACGCGGTATGGTGTTCCAAAAGTGAAAGCAACGGAGATCTGTCGATGGCCCTGGAGCATGACACATTGTCTCAACTGTTGTTGCTCGTTGCTATCGCTGATGTTTGTCTCGTGGCAGTTCATGCTTTATCGTCATGAAACTTTTCTGCCAAATTTCATAACTTGGCACAAGCTAATGGACAGTTGGCTTAGTGAGTTCATTATAGCAAGGTCAACCGTCGCAACACGTTTGTTGCATAGAGGTCTCAAATACACACACTTCAATGGGGGTGGCATTAGGGAATTAAAAAACTTCGTTATGTAGAGGAATTTGCCATATGGAGGTTCGTTGCATCCAGTTTTAACAGGACGCGTACCTGTTCCCGCCCTGCCCATGTTGTTCTTATGGGATGGCATGACTGTGCGTGTGCAGCTAAAAGCAATACAGTCAACGGCCGATTTTTCGTACTCTGTAGGGACCGCAAAAATACTGAAAAATTGCTCCGTCTGGAAAATCGAACTTCACTGAAAAAAATCTCAAACTTATTGCCAGTGTGGCGGAGGAAGGGGTCAGTTGTATTGCACAGATCCTGAATCTCCTCATGTCTAAATTTTGCGCGTTTGCATGTTTCACAGTTTTCATAGCAAACTGAAACGTGCCATTGCCATCATGCGCCTTGAATCTGCTCTAAAGAACTCATGCTATCATAAAGTACAGGAAAGCTTTAACGTACAGATCCAAACGCTTAAAACAGGCAGGCTTTCCTTCCCTGGTGATAAGCTCTGTCATGGAAGCATTGCTGAAAAAGGTGAAAAAAGTAAGAGAAAGAAAGAGTGAGGAGGGTGAAGTATCTGAAAAGAAAATCAAAGCGGGGGTGATTCCATACTCCCACAAAGTGGTTCAGAATCTCAAGCATGTAGCTGTGAAATACAAAGTTCCTGTGGTCTTCTCTGCCCCCAGAAAACTTGCATCGCTGTGTCGAAAGATTGGAATTGATAATGACAAGTAGCCAGAGTGTGGGATTAAGCATGGAAACCCTTTTGTTAAATGTGTTGAGGGGGGGGGGGGGGGGGGGGGGGTAGTTTATAGGATCTCACTGATTTGTGGGAAGGCGTACATCAGCCAGACAGGCCTATGTATTAATGAAAGTCTAATGGAGCATAAGCGTTCGCCAGGAAGTGGTACCTCGTCACATTTGCCGCATCATCGCAAGGACTGCGGCAAAGAAGAGCAGAAAATTTGTGAAGCAAAGCTCCAAGACACTCAGATATTATGTAGAAGCAAAGATAAGACTACCCGTGAATTGCTAGAAGCCCAACCGGATTTGAAAAAGCGGGAGTTCCTGTGTTCGCACCCCATCGCTCGTATTTCATAAGAATGAAAGTACGTTTTTAGATAAGTTTAGAAAGAGCTGATTCACTTTTGTACCCTCCATTGTGGTATCTTTGCCGTTGGACATGTCATTTACCTGTTGTTTGTTGTGTCGTTTTTTTTTTTTGTCTCCCCTTCCACCAAACCAAGAGGAAGGCGTTCCTCTTGGCTATAAATAAGCGGGTCCTGAATTCAGTAAACAGTTGCAAGTAGCGCCTGTCTCGTGTTATTCTTTGTCTCTGTGCTTTATCTACTCAAGCTATGCACCAATTTGCCCCAGAACGTGTTCTAAGTAACTGATACTTGTGATGATTGTGGGTTGGACAGTGCGGGCTGCTCGTAAGCCAAGACAGCCCCTGCTTGCCCTTCAGGTTTTTCCATTGCTGCACAACTTGACTGGATGGGAATGTTTGTGCTAGTGCAGAGGGGGCAACCGCAGCCGAGTGAGTTACAGATGACTGGTGGAAGCAGCCGGAGTGCACAGTTCTCCCGTGCGTGCCCCATGCGCTGTGCTAGTGTCAGTGTGGATGTGGAGGGGGTTGCAGTTGACGCTGCGAGGGAAGTCTGCCTGGTTGGGCGTGTGTTGTTGCAGACCATTGTCACCTCGGTGCACTACCCGACGTTCCTGGACCATGCGATGCGGGTGTTCCTGCGCATCCTCCAGGAGGGCAAACCGCAGTTCATTGCTGAGCACAACATGCAGGTGAGGAGAGGGCGGCTTTTCACTGGGCTGACCGCTGACCGCATGGAGTGCGCCATGTGGTTAAGGCTCACTAGCATCATCTGCGGTTGGGGGACGAGAGTTTCGGAGGTGAAATGTTTCCTTTTTCCGCGTAGAGCAAGGAAATTTGGCTTGCTTATTGGAAAGCCCACTGAACGCTTGAATGAAAAGTTTCACTGGAAAATCTTGCGTAGTTTTGACATAAATTTTTATATGATTCATTGCTGTATCAAACTTGCAGACAGGCTGGCTTGACAACAAAACGCAGTAGAAGCTGGCGGTCACTTTTATGTTTTATCTAAGGAAATGGTTGATGCTGCGACATTTTCCAAAAAGTTTTGGCACCTTGTTTCTTTTTTTTACTACGCAGAATGTTCTATCCGTGCTTGCGTAATGCACTCGTTATTGTCATGTCAAATTAGTGATGACATAAAGAAAGGAGCAAGTAATTAAAAAATATAGGAACGTCACTGCATAAACAAAAAGGATCAAGGAACACAATACGACAAACCGCATGAAAGTCTGTTGAGCCATTGTCGTGCTGCGCTTTCTGCGAGCAGGGCAGTTGGGTAAAAAAGAATTTTGAGAAAACTGGCATTTCCACGTAAATTTCAGCCAGTTTTGCACTACCAACAGTCGCAAACATTTCTAAAGTCAGTTCCGGGCTATTTTCGGGGAACATTTCTTGGGATATAATTTGAAAGAACTTCAATATGAAAAGTGATGTTTTGTAGAATTTCATTTTTTTTTTCGAGACGTTCGTGATTTGAAAGTCTTGTTTCTCCCTTAGGGATGTTCAATTTTTGTTCAGAGTGAAAATCGATTCTGTGGTTTTTTGTGGCTGCACTGATGTTTTTTCAATGGCAGAAAATGTATTTATTGCTGACAGAGTTAGGTTTAAAAATGTTCTCGTCACTTAATTCAGGCCTCTGACGTCTGCTCCAAAAAGGACTGTGCAGATCACCATTAGAATAGACTGATGGCATAGCTTAGCCTCTGGTATCTGCGCCATGAAAAAAGTGCTCCCCAGTTTACTTGTGGCATCAGCTGGTGTTGGTGAGACCTGTATACTTCATTTCTTGTTTCCTTTTCTATCTTATGAAAGTCTGTTGGCGTCTTTGTCATTAGGACGTGACATTCTGCCGAGACGGGTTGACTTCAGTACTTCCTCAGTGTCTCATTAATGCTCGTAAGAGCTGAGCACAGAACAGCTTGAGATGGACGTGCACCCTGGGCGTGCGCGTAGCAAATAACGCAAGCATTGCGTAGGATATAGAGGCACGCTAGCAGAAATGTCGTGCCGTAATGCCTCACTCACTATTTGTGAACTATCCTCACGGTTGTGCAGCTTAGCACTACTGGCTTAAGAAGGGACCATGAGCGGCTAGTTTAAAAAGAAAGTTTAAACTGTGCATCACTTTTGACCACACAGGGACATCATATGTTTCACCGATGAAAACCAAAAATTTGTGTGTAGAAAATGCTCACGGTCCCCTCTTAAGCAAGACGAAGACTGTTCAGCCTTGCAACAGGGAGCATGGTTCACAAATAGTGACAAGAGGCATCATGGCATGACACTTCTGCTGGCGTGCCTCTTTGTATATCCTACGCCATGACCAGATCGGTGTGATACGGCGAGCTCAGCTGGCGGCAGCATCCAGCGGAGCCCTGGAATAGGGGCAACCGACCGTTGAGGAGATGGACTCATCTGACCGCATAAAAGCACTTGCGCTAGAGCTGGATAAAGTTGTCATACTATCTATCTATGTAGAAAATAATATTTGCTGAAAAAAAACTGAAGTGGCGTTCTCAAATGAATACCAGAAAAAGTCTGCTGAATTTTCGGAAAATAAAGTCTGAAAAAGTCCAACGCTTATACAGGGTGTCCAGGCTAACTTTAGCCAAGGGTTGAAAAATAAGATATTTGAGGTAGGCCAGGGAAACCACTTGCATACAGCTACCAGCCGGCTTGCTCATCTAGGCAATTTATTGTATTGCTATTACCATATTTACTCACATAATAGGTGCACTTTTTTTTTTTTTTTTCAAAAAAATCTGGCTCAAAGTTTTGGGTGCGTCTGTTACGCGGGGTAAAATTTCCGGAAATTTTCCGATTCGCAAAATTGAACATACCTCATAAACGCACCCGTGTCGGGTCGCACTCTGTTTTCCTGAAGGAAATACTATTGAAAAGAAAAAAAGATCCATGTAAGGGCCCCACCCAAACTTTCCCTGACCCACGCGAGAATAGCCTTCGAAAAGCACGCGCCGTGGCCTCTGCGATCGGCTCCGGCTGCGAGCAACGGGCGCTTGATCGCAGAGGCCTCATGCACACACAGGAGCTTCCAGGCGCTGCCCACGGAAGGCACCGGAGACCAAGGTCATCATCATCATCAACTTTTTTCTCCGCCGCGAGCTATCGCTTCTCATATCGGCATTATCATCACCACCTCCAGTTTTGCTGTCAAAGGCCCGGGTTCTGCAGTAACGTGTTCATCGTAGTTGTGGCTTTCGTGTGCTGCCGCCGAGCGTTGCTATTTTAGCACGAAGGGCAAGTACCTTTATAGCTACACGGCTTGGAGTTTGCTCTTGAACATGGCAAGTGTGCAGCGGGCAGGAAATTCGATGTGGCCGACAAGTGGGGCAGTTGCGACTGTGTTGCGGCAAAACTTTGGTGGACCTAAGTCAGGAAGGTTTCCGGCTAGAGATGAAGCTTTCCAAACAGACGTTTAAAAGTGAGCATCCCTGAAAGTTGAGTGCAGCTGTTCCACGCGACGTTGTACGTGCTGTGGGTCCACAGCAGCTGCGACGGCAGCAGCACTAGTGAGGACTAGTAGTCAGTTCAGCAAAGACTGTTAAAATAAAGATTGGGGGTTGTGGAGGGCGGGGTCGTGTAAATACAGTATGATCACAGTGCCAAGTTCAGGGTGCGCCTATTATGCGCGGAACTAAAAAAATCTGATTTTTCGCCACCAAACTGGGGGTGCGCCTAGTATGCAAATGCGCCTATTATGCGAGTAAATACGATAATTAAGGAGTAATTAAGATAATTGTTCTAAATGTGTAAATATTGAATTTAGACGGCAGATGTGAATAGCAATGAAAAGAGACGGCAGATGTGAGCACCTTCAGAAACCCCCATTCTATATACTTGCGATAAAGAAAGCCTCACGCTTATCTTTTTTCCGAGCTGCAAAGAAAGCCCGCGAAATACAAAAAAAATCACGTGAAAATTCACGCGCCTTGATTGTGCTGCTCTCAATCCTGGCTTGAGTGAACGAAATCAGCTGCTGGTATGGCGAGATAACATCGGGGTTAGCTGGTTGCATGATACATTTTGCACAAAAATAAGAGCGTGGAATGGAGATCAATATACCCAGACCACGAGCTATGGCTGCATAGATTGAGAGTTTTGTCACGTCAGTGCAATACCTTACATATCTGCTAGAGCCTTTTGCCGTGTTCTTGAGCTTCCTTGCGAACTTGCATGCGAACTTGGCATTTTTTTTGCAAGCTTTGAAACACCCTCCAGTCGCAGTGTGTGCTTGTTCCATTCTTGTGGTGGGAGGCCATTCCAGTTGGTAGTATCATAAGCGGTGACGACAGAAGCAGGGAAGAGATGTTGGTGCTGCGGTTTGCTCATTCCCTGCAACGCGACTTTCCCCCCTGCAGCAACTGCGGAAGCTCATCCTGGAGATAATCCATCGCATCCCGACCAATGACCACCTGCGGCCCTACGTCAAGCAGGTCCTCAGCCTGATGTTTGAGCTGCTCAAGGTGAGCAGCATCCCGCTTCTACTCTCTCGGTCTCCCATTCGTGGTGACCACCACCTCCTCGGATCAATCTGCCTGGCATCTCTCTCTGCACCGGGGTGTTCTTGCTTGCTGGTGTATGCTCTGAACATGAATATGCCTGTATGGGACACGGCGCACTCCCCGTAAGCGCACTAAATTTGTCACCTTGACAGGGGTATTAAGGCAAAAGCCTTTAATGCCTCGTCGTAGTCGACAGAAGGTTGTCAGCAGAGGTGTCACGCTTTTCGGTTGGTCGAAATGGTTATGATGTCAGAGTGCGCGGATTCAAAGTAATGAGGTCACCCACGGATGCCTGACGCCCCCTTTTGGAGCAGACGACAACGAATAAAATAGTTGTCGTCCGCTCCGACAGGGGGCGTAAGGCGTCCGTGGGTGACCACATTACATACCTCATTACTGCGAACAGAGCCATGGATACAACCGAACTCATCGAAGCAGAGAGAGAGAGCCGTGCTAAAGAAGCAGTCAAAGCTGGCAGTCAAGTGTGTAGTTGTAATGTGTAGTCAAAGTGTGTAGTCAAATAAAGCACTGGCATAGCACAAACAGTCTTGCAGTCAATGCCAAACAGTACGCCAGGAAAGGCTTTCGCCTTGCAGCACTTTAGAGAGCCAAAGTGCCCCCTGAATTTTTACTTGCCCGCTTGACAGGTGTATAAGCTGTATAAGGCACTCTAAGTCTAGATCATTGGCCCTGATCCAGAGTTTTCAGTCATTTATAAAAGCAGAAGTAAGGCAAACCTGCAGTGATGCTTTGAGCCCTCTCGCAAACTACTTGCTTGATTTAATAATAAATTGCTTGTCAGTCTCATCGTTCTGGTCATAAGTATGCGGGCTTCACTAGTGGCCTATGCCACTAACACAGCTAGTTGGCTGAACCGAGCCAAACGGATGGCTCTTGCCAGAACAGATGCTGCCCGCAAGTTGCACATTGTGTCCTGGATGACAATGCTTATTATGCTGAGAGCATGGGTAATTGAAAAAAAAGCCCCATGGAGGGTGGTACTGTTACGAGGAAATTCTCGTGAAGGTGTATAAAAGGCAGCGAAAAGAGGCAAAGATCATGAAAAATGGTATACACAAATTGCACTGTGTTTCCTTTTAGGATGTGGAAGGTGTACGTGAAATTATATGTTCAGCTTCTGCATATTTTAGGGTAGTGCTGAGCAAGACAAATGCATGTCTGTCGGTGCACTGCGAGGTCTGCACGGAGCCCAGGGTGTGATGAGAGCAAGATGCTGCAGAGGAGCTCCCGTGTGTCCGCCTTGTCTCTCAGGGTGCCCGGTTGAGCTCCTGTGATGGTCTGTGAGCTGATAAGATCTGACCTCTTGGCTCCGGGGCATGCCTTGCACGCTCGTTGCTTGCTGGCAGTTCAGCGATATCCGTGAATAACAAGAAGCTGATGCAAATTCACTGTGAAACGAGACTCTCATTTGACCTTGGGACCATAGGGACAGGCCAGAGCCACTCCAGGGCAGACAGGAGTTGAATATACACCTGTTGTTGTTTATCATGTTGTGCAGGAGCACATTACTGCTTTGAGGCTGGAGAGGATGCAGGGGGTAGTACTAGCACACGCTGCTTGTTCTACCAGGCTGGATTTAGACATGCACACAGATATTATTTCTTCAGTGTGTAGCCTGACATTAATGTTTAACCGGTTGATGAGTGTACATTGAGGATGAGAGGCTCTTTTTGGCAGCAGAACCATCAGCCATTCTAGTTACTGCTGCTGAGCATAGAAAGCTGGAGGATTGTGTTTTGTTTGCCGGCACTGTTATTGTTTAAGAGACGGGAAGAGGGCAGAGTGGGTCAGGGAACAAACGCCGGCTAATGACATCCTAGTTTAAATCAAGAGGAAAAAGAGGGCTTGGGCAGGGCATGTAATGCGAAGGCAAGATAACTGGTTGATCTTTAAGGGCAACGGACTGGATTCCAAGAGAAGGCAAGCATAGCAGGGGCGGCAGAAAGTTGGATGGCTGGACGAGATGCAGTTTGCGAAGATCGGGTGGCTGTATCTGGGACAGGGCAGGGTTAGCAAGGTGTGGGAGAGGCCTTTACCTTGCTGGGAGCGTAGTTGGGCTGACGATGATGAAAGCGTGTGTGTGCGTGCATGTGCTTGTGTGCTTGCACGCATGCATACGTGTCTGCATAGGGCTTAAAAATGAGAGAAAAGATGTGGAGTAGACTTGCAAAAAAATTTAACACTGCGGCTTTTTAATTTTTATGCCTGCATGACTGGGACTGTTTTACTGCCTATACTGCCTACCTGATTGACAGATAGCCTCATTAACCAATCTGCCAGTCAACTGTGCATGGCAAAAAAAGGGAGGGGGGAATTCCAAGGGGAGCTGTGTGCTGGTCGGTGGTGGCAGAGCAGGCCATGTGAGACGGTCGTGTCAGGCAGCAGGATTCCAGTGCATGCCTTGTGCGTGCAGGTGGAGAATGAAGAGAATGTCCTCGTGTGCCTGCGAATCATCATTGAGCTGCACAAGCAGTTCCGGCCACAGTTCAACCCGGAGGTGAGGCGCTGGACTTGAATGGTGGCATGCATTTGAGTTGCCTCCTATCCCCGCTGAGCAAAGTGCTGTTGCTGTGTCTTTCTTCTTGTTTCTAATGTCCCTCTCTTGGCTGCTGTGGTTGTTCTGCTTTCTATCCTTTTCTGTGTTTCTTTCAGGTGCGTGAAGGGGTAAGGAACCACAGCTGCCCCTCAAGCAGGGGCAGCTGCTTTTCATTTTTTATTAGCTGTGTGCTTAGCTTAGAGGCATCGGGGTGCGCACACCCGATCGCGTCAGTTCCATCACGTGTAGGGTTGCTCTCGGTTTTCCTAAAGTGCTAATTGCTTTTGACGACCCCAACTTCCATGACTCGGGGACGTGTGTACTTCAGTGCTAGGGGGCCAGTGCAGTGCTCAAATGCTTTTTTCAGCAGTGTACTTCAAGCATCACAGGGTACGATCTGCAGCCTTTCTGGAATAAGGTAGGAGCATGACATGCATTTTTGTGTGCTGTAGGTTTCTGGAAAGCGTTGCCAGTCTAATGTTGCTCAGCGCATGTCATTCAGAAGGGGCCCACCAAACCAAGATTAGAGGTTCATTTTTGTAACAGTTACATGGCAGACTGTTCCAGTGGTGCATCTGTCTGGAGTTTGAACTGCACTGGCCGTGATCATTTGCTCCATTATCTACATAGCCATGAATTTCACCTTGGAATGAATAGAACAGTTTGCTGGGCCACTTTTGTACATTTGTCTACTCCTCGGGTAGTAACTCGCAGAGTGTATGTCAGAATCAACCGCGCCATGTTTTATGTAGAATCCACGAAGGTGATCAAGGTAAAAGTCGAGAGGCAGCGCAAGGGACCGTCCTTGTCTCCACATTCAGGAACTTCCACGCACATCTCATGAGTCCATGAACTTTTGCGGACCATTTTCCTGGAGTCTGCTACTCTATGGCTATACGTAGCCCTTGCGGCATGAAAAAATCTAGCACTGTCTCCATCAAAAGCAGTGTATGGCCAGTGTGTGCGTTTAGGCAGTGTATGGGATCTCTCCAGGGCCCAGGATGTGTTGAGAGAAAGTGCTGTCAAGGGGTTCCCATGTGTGCCTTCCCTGTTCACCCGCTTGAGCTACCCTGACAGTCTGTCAGCTGTTAAGATCTGACCCTGGGCTCTGGGGCATGTCTTGCTCACCATTCGTTGTCTGGGAAACGCGGGGGCATGCAAATTAAATCCTTGCCTTTAAACGGCAAGGTCGTTATTAATGGAAGAGCATTGGATGGTGGCATTGCAATCCTCATGATTGGTCAAAGTGGTGTGACCTCACCGAAGGTGGGAAAGTACAAAATGCTAACCATTTATAGTCGGTACTAGCACTTATACACTTGCAATTGCACCAGCATCAAAGGAATAAGTAGAATATAATTGTAATGGAATTAAGATAGAATTCGAATAGAATATCAGTGCTTTCGCATTGCTCGCATGTAAGTTCCTTAAGTGCTCCCATTAACTTTTTTATACCTGTTTTAATCGGCTGTGAGACAATGTGTAACATGGGGCTTTATACAGCTGTTAGTGACGCCACTGTTTGATGCAGATGTATGCACTATGGTAGTGCTTTCATTAGAACTGTGGTGCCTCTTTCGGCAGCTTGCAGCCTTTGCTATGTTGTTAATCTTGGTTATCATCCAAAGTTAAAGGCACACTGAGTAGAACTCCTGCCAATTAATATTCTCAGTGAAAATTGGTTATCAGGCTCTTTCTGGGCACGTTGACCTTTGTCCGGCAGCAAAAGATGTGTTTGTGCTGAGAAAATAGCATTTGAAAGCTGTCCCTCCACTTGATTCGCACTAGCAATGTCTACACAAGAAAAAAATGGGTTGTCGCTGTTTGGGAGTGAATGGCAGTGCGGCGCAGCCTCTGGGATGTTGCCCATATGCGGAGCAAAAAGAAAAAAAAAACATTGATAAAATCAGTTTGTTTCTTCGACAGTCGCAACATCAGTTGTTTGTGTTAGCCTGATGCCCTCGTGCCATTGCCTACTTTGCAGGCTGTAAAGGATGCTTCTTCCCATTAGTGGTGGGGTTCGCAGAAAGAAATGCTGGCGGCACCGTGTGTTAGCCACATGGTGCCTCAATCTGGGAACACTTGTTCACCACTGAGAATTGGATTGTTGGTCCCTGGAATTCCTGCTCCTATGTGGTGGCCATTCGGTCCTTGACGTGTCAGGGTATAACGTTTAGAGATCGGAGGTGGGCGGAGTGGGCGAGGGAACAAACGCGGGTTAATGACATCATAGTCGAAATCAAGAGGAAGTAGTGGGCTTGGGCAGAGCATGTAACGCGAAGGCAAGATAACCGCTGCGCCTTGAGGGTAACTGAGTGGATTCCAAGAGAAGGCAAACGTAGCAGGGGCGGCAGAAAGTTAGGTGGGAAGATGAGATTAAGAAGTTGGCCGGGATAGGGGGGCTGCAACTGGCGAATGACGGGGTTAATTGGAGGGACATGGGAGAGGCCTTTGCCCTGCGGTGGGCGTAGTGAGAGTGATGATGATGATGAGTTATGGGTGGATATTATTCCAGTACTCCTTGCAGCATGCTTGCTCTTGATTCGTAATATCAAATTGCAACAAATGCAGGACTTATATTTTGGACCGGTTTCTCTCCGAACAAAAAGTTAGCTAGGCTGCGTTAAGCTTGCTTGCAATGGAGCGGGCAGATCCGCTGCAGGCACTGTGACCCCACCCCCTTCGTGTTCTTGGAGGTGCGAGCACTCTCTATTCATTGGCAGTGTGAGCCCATGTGCTTTGCGTTGCCCATCCCAGATCCAGCAGTTCCTGGAGTTTGTGAAGACCATCTACAGGGAGCTGCCCAACCACCTGAATGCCATCTTTGAGCCGCGCCCGCCCCTCAAGTTCAAGGACCTGAGTGAGCTGAACCTGGAGGCTGTGCTCCAGGAGACCTTCACCCTCACCAATGTCCAGCTGGAGAAGAAGGGGCCCGACGGGAGCTGTGCCTCGGTTCGTGCGCCCCGCATCGAACTCCTGGGATTGGTCTCTGGCCTGGATTTTTTTTTTTTTTGCATGTCCCTAGCTGTTTTAATGGTCAGGTGGAGCTTTTGTTCTCTTTTGTGACATCAAGCGAATCTTTTATGGTGCGAAGTTGCGGCACGAGCAGTACTGGTGGCGCCCTCTATGGGACATTGGTGGGACTAAGCCAGCCGCCTGCCTGCCAAGTCCGATTTCATTATGTCCAGCCCTTCCACAGTGCTATCTGTTACTGGTGTGACCTTTACCGTGAGCGATTTTCTGATGGGGTGCTTCAGCTTTTCTTCAATCAACGTTCGAAGCATTGCCGCTCAGATTTTCATTACATCTTAAGTATGGGTCGACTGAAGCTTCCTTTGTAAAAAAATATGGGAGAAGCCATCAGGAATGGAAAGAATGTATGCAAAACGACAACACAAACCAGAGGTTGAGCGAAGCTACAGTGGTGAATATGGGCAAAGAGGTGCAGCAATAGCAATGACAGTGGGTCAATGCACATCTGCTTCGAGAATTCAGAATAATGAATTTAGCGAAGTGCACATGCACCTAGTGCAGACATTTGCAGCATGTTTTAGTTGAGTGAGAACCCCTTTTTTTTTTCTTGGTTATGAATTATGGAAACGCATGTTCATGTGTTGTCGCCACGACTGCTTCTAGGTTGCATACCAGCTTTAGATCCATTTTTACTTTTTATTTGCCATTTTATTGAATTAATTTGGTTCAGTTCTTTGTGTGACTTTATATGCACAGTTATTTCAAAAGACACCTCGAAGTTCAAGTATACCTGTTAAAAAATTATTGCTAGCTTAATCGATATTTCAAGGCATAAAGAATGCATTGGTAGGAGCACTTTCTTCTCAAGATAGATATTTGCTTTTTTTTTGGTTGGTCCTTTTAATTTTGCTGCTCAAAGCATGGCTGCCTTCTATCACATCATGATGCCAGATAGTGGGATGCGGCCGCGGTCATACCGCAAATGAATGCAGTCGCTGCGTGAAGCAAGAACAGTCAGTTTGCATGGGGCAATGACGTTCGCGAAGACCGAGAGGTAACCCACGGGAAGACGCGAGTGGAAGCGAGCGCCTCTGAATGGAGTCCCCCCCCCCCCCCCCTCACCCCGTCTACCACGTTTACTGCCCCGCACCGCGTTGTGCGTTGTCCAAGCTGCGGCGGACGCTGCAGCTGTCCCGCTGTATCTTTTTAAATGCGATCGCACGCCCTTTGTAGGCCATCCCGATGGCAGTGGAAAGCATCTCATTATCTCGAATGGCAACGATGGAGAACAAATAGCCAAGCCTATCCAAGCCAGTCCGATCGCGCCCGCCGAGCCGATTCCGTTTAAATCCAAGATGGCGCCTTTCATGGTGGCAGCAAAAGGGTTGGTAGTGACAGCGATGCCCGCTTGTGTCTATATTAGGCCGAAATAACAAACTTTTGGTTGAAAAACAATCACCAGAATTTTGTTGGCTTCTATTTTAGTCCGAAAATTTGAACTTTTAGACTCTGCAAAGTCCGAAATATCGGTTGCGAAAATGTACACGTTCCTGTGAGGTGCGCGACGGTTTTTCAGCGAAGTCCGAAATATCGCGCTAGTCTGAATTATTGGAGTCCAAAATATCGGTCGGCTACTGTAGTATGTTGCAAGGTAGTGGGGTGCTCCCCAGCTCAGTCAAGTAGCCATCTCGAAGTGATCCTGCGACTGGCAGATGTTGAGACATGCAGCGCCTGCATCAACCAGTGGCAGGGCGCCCCTGTGCCGGCTTCCCTTCGTCCAGTCCTACTGTTGAGGAAGCGCAGTAATGAATGGGGTAGCTTAGGCCATTAGTACAGGGTTTTGCTCAACTTCGAAGACTAACAACGGAAGCCACTGTGTGTCGTCTTGCATTAGTCTGGATTGAAGTAGGGGCATTGTGCCGTTATTGTACTGCGTGGGGTCTTCATATTTTTACAGGTATCACAGAGTGGCACTAATGCCTGTTTTTAACTGGGTTCGCTTCATCCTTGGAAGTTTTCGGGGAGATTGGTGAGAAGCTGAAGAAAATCGCTAAACACGAGGCATAGTGATGGGAAATGGCGAGGGTGATTTGTTTGCCTATTTCGGCCAAGGTTCACGTGCTTTCTGTACGCAATGCGAGGGTCGTTGGCAGTGAGGCCACATCGGGGAGGGGAGCAGTGCCGGGGTGTTCCGCTCATCTGAATGCCCCTCCTGGTGAGTGTGTTGTTGGTGCTTCCCTCCCTCCCCCCCCGTGCAGTACAACGTGATCCCCCGGGCGGTGCTGTCCCTCAAGGTGCTGGCCGAGCTGCCCATCATTGTGGTGCTCATGTACCAGCTGTACAAGCAGAGTGTGCATGACGACGTGGCCGAGTTCATCCCGCTCATCCTCAACACCATCACCCTGCAGCCCATGCCCCAGCACAGGTGAGGGGGCTGTTCACCAGTGCAGTGGCTACGTTCGCCCTTGATTGCAGAGTTGAAAAGGATGGGAGGCGGAAACTTGCACATCACTTGGGTGTGCGTTTCTCTGGACAGCATTTAGCCATGGATGCGGTAGGACAACAGAAAATGGTTCCCCGTGAATGGGCCTCACAGTGTCTGCATGTGCAGGAGTAAATTTCATTGAAATCCTTGTCCGAATAAGTAAAAGTTCAGTGCGAATAGAATCAAATGGAAAATAATATTTGCAGCTTTTTGAAGTTGTGAATAATTCGACACCTCTAGTTTTCAGTCATTCACACTTGCATCACAGTGGCGATGGAACTGTGCCTACAGCCACAGCGAAATTCCTGCTGCCCGTGCCCATACGGGGCTTTCGCACAGGCAAAGTGTGATCTAAGCCACCAAATGCTATGGTGCTCAAATACCTATGTAGTCCTGCTTTGTCTGGCATGCTGCCACGTCGGCATGGGGTAAAGCAATGTAGCTTGTGATGACATTTACAGCAGACCGTGGAGCTGCTGCCACAGTTGTCATGTAGCAGCCGAATTTGAGTTGCATGGTTTTCTGTGGCAGTTACAGTGGGACTGGCTCACAACAATGAAGCACTCGGTAACCTTACAGTGGGGTTGTACTTTATTGCCGCAGCACTGCCATTGACATCACTGTTTTGCAGGAAAACGGGTGTGGATGTGAGTGAGCTTTAAAGTGTTTTGACAAGCCGTGGTTTTTTGTGGTGGTATCTTCTGGGGTTCCTTTGGAACATGCTGTGTTGCCTATTAGGCATTTGGCATTTCTGGGGCGCTCTACATGGTTTTCAGCATTTCACAGTAGCTGGCATGGTAGTGTGTTGCAGTATGTGTTTACTAATGCTATTTGCCATGATGTCATTGCAGAAATGGCTGCATCACCCCCGCCCGTGCTTCTCCCTGTGTGCGCTGTCTTCGCCCTTAACTGCCTGGGCATGCTTGTGCATTGAATGGAAGCCTTGCGCTCATTTTGTCTTGTGTTATTGTCTTCGTGAAAGTAACTACCGTATTTACTCGAATGTAACGCGCCCTCGATTCTAACGCGCACCCGTTTTTCGTGACCCCCCCACCGAAAAAAAAAAAACTTGATTGTAACGCGCACCCGTTTTCCATGACAAAAAAAAAAGGTAACACCCACCTCGTGCTTTCATGCAGCAATACAACTTTGTCTCGTTTGGAAAAACAAAGATTTAATCTCGATGCACTAAAGTTGCGATAATAAACACACACATAAAAAAAGGAAACGGCTTATCTTGCCAAGCCCGGGATCAGTCGTGCCGGCGTAGTGAAAACAATCTTGGCAAGATAAGCCGTTTCCTTTTTTTGTGTGTGTTTATTATTGCAACTTGGTGTAGAGAGAGGAACTCAAGTGAGACACAGCGGGAAGCCTCGTGCCTGCATGCTCTGCCGAAGCGCGATTGGTGGCCCCGAGAGGGACCGTTGAAAAAAGCTGCCAAAGGAGCTTTGAGAGAAGAGGAGGAGGAGAGGCGGCGTTGGGCGAGGAGACATCTGCAACGCCAGCCCGGGATCAGCCCGCCGGCACAAGGTTCACTCGTCGTCGCTGTCAGACAACTCCTTATCGCTGTTGACGGACCAAAGAATTTCATCCTCGGTGCCGTCCATGGCATTCGATATGCCACATTTTTTAAAGGCCTTGCTGACCATGGCAGACGGTATCGTGCACCACGCATCTTTCGCCCATCCAGCGAAGTCTTGCAGCGAGGCACGCTTAATCCTATTGCTGGGAGTGAATTCATGGCAGCCACTCACAAGCCATTCGGTGTAGAGCGCCCGAATCCTATCTTTAACCAGCTTGTTCAAACAGACATCGAGCGGCTGGAGCTGCGATGTCATGCCGCCGGGTATCACGACAAGGTCGGTGTTGCACGCTGCGAGCTTGTCCTTGATGCGTTGGTCGAGATGGCACCTGAACGCGTCGAGCACAAGCATCGCACGCAGGCCCAAACTGCCGCCGGGTCTCTTGCGCCAGACGTGATCGATCCAGTCGGCGACCAAGTCCGTGGTCATCCAACCTTTTTCATTTGCGCGCACGATCACGCCACTCGGAAACACGATTCCTTTCGGGAGCATCTTGCGTCTGAATATAAGATACGGGGGCAGCTTGTGTCCATCCGCGGTGCAACAAAGCATTGCGGTGACGCGTGTTTTTTCATGGCCGGAAGACAACACGCGCACTTGCTTCGCCCCCTTCTTTTCAACAGTTGTGTTGGCAGGCATGTCGAAGTAGAGCGGTGTTTGATCGGCATTTCCAATCTGGCCGAGGCCGTAGCCGTGTCTGCGGCGCAAACCCAAAACGAACCGCTGAAAACTGTGCAGCTTTTCCTCATATTCCTCAGGCAACTTTTGGCATATCCCCGTTCGCCTTCTAAGAGAAAAGCCTTTTCACTTCATAAAATTTGAGAGCCAGCACCTGCTGGCTTTGAAGTCACTCCGCGTTAGCCCTGTTTGTAGGGCTAACTGCATCGCCCGGACTTTGAACAGATCGGTCGTCACTGGTTGCTGCGCCGCTCGCTGCTCTTGAACATATTCTGCGAGCCGCTCTTCTATTTCGGCGAACCGGCCCTGCTTCGGTCCACTGAAACCCTTTCGTGTAGCCTTGCTGGCGAAAATCTTTTCCTTCTGCTTGCGCCAGTCCCGCACGCACGTTTCTGGTACTCCGAATACGCGTGATGCGGCCCGACCTCCGTCCGTCTCTGCACACATGATGACTTAACAAAACTTCTGTTTGGGCTAGATGGTGCATAGCTATAAATGAAATGAAATTTAAGCGCACACGAAAAACGCACACAAGAGGAGATACACACAGGACAGGCGTATCTCCTGTGTGTATCTCCTCTTGTGTGCGTTTTTCGTGTGCGCTTAAATTTCATTTCATTTATAACACATGATGACTTTCCTTTTAAACGCGGCATCATGATGAACTCGGCGTATCTTCGCTGTCGGCCCGTCCATGCTGGTAGAGCAAACACAGAAAACGGATAGACTAACCTAAGCACAGGCAGCTAGTCAGCTACGCTCTCGAAGTGCGTATGAGGCGGCCATTTTGAAATGCCGATGGCGATATGATATCAGAGATTTAGGGTCGTACTCGATTCTAACGCGCACCCAATTTTTGGACCCGATATATCGGAAAAAAGGTGCGCGTTAGATTCGAGTAAACACGGTAGGTTAGCTTATTGCATGGCTTGCTTCTTGGCTTACTGCATAAACTCACTGCAAGACCTACTGCATGGCGCAGCCCTGAGGCAGCACTGTGGTCATTCTTTTGTTGGTGACAGTGTAGGTGAAATGTGCACTTGCACTCACGACCCACTTTGAAGCTGCACATTCTTTCTCTGTCTCTCTCTCTTTCAGCAAAGCTTTGTAGTGTTTGCTACCCCTGATGTGTATTGCTATGAAGTCTTTCTTTTTGCGGATGCTAGTGAGGATATTTAGTTGTGAATGCTGTGGAGTGTTTTTGTGAGTTCCTCAGTGATTGCTCTGGCGTGCCAAGAAGCATCCTTACCAATGCATGTGAGGTTTGGTATAGTCTATGCATTTTTCATGTGAAAAAAAAAAAAAAAAGGGACGTTTGGCCTGACTATGATGTAAAGATATGATTCACTCTTGGCCCCCAGCTCATCAGTGTGGCAAAGCAGCTGCTTTACCTGTTTTTTGCAGCAAAAGCAGTGCACTTCTGAGACTTTCTGTGCATGGTAATATGCCGTAATGCAGGCGTTCTTTTTAGCCTTTGGTAACTTCGAGAGCTTTTGAAAGATGCTGAGGAAACCTGCATGTCTTGGCTTCCATCCCTTCCTGCCTGACATGCATCCAAAAAGCTGATGCATGCAAGTGTATGGCCCCTAAAAAAAAAAAAAATACCCAGATTAGACCAATAGCAACTGCCTACGTTTAAAGCTGTCTACTCTAAGCAGTTGTGTAGGGATTAGTCCCGAAAATACTGAAGTGGATTAAGGAAGGGTAGAGGTTGAGATGTGCTGTCTACTGTAAGCAGTGATTAGTTCCGAAAATACTGAAGGGGATTAAGGAAGGGTTGAGACATTGTTTCAGTTCCTGCGGGCATTGTCTCTTCATGACAAGTCGTGACTCTGCCACATGCTTCACCTCACCTGACATCCTTGCTTCTTACTTCATCTTTCTCTTTCCCTTTTATGTTCCTCCTCCCTTTCTCCCAGTGCAGGGCAGCCGACTGGAACAGCCCTCTGGTTAACCTCCCTGCCTTTCCCTTCCTGCAGAGCTTAACCCCTCACCCTCCCTCCTGGCTCTGAATGTGCCGGCAGAACTGCTTGGCGGTTTCGAACGAGTCTGTTCCTGTGCTTGTGTTCCAGTGGCATATGGTTGCGGAGTGGGGCATTGACGGGCCTGGAGCCTGTCACAAGCGAGGGGCAGTTTTGTAGCCGAGGCTGGTCCGCCAGCCATTTTTCTGATGGGAGGCACACCAGCGTATAGTAGTTTTTTCTTTTTTACCCAGTCACCGCTGCCTGCGTGTTTTGCAGGATGAACCCGGCCTTCAACCGGGAGGTGTTTGTGGACTTTATGGCGGCTCAGATCAAGACGCTGTCATTCCTGGCGTACATTGTAAAGATCTACCAGGTGGGAATCCCCGGGATGGAATCCCCGAGGATCACTCTGCACGAACTCTTCAGCATTGGCGAGGCACGTACGGAGTTGGGGTGCATGCGCTGCTGACCAGGTCTTCAGTGCGAGTCTTCCCACGCAAGCGCCTAAGTCGTTCGCCCACGTTGTTGAATAACGTCAAAGGTGAAGTCGCAGTCCTTGGCCCTGGTTCAGGGAAGGGGAGACCAACCGGAGAGGGAGGGCCCCGGGGGCGTCCAGCACCCCTCTTTCATTGCTCCTTTGATATGTGCGACTGCGATTTCACCTGTTTCACTGGGCTCGCTGCATAAACTGAGCCTGCCTGGCATGTGTGGCACCATGTGACGGGTTGCTCGGCAGTACCTTGATTCCTGCTATCAGGAGAGAAAGATTACCGGCTTGTGCATGGCTATCTCGGTTCTTGTTGGTTGCAGGCAGAGGCACGTTTGCTTCGCAGGCTCAGTTCTGCACGCTTGCATGTTTCCATTTTACGGGACTGACTGTAACGCATGACAGTGAATATCGAAGAAGCGCATGCGGAGAGCTTTGTGCATGCCTCATGCAATGCTGGTAACATTGAGTGACCCTCATTCATTCACAAGAGCCTAACCGGCTGTCACCATCGTACTGCTGCTTAAGTTGACTGCCTTTTTGGTTGTGACATTTACTTCCTCTACTCCGGTGTCAAGGTTTGCATCATGCTACATTTCGCTTGCTGTGCAACTACAGTGAAAGCTCGTTAATTCGAATCTCGATAATTCGAACTTCCGGATAATTCGAACTACACTACTTGGTCCGGCCAAGCTCCATTGAGATCTGTGTATAAAAAAGCCCGTTAATTCGAAAGCGGGTCGGTTCCGCTACGGATAATTCGAACTACTACGCGCCGCCACGCGTCTGGGCCTGGGCGGCTTGGCACACAGCACGTGGCCAAAAATAAAAAAAAAGCACCTCCGCATAGTTAGAGGCTATGACTTCGGATGAGCGCTACCAATTACGTGCGAACATTTTTTTTTTTTCTTTGCAAGTGTCATCCTTCCCCCAACGGAAGCACGCGGTCAGCCATGATCATGACGCCGGCATTGTTCGCTGCAAAAGGCGTTTGCTGCTATCGCACGTTCCAATGATTGAGTGGCAGTAGACGGCCCAATCGCCCATGGCCCGATAAGGCGAACCTACTGAAAACTAGGCTTGCACAGCCCGACAAGCGCTGGCACTCTGCCAAGTTCGCTTCCCCCCTTGCACTAGAGTAACGTCGAAAGACACTGTGGTGTTATTTTTGCTGCGCAGCATCTTGGCACACTGCCAGGAAATGCGTCGTGGGCTGTGACGGTGCGAAACGGAGGGAAGCGTTGTCGACTGACGCTTTTTTTTTTTCAGATTCTTAGGCAAAAATCGAGGGTGGGTGTGTTCATTATGCGAGTGGGTTCGTTACGCGAGTAAATACGGTACATATACCGTAATGCAAATGGCTCTTGTCAGTTTTTTTGAGGCCATTCGATAATTCGTTCGAACATCGGATAATTCGAACATTTTTCCGGGTCCCTTGAAGTTCGAATTAACGAGCTTTTACTGTATTCCAGATTTTAAACATTATTCAAGTACCCTTCGCTCTTTATTCACATACTTTGTTTAAGAATCTGATAGATATTTTGTATCTTGAAGGGAAGCTGAGGGGAAACACAACAAAATCAAGCTTGTGATACACCGCTAGATTAACGTTCAGGAATGTTGCGTTTTTTCTTCAAAAACATGCCTGCGTTGCTGAGAAGGTTGCGAAAAAAGTCCCTGATATTCTCCTCCGTTTGTACCCCTATAAAATATGGTGGCATTACCCCATTTTCATGATGTGGCTGCCTCGTAGCTGTTTCGGTGAATTGGAAAAAGGAACGGGGAAAAAAACCCACTTTACCAGCCAGTCAAGCGACTCTTTACAGTATTTATCAGTAAGTGGTGCTGCCATACTGCTTACCATGAGCATCACCACCCTTCATAATATGGAGGCGACTTCTCTAGCCGTTGTGGGCTCACCATTCAGGAAGAGCATGAATTTGTGCGTGGCTCGTGCTTGTGAAGTTGATACATACGACGGCATCATGCACGGCAACTGAGCGGCATGCAAAGCGAGCAAAGCTTTGGTTCTCCCCATCACATTAATACAGTGAAATCTCGTTGATACGATTCGGCTAAATACGTTTTTCGGCATAATACGTTTTTTTTTTTCGTTCCCGGCCGATGCCCTATAGCGGTAATGCATTTTTGTACGGCTAATACGATCGTATTTCCACGTCGGTTTGGATAATATGATCGCGGAAACGTCTTCTGTAAATCTCGTGCAGTTTCGATTTTCGCGCCAGGAGGCAGCAAAAGTGTCCTAGCGGGATCCGACAGTAGCTGCAGTAGTCGTAGCTCTCCTAGCACTCGTGGCCGATTTTTGATGTTGGACATGACCTTTGCTAGATACGTGTAAGAATCACATCTCTTCAATTATGATGATGGCATCAGAGCCAGTCCTTTGCAGCGGGTGTACAGAGCTACTGATATTATCGCATCGAGCGAAACGACAGGCACGGCGGACTGAAGACGAGGCGACACGCGCTTTGTATGCTCGAGGCTTGGCTTGGCTCGGCTTGAGTCCGGCCGTGCCTCAGCACAGCGTCTGCAGCAGTGTGGCGGCCTCTGGGAGCAATTTTCGCAAGCTCGCACACCGGGCTCGCAATCGCAGCGGAGGTTTTTAGCGCCATCTATCCTAAGACATAGTACTCACGGTAAAATCACGTGACCGAGCAGCAGTGATTGGCGCATGCATTGACGATGCTCTGTAGGCTTTGTTGACTTTGTGCTTGCCATTTCTCGTTGCCATTTCGGTATTCCGAGCGTTCAGCTTGCACTTCGCACTTATCGTTTCTTCTGTTTTGGTGCCGCATTTCACCCGTGCACTTCACCATGTCTAGGAAGCGTAAAGCGTTATCGCTGAAAGAAAAACTCGACATCCTTGCAAAAGTCGACGAAAATCCGAAGAAGAAACGTGTCGACCTGGCACGTGAACTTTGTTTGCCTGTCTCCACGCTGAACACGATCGTCGGCAAGCGAGAAGAAATTCGGAAGAACATTCAAGTCTTCGGCACCGGCGTGAAACAAACGAGGGGCGCCCAGCACGGCAAGATGGAAGAGGTTCTACTGGCATGTTTCAGGGAAGTAAGGGCGGCGGGCGTGAATGTGGACGGGACAGTTGTTCGCGAGAAAGCTGATGAGATAGCGCTCTCGTTGGGCATAGAAGATTTTAAAGCTTCGGGCGGGTGGCTCCATCGTTTTAAAACACGGCATGGCTTGTTGTATAAAACCGTTTCCGGCGAAGGGAAGTCTGCCGACCAAGATCAGGTCTCCGACTGGCTTTCGACTCTGCCGGCGGTGATTGCTCAGTACCAGCCAAGGGACGTGTTCAACACAGATGAAGCTGGGTTGTTCATCAACCTTCAGCCCTAGAAAAGTCTCAGCATGAAAGGCGAGACGTGTCAAGGCGGAAAAAAAAGCAAAGAAAGAATCACCGTATTGTTGTGCTGCAACGCTGATGGAACCGAAAAGCTCAAGCCTACCGTCATTGGCAAATTCTGGAAGCCACGCTGCTTCTCGCGTAACCCGCGCCTTCCTGTCGTTTACAAAGCGAATAGGAAGGCGTGGATGACCGGAGGCCTTTTTACAGAGTTCCTCACCCTTCTGGATGCCCGGATGCGTGCCGAGAACTGTAGAATTCTCCTATTTCTCGACAATTGTGCCGCGCACCCTGTCGATACTTTGTGGCTGCAAAACGTCAAAGTAATTTTCCTGCCGCCCAACTGCACCAGCCACTTGCAGCCCCTAGATGCAGGAATCATTAGAAACGTGAAATTTCACTTCAGGAGCTTGCTGGTCAGACGCTTCTTGGCCAAGATTGACCGGAAAGATGCCAACTTGAAGGTGGATCTTCTTGATGCCATCCATTTTCTGGCGATGTCATGGGATCGCGTCAAACCAGATACCATTGCCAACTGCTTCAAAAAGTGTGGCTTTTTTTGCGCATCTGGCGATACTGAGGAAAATGAAGATGACGGCGCAGAGATTGACATCTCGGACTGAGGTGACCTCAATATCGACGTGCCTCCGGAGGAGTTTGTATTGGCGGACGACCAACTGGCGACATGCGAATTACGCACCGTCCAAGACATCACTGCAGATGTTACCGCTGAAGAGGAGAGCGACGACGATGACAACCAAGACGTCGGAGATTGCAGCGGCGATCGTCGGCCATTAAATACCGACAGTGCACTTGAAGCTTTGGACGGGCTTCGTGACTTTGTCGCGTCTGCGGAGCTCAGTGAGGAAACTGCTACTCGTTTCTACGAGTTTCAAAAAAGCTTGCTGCAGGACCTCGAAAAACAAAAAGTGCAGCGCAAAGTGACCGATTATTTTAAAGTGCTTTAATAAAAGCAAGTTCTGTGCCAAGTATGTATTATTCGCGATCTTTTGGAGTCCGTTTTGGGTAATACGATTTTCGGATAATACGGTTTTATTCTCGGTGCCCGTGAGAATCATATCAACGAGATTCCACTGTATGCATGTGAAAGCAGTAAGCCAGTCGGGGCACAGTGGAGAGTTTATGTGGCCAGGGGCAGTTACCAGAACTTTCGAGGGACTTTGCATCAATCTTTAGCTGCCTTGCAGTTATGCGGCTGGCATTTCTCGTAGCCCTCGTACTTAAGGGATTGTAGTCTACTGTACAAAGTGTAGAAACAACACAAAGCTGGACATGCTAATGTTTGATTTTGCTTTTGCGAAAACTCCTCGAATGAATCAGTCTTGCGAGTGTTCTCGCGGTGGTGGTTTTTCTGTGGTCCTCTGTCCGCGTTGTGGTGAAGGGGGTCCTTCGTCGTCGATGCAGGAGACTGTGGGGGTGCACTGTAGCCAG